>NC_056726.1:1945753051-1946058051 GCF_019279795.1 Protopterus annectens
TTTTGCCAAAGAGGATGACTATACACTTTTGGCATTTAGCTTGAGGCCATGGCTCTGGCACCAGTTGTCTGTTTCTATGAGGCCCCTTTGGAGGATGCTTGTGTCAGCTGGAGAGTCTATTATGGTGCCCAGTTTGCAGTCATCTGCGAACTTGGTCAGCCACAGTCCTTCCATGTTGGCCTGTACCTCCGAAAAATATATACCGAACAAGAGAGGTCCCAAGACTGAGCCTTGTGGGACGCCACTTGTAACTGGTTTGGAGTCTGACATGGCTCCAGCTATTCTAACCATGTGGGTTCTGTCCTTGAGCCAGTTTGCAACCCATCTAGTGACATAGGGGGTTATATTTAAGCTGGTGAGCTTATCTATAATGCCCGAGTGGGGTATTGTATCGAAGGCTTTTGCGAGGTCCAGGTAGGCTGTGTGGACCACCTTCCCCTCGTCAATGGCCTTGGTGACTGTTTCAAAGAAATCGACCAGGTTTAAGAGGCAGGATCTGCCCTTAACAAAACCAAACTGGGTAGGATCCAGTGTCTGTTTGATTGATATGCAGGTGCATTTGACTCTGTTTCCATTTGCCGTGAATGCACTGCCCTGCCAAGTGAGCCCCCCATGCATAGTCTGATGAGTCTGTTGCTAAGGTTTGGGTGGCAGGGGGTAGAATGAATGGCAGTCCCTTGTGGTAGCAGGCCTCTGCCCACCAAAGGAACTCTGTCTTTATACAAGGAATGATAGGAATCATTGATTCCAGGTCCTCTGAATGTTGACACTATAGGCTTTTTAGATACCATTGTAGTTTCCTCATATGCAGTCTTGCATATGAAATTAGTAGAATGCAAGAGGCCATGAACCCCAGGGCTTGCAGGATTTTCCTTGCAGATAGCTGGGTCTTTGTGGCCAGTAGTTTGAAGTAGGCTATCAAATAAACTTGTTTCTTTGGCGTGAGGTAAGCCATCTGGGAAGTTGTGTTCAAGCTTGCTCCCAGGAATACAATTTGTTGGCAGGGTACTAGACGAGACTTCTTTTTGTTTATGGTGTACCCCAGTGAGGTTAAAAGTTTCTTTACAAATGCCAGATGATTTAGTAGCATGTCCTGGCTTTCTGCCTGAATTAGACAATCGTCCGGGTATGGGTATATTTGAATATTTCTTTGTCTGTAAAATGCAATGACTGGAGCTAGGCACTTTGTGAATACCCTGGGCGCATTATATAAGCAAAAGGGAAGTGCAGAGACTGATAGTGCATGTAGCCTACTCTGAAGCATAGGTATTTCCTGCAAGATTCCCTTACTGGAATGTGCAGGTAAGCTTCCTTTAAGTCTAAGGTTGCCAACCAGACATCTTTGCCTAGCATAGGAAGCAGCTGATGAAGTGTTAGCATTTTGAATTTTGGGATTACCAAAAAGGTGTTTAGAATAGAGAGGTCCAGGACATGATGCCAGGAGCTGTCTTTTCTGGGTACCAGGAATAGTCTTGAGTAAAAACCTTGTCCCCTTTCCTCTTGGCTGAATTGCTCTGATACTTAAGAGAGAGAACCTGCTGTTGAGCCTCTGCCCACTGATTTGGGGGTAGGTCTGGCCAACCGTTTGGGGTTGGTAAGGTGTGGAAGTGGAATCTGTATCCTTGGGAAACTATATTTAAAACCCATTTGTCCTGGGTAATGAGTTCCGAGTTTTTTGCATGCAGTGCAATCTTTCCCCCTAAGGAAGCATGACGTTGAGCAGGGCAGGGAAGGATTAAGGTTAAGTCATTGTGACAGTTTTCCACAGGGGGGTGTCTTACTACCTCCAGCTTTGGAAGTGGAAGCCCCCCACTGCTTAGGCCTGTGAGTACCTTGAGACTGTAGCCTAGGTGGTCTGCTTTTCCTGGGTTTGAACTGAGAAGGCCTGGAAGAGACAGGAAAGGACCAATTCTTAGACGGACAATGCCTACTGAATCTGGGAGGCTGTACTTGCAGGAAATCTTTAACAGTCTGCATAGATCTAGTTTTTTCCTCCATATTTTTAAGGACGACTTCTGCTATGTTGCCAAATAGGCTATCTTGGTTTAAGGAAGCATCCAATAATTTAGCTTTAACATGATCTGGCAAATTTTGCTCCTTAAGCCAATCATGCCTTCTAAGAACAGACCCAGTGACAGCAGCCATGCAAGATGCTTCTAAAGAGTCAAAATCACATTGCAAAGTATGTTTACCAACTTATTCAGCAAAATGCATTAAATCCTGTAAGTCGTTATTTTCAGCACAGTCAGGTATCAACATAATTTTCTGTTTAAGTAGTCCCATAATATGTTGCTGATACTTTAACACATGAAACTGGCAGTTTAAGGCCCTAATGGCCGAAGTAGCAGAAGTGTATACCTTCTTACCCCATCTGTCCAAGGCCCTGGAATCTCTATCAGAGGGGGGGTAGGGTTTTTGGCAGTAGTAGCCTTAATGCCTTTATGTCCCTGGGAAATGGTCTCTGGGAATGCAGTAGGATTCTTAAAAGGAACTTGTGAGAGTCAGGTACTCTGTAATACCGGTCAGGTTTCCTGTGAGCTGGAGGTAAAGTGCCTGGGGCCAGGCTAGATTCCAAGAAGGCATCATCTACAATGTCCAGGACAGGAGGGATAGCTAAATGTCTGTGTTGAGGTAGGAGTAAGAATTCCCTAAGCCTCTCTTTTTTGGAGTCAGAGTAATCCTGGCTTTCCCAGCGGAAATGCTCCCTAAGAGTGTGCAATGTTTCACCAAAAGAAAAATCCTCTGGAGGGGAAGCAGAGGGAATGGAGTCCTCTGCATCAGAATCCTCATTGGTAGATAAGGCAAATCCTGGTAATCAGAAGAAACAGAAATTTCAGAATCCTGATCAGAACAATCAGAAAGAAAATCAATTCTAGGTCTCTTAGAGGGAGAAGGCTGGCTTCCCCTAATTAAAGTAATAAGGTCTTCAGCCATTCTTATTTGTTTTTTAGGCATATGGGCCTGACCATGCGGTTTGAACGTTGGTTTTCTAGGCATGGATTGAGCTTTAGGCCTTGAAGAAGAAGATGGTGTCAGTTTGAAACGCAAGTCCGTAGGCCTGAATACATCCTCAGAAGCCGGTGCCAGTACAGTGGCTCCGGACCCATCCAAGGTAGAGACATCCGTAGGTTCCATAGTCGAAGAAGTATCTTGTGGCATACTGGACTCCGAATGGGTCTCAGTAGAGGCCTGCAAATCTGAAGTAGTGGTTATCAGGGGCTGCGAAAGCGCCTCACTGAGTACTGGCGGACTGGTGACTAGCTTAACGGAAGTGTCGTCAGCAGCTTTGGACTTATGTGGTCTGTCTCTGTCTTTATCTTTAAGCTTTTTCGGAATGTCGGTAGTTGGATGGCTTACTGAAGCCATTTCTGGATAAATAAACAGACTACCGAAATAGTTTGCTGCAAAAATGGACTGACGACAAATTGTTCGAGGATTGAATAAGGCACAAAACTGACAGTGAGGGACATCGTGGTCTGGGCCTAAGCAAGGAATGCAGTACGAATTAAAATCTTTATGGAGGTATTTGCTTTCCACAGGTAATACAATTGTTAACTTTTACTGACATTGGTTTAGAGCAAGAAAAAGGATCCCCAACAGGGTACTTTGCTTTTTTGAAGACTTCGGTTATGAAACTCAAAAATGAAAATTTCAGGAGTCGGCCGACCGTCACTTGCGAACTGCTTCTGCTTCGGGCACCCCGCGGCAAGAAAGACTGATGAAATGGCGTCGGCTGCATGCTTTACACCCCTGACTACCGGACGTCATGGAAGAAGAGACAGCATCCGACCCAGGACCCAAGACTTTGATATTCAGGCCGGCTGAGGGCTACCTGCAGGCAGATAACCCAAATGTAATGACTGCAACAGTGAAACACGAAGAACATCTTTCTCCATTCTCTCTAAATCATTTTAAGAGGTATGCCAATAAATCTAATAAATGGGAGGAAAGGAAAGGAATGACCTGAAACGGGTCAAGGGAGAAGGTAAAGAAAAACTGACTTTTCTTGTTAGAATGGTTTGAACATACTTGGATAGGCCTGTGTAGAGAATTCAGAGGATAACAGGAACAAATTTTATGTAGTGAAATTCTAAAATAAAAAGTAAAGAGAACAAACTGACTTTTCCTGTCAGAAAAAGACAAACAAGTTTGGGTTGGCCTCTGTATAGAACAGAGAGGATAGGAGAAAACACATTTTTATGTACAAATACAAAAAGTTCTATGCATGGTAGTCCAAATTAGTGGAACAGACTGAAAAGGTTTAGAGAGAATAAAATGTATTCACTTTAAATAAAATAAATATATTTACTTTAAACTCTTCATTATGAATGCTGGGAGATTGTGTCTGCTGCTAAGAGTGGCAAGTGAAATCTGAAAGACAAAGAGGAGCAAACAATGCAATATGGGATAAGTAGGAAGCCCGAGTGCTGGAGTAGCTTCCCAGTGATAAACTGCCAACTTGTATCTGTCACAAGGGTGGATAACCCGATCAGAGACAGATTGAGGGGACAATACAGGAAATGCAGAAGATTTTAGCAAACCAAACACTGCACAAATGTCAAAACATCCATAGGGTTACTCACCTGAAGCATACAACTGTGATAATCCTTAATGCGCTGCTGCCAGAACTTCTGTAGTGACAGCATGCTTCCAATACCTGCCTCATGGAACACCTGCTCCATCACATCAGGAAATGGAGTTTGTCCTACACGTGCCTCTCTGTCCACTGCATATCTAAGAAGTCTTGTGAATTTTAAATAGTATTCATGTGTAATGTCTGTCAGGGTCTCAAGGATGCTTTCACTTGTAGCTTCAAAGCCTGTGTGAGCTAGGATAGTAGCAACTGACTTGTACAGAAGTTGTCGACATGATATCCAGCTCAGCTCAGTAACTGGCTCCCCTTTTCCTCTGCAAAAAAGAAAAAAAAAGATTATCAAAACAAAGAAGGCACAGAAAATGAATAGGAAAAGACTTGGTTGACAGCCTTGGACAGAAAATAATTAAGCAACACACTGCATCACAACTACATAATGCTCATTAAATAACTGAAATTACATCCATGTAAAGTACTTGTCAGACCAGCAGATTTTGAGGAGAAGTCATGGTAACAGCAATCATAACATTACCTTCTTTGGTACCAGGCAATTTTTCCATGCTGTTCTCACTTCCTATGTAGACCTATGTGCTCTTGCTCTTGAGATTAATCTGTGGTGTGAGCTGCAAGGCTTCTATACAAGTCTAGTGCTGTTATACACATTTGGATCTTTAAGCCAATGACCAGGCAGGAATACGTGTTTTTGCTAGGCAGTGTCCAATTCCAATAAACACGCATCAAAAACAAGGCCTACAGAATTCTGAAAATTGCAAAAGCACACAAACTATTTAAAACTACACAGAAACTCATGGTAAGGAAATGGGTGGGAGGTATTTCCCTATTAGAGGGTTTTTTTTCTCAAAGATTCACTATTATGGTACTTTAAACAGCTGTACTATTTTTTGGGGGTGGGGTCACTCACCTGAAGATCAAAAATGAGCAGTATATCTCTTGCAGTACTAGATACTTGTGGAAGATGGACAACTACAGCATCCATGGATGAACAAAAACCTGCAGTGGTCTATCCTGTCAAATTAAAGCATTAGAGAAAATGGGTTTGGTCAAAGGCAGATTGTCTCTTCATTTTTTTTTTAAATCAAATAAAAAGCTTATCACATTTTCTGCTAAGACTATTTCTTACTGTGTACTACCACAGCTGTCCAAATACGTCTAAGGTAAAATGTTCGCCTGTACTTTGGTAGCCTGGATACAACCAGGGGAGCTGAATGGACTGATTTAGAGGGGGAAAAAGAAGGCAGGACAGCATTAGGCATAATCCCCCAGAGAACACAAAGTATGGAGATATACACATTAAAGATGGACATTTATCTTTATTGTTTAATTTTATTTCATTTTAGATGTGTTAGGTGCACAGGTCCAAGGATGCCCCTTTCAGGCAAGACCTTGGCCTTGATGATACAGCATCAAATACAAAGTTAAAAAGACCCAGGCTGAACCTGCAAATGACCATGATTTGATCAGCACCCTACACTTGTAAGTACCATTTTTTGATGAAAGGGTAACTTCACAAAGTAAAACTGAAATAAAAGGTACACATGCCATACAGCTTATCTATTTTATTTATCCAATCACAAACAAAGCTTGTGCTTAGAAAGTACAGTTGTGTACACTTACCATAAATGTAGATGTTCGAGTGTATTCACTGTTGCAGTCATCACATTTGGGTTATCTGCTTGCAGTATCCCCTAGTCGGCCAGATTATCAAAGTCTTGGGTCCTGTGTCGGTTGCTGTCTCATATTCTATGACGTCGGGTAGTCAGAGGTATAAAGCATGCAGCCGATGCCATTACATCAGTTTTTCTTGCCCCAGATGTCAGGTGTCCCCCTAATGGGAAGCAATTAAATATATATATATATATATATATATATATATATATATATATATATATGTACACACACACATATACATACATACGCATTATATATATATATATATATATATATATATATATATATATATATATATATATATATCTATACACACACACACACACACACACACACACACACACATGTCCAAGGTTATACCTCCAACAAAAAAGCAAATACACCAAAAAGCTTTTAAGCATAGTAAAGGAGAATAGACGTATAGCCAAAAGAGGTCAGCGGGCTGGAGGGAGGGTAACCAGGACTGCAACAGTGAATACACTCGAACATCTACATTTATGGTAAGTGTACACAACTGTACTATGTTCACTGTTGCAGTCATCACATTTGGGTAGATTCCCAAAGCTAAGGATGGGAGGAGGAATTTGGACAACATTAGGACCAGCTATAAGGCCCTGGAAGACTGCAGTGGCAAAGCCAGCTCTGGATTTAGAGAAAATTGGCAAATGGTAATGCTTGGTTAAAGTATAGTACAGTTTTGTACCTACCATAAATGTAGATGTTCGAGTGCTCATACAGCTGCAGTCATAACAGATGGGTTATCCTGCCGTCAGGCGGGTCCTCGGTCGGCTGAATTCCAAAGTCTAGGTCCGGCGTCGGTTGTCGTCGCTTCTTCCCTGACGTCAGTGCGGCAGGGGTATATAAAAGAGGCAGCCGACACCATTTTCTTCAGTTTTTCTTGCCCCAGATGTCAGGTGCCCCCAGAAGGAAGGCAAACATAATGTTATGCAAAGATGCAATGTTGATAAATCAAAAACAGTGGTTGCAAGCAAATACACCATAAAAGAATACCCCAAAGAGGATATATGAAAAGTGTTTGTCATAAGGCCTGTCCTAAGAGGGGATGGAGGGAGGGAAACCTGGACTGCAGCTGTATGAGCACTCGAACATCTACATTTATGGTAGGTACAAAACTGTACTATGTTCATCGTGCATACAGCTGCAGTCATAACAGATGGGTAGAATACCAAAGCTAAGTAAGGGTGGTAGGCACTAAGTGGAACTAGGATGGGCTAGGATGCCCTGCAGGACTGCAGTGGCAAAGCCCGCTCTAGATTTTGAGTATAGTGGGAGGTGATTGTGCTTGGAGAAAGTGTGCACTGAACTCCAGGTGGCTGCTTCCAAAATATCCTTGGTAGGGACCCCCCTGAGGAAGGCTGCAGAGGTAGCTGTGGCTCTGGTGGAGTGGGATCTGATGCATGCAGGCACGGTTTTTCCATGAAATGAGTAACAAAAGCGTATGCAGTGGGTTATCCATTTTGAAATTGTCTGTTTGGAAATAGCCTTTCCCTGAGCACCTGCAGCATAGGACACAAAGAGTTGCTCAGATTTCCTGAATGGCTTTGTTCTGTCCAAATAGAAACGAAGTTGTCTGTGAATGTCCAAGGAATGTAGTAATCTTTCCCCTTTGTTTTGTGGATTAGGATAAAAGGTAGGTAAGTGAATAGTCTGATTCAAAGCTACACTGGATACTACCTTTGGCATAAAGGTAGGGTTGGTTCGTAAGGAAACTCTGTCCTGATGGAAAATGATGAATGGTTGCACAGCCATGAGGACCTGTAACTCCGAAACCCTGCGTGCTGATGTGATAGCCAGAAGAAAGGCTGTTTTCCATGACAAGTACTGTAACTCTGTTGAAGAAGCTGGCTCGAAGGGAGGAAGGGTCAGCTTTTCCAATACGAAGTTGAGGTCCCAAGCAGGGACTGGTGGTTTCCTTGGGGGTTTTATATTCTTTGCCCCTCTGAGGAACTGCCTTAAGAGAGGGAGAGAGAATAAAGGAGGATCTGTGTTGTATTCTGCAGAAATGGCTGAAGCGTGGATCTTGAAGGAGGAGAAGGAAAGTCCATTGTTTAACATCTCCGCTAGGTACTGTAAAATTTGAGGTATATTTATTATCCAAGGATTCTGTCCCTTTTCTTGATTCCAGGCACAAAATCGTTTCCATTTGGCGGAGTAGGCCTTTCTAGTAGAAGGTCTTCTGGCCTCCAAGATGACATTCTGCACCTCCTTGGAGAGGAGAAACTGTTGGGAAATCGAGGAATTCTCTATGCAGCTAGATTTAGAGTTTTGAGATTGCTGTGAAGGCTTTTGTAGTTGTGCTGGCACAGCAGAAGAGGGACTAGAGGTAGGATCCATGGTGGGGAATGTGTCAGGCTCTTCAGGAGCGGATACCAGTATTGTCTTGGCCAGTCTGGGGCAATGAGAATCATTTTCGGCCTCTCTGCTCTGGCTTTTAATAGAACTTTGGGCAGCAGAGGAAGAGGTGGGAAGGCATAGACTGTCAATGTTGCTCAATTGAAGGAAAGTGCATCCACTTTCCAGGCCTGTGGATGGTAGGTCCTTGAACAAAATTTTTTCAACTGGCAATTTCAGTGGGTAGCAAAGAGATCTATGTCTGGCTGTCCCCATGCCTGAGTTATCTTTGTGAAAACTTGAGGATGCAACTTCCATTCGTGTGGATCTGTTATATTTCTGCTTAGGTTGTCTGCCAGTGTGTTTTCCTTCCCTGGCAGGAATTGTACCTGTAGATGAATTTGCAGTTCCAGTGCTGTGTTCCATAGGGTCATGGCTTGCCTGCACAGGGGGTAGGAATGAGTTCCCCCCTGTTTGTTTATGTACCACATCACTGTGGTGTTGTCTGTCCTTATCAATAGCTGGCCTGGATGTAGTAGGTCTTTGAAGGTCAAAATAGCCTTTTGCACGGCTAGCATTTCCTTTTGGTTGATGTGAAGGTGCTTCTCTTTTCGGGTCCATTTTCCCTGAATGCACTGATCTGTCATGTGTGCTCCTCAGGCGTAGTCTGAGGCATCTGTAGTGATGATTTGAGTTGCTTGAGGTACACAGAACGGAAGACCTGTGTTTCTTTGGCAAGCTTGAGTCCACCACAAAAATTCCTTTTGAAGGTATGGAATGAGTGGTATAATTGCTTCCAAGCTGTGGCTGTGTTGAGACCATAAGTTTTTCAGGTACCATTGAAGTTTCCTCATATGCAGCTTTGCACATGGGATTAGTAGGATGCAAGATGCCATGAATCCCAGAGCCTGCAGGACTTTTCTTGCAGTTAGCCTGGTGTAAGTTGCCATTTTTTTGAAGTATTGAGACAGTTGCCCTTGCTTGTCTGGCATGAGGTAGGCCATCTGGGTGGTTGTATCCAAGCTGGCACCCAGGAAAATTATTTGTTGAGAGGGTATTAGTTTTGATTTCTTTTTGTTGACTGTGTATCCCAGGAAGTTCAACAGTTTTATTACAAACGCCAGGTGCTGCAGTAGTATGTCCTTGCTGTCCGCTTGGATCAGGCAGTCGTCCAGATATGGGTAGATTTGTATCCCTTGTAGTCTGCAGAAGGCGATTACTGATGCCAGGCATTTCGTAAACACTCTGGGCAGTAGATAAGCCAAAGGGCAATGCAGAGAATTGGTAATGGGTTGAACCTGCAAGAAATCTGAGGTATCTTCTGCAATCTTGTCTGATAGGGACATGCAGGTATGCCTCCTTGAGGTCCAATGTTACCAGCCAAGACTCCTTGCCCAGCATGGGAAGAAGTTGCTGTAATGTGAGCATCTTGAATTTTGGCACCTGTAGATATGTGTTTAGGATGGATAGGTCTAAGATAGGTCTCCAATCTTTGTCTTTCCTTGGTACCAGGAATAGTCTGGAATAAAACCCTTGACCTTGTTCTTTTGCAGGTACCTCTTGAATTGCTTTCATGTCCATGAGTGCTGAAACTTGTTTTTGTGCCTCTGCCCTTTGATGTTGTGGCAGGTTTGGCATGCCTCTCATTTTCGGAAGGGTGTGAAAGTGGAACCTGTAGCCTCTGTCTATAATGTCCAGAATCCATTTGTCTTTTGTAACAATATGCCAATTTTTTGAGAATAATGCCAGTTTTCCGCCCAAAGGTGCTGCCATTAAAGCTTTGCTTGGCAGGTGTAGGGGGAAGTCATTGCGCCTGTTTTCTAAAAGACTGTGATCTATCTTCTCCACCTCTTGGGGTTGGTGCTTGCCACTGTCTGGCTCTGAAAGATCCTTGAGGTTGCCCTCTACCCCTTGGGCGCCTGCCCCTTTGAGGTCTGTCCGTGGCTGGGAAGGACCAATTTTTTGAAGGCCAGTTTCTGCTGAAACGTGGAGGCTGTACCTGCAGGAAATCTTTCACTGTTTGCATTGATTTCGCTTTTTCCTCCATTTTCTTTAGCACCTCCTCAGCTTTAACACCAAACAATACATCTTTTTGAAGAGGTGCATCTAATAATTTAGCTTTGACATGATCTGGTAAGGTTTGCTCTTTGAGCCAAGCATGCCTACGTATAACAGAACCCGTAACAGCAGCTCTACATGAGGCCTCTAAAGCATCAAAACCACACTGCAAGGTATGTTTACCCAGTTGCTCTGCACCATGCAACAAATCCTGCAACTCTTTTAAATCTGGTTGGTCTGGTTGTGTCATCTTGCTTTTCAGCTTAGATATCAAAAACTGTTGATACTTTAACATATGGAACTGACAGTTTAATGCCCTCATGGTTAAAGTGGCCGAGGTGTACACCTTTTTCCCCCACCTTTCTAAAGCTCTGGAATCTCTCTCTGAAGGTAATGGGTTTTTAGCAGTAGAGGCCTTAATTCCCTTGGGACCCTGTGAAATTGTTTCTGGGTCAGTAGTATGGCTTTTATATAGGAACTGGTGAGAATCAGGAACCCGGTAATACCTGTCTGGTTTAACAGGAGCTGGAGGCAAAGAATCTGGATTAAGGCTGGCTTCTGTGTACACATCATCCAATATATCTAAAACAGGAGGGATAGCCAGAGGCCTATGCTGGGGGAGCAGAAGAAATTCCCTGAGCCTTTTCTTGGAATCTGAGTAATCTTGGTCTTCCCAGTGAAAGTGTTCCCTCAGTGTATGCAGGGTTTCCCCAAAAGAGAAGTCCTCAGGAGGGGAGACCGAGGGAATAGACTCCTCTGCATCAGAGTCTTCGAATGGAGAATAGGCATAATCCTGGTCCTCAGATAGTTCTGAGGTAATAGAAGCTTGATCTGAGGAAGGGTAGTCTTCCTCTAGTCTGGGCCTTTTGTCAGAGGGGGGTTGAGAACCCCTGATAAGAGTAATCAAATCCTCAGCCATTTTAAGCATCTGTTTTTTAGGCATGGTGCCTTGAGAGGGGTCTGAGGAACCTGTTTTTTGGTTTTCATGGCTGCTTTAGATTTAGTGAAGGCTTTAATAGAGAAGGAGGAAGGCCTGAAAACCCCTTGAGAAATGGCAGGCCTGTCTAAATTCTGAGTTTCCCCGCCAGGAGTGGCGTCGGAGTCTGTAGTAGGAATGGGGGCCGAGGAGCCTGCGACCTCTGGTACTGAAGACACCGGTGATGCATTGTCATCGGTACTCAGGGGCTGCGTAGGCGCCTCGCTGAGTACCGGAGAACCGGTAGTCGGCCTTAGCGTGGTTTCAGTATGTGGCGTGGACCTCGTATATCGGTCCTTATCTTTGCGTTTTTTGCTCAAAACTGGAGTCGGAGTATCTGACGACATAATATAATTAAATTTTTTGCCAAAAAAGTGAAGGGCGAACTCCGCCCGACGCTTAATAGTGTGCTTATTGAATCTAGCACAAAAACGGCAGCCCGAGACGTCGTGGTCTGGGCCTAAGCAAGGTATACAGAAAGAGTGGAAATCCTTATGCGGTATTTGCTTCCCACATGAAATGCAATTATTAACTTTGTCTGACATCGGTCTGAGGCAAGAAAAGTTTCAACGGGTACTTAGCTTTCAAGAAGACTTCGGCTGAAATACTTTCGTAAATCTCAGGAGCTGGCCGACCGGCACTTGCGAACTGCTTCTGCTTCGGGCACCGCGCGGCAAGAAAGACTGAAGAAAATGGCGTCGGCTGCCTCTTTTATACCCCTGCCGCACTGACGTCAGGGAAGAAGCGACGACAACCGATGCCGGACCTAGACTTTGGAATTCGGCCGACTGAGGACCCGCCTGACGGCAGGATAACCCATCTGTTATGACTGCAGCTGTATGCACGATGAACATGTACAGAACACCAAGTAGCAGCTTCTAGGATGTCCCTGGTAGGGACACCTCCGAGAAAAGCTGTGGAGGTAGATGCAGCCCTGGTTGAGTGTGGTCTTATCCCCTGTGGAACAGGTTTTCCATGGTGCTTATAGCAGAAAGGATTGCAATGACCTATCCATTTAAAAATGGCTTACTTTGAAATGGCCTTCCCCTCTGCTCCTGCAGCAAATGCCACCAGCAGTTGCTCAGATTTCCTTTGAGGTTTAGTCCTGTCCAAGTAAAATCTAAGTTGTCTGTGCACATCTAAGGAGTGCAGTATCCATTCCCCTTTGTTCTGTGGATTAGGAAAGAAGGTTGGCAAATGAATGGACTGATTAAGAGCCACACTGAATGCTACCTTGGACATGAAGGAGGGATTGGTCCTGAAGGACACCCTGTCTGCATGAAAGATGATGAAAGGCTCCACTGCCACAAGGGCCTGTAATTCAGACACCCTTCTTGCTGAAGTGATTGCTAAAAGGAAGGCTGTTTTCCAAGAAAGGAATTTTAACTCTGCACTTGCAGCTGGCTCAAAAGGAGATAGAGTGAGTTTTTCCATTACAAAGTTAAAGTCCCATGCTGGAGATGGGGCTCTCCTGAGTGGTCTTAAGTTTTTGGCCCCTCTGAGGAACTGCTTGAGCAGTGGATGAGAGAAGAGGGGTGGTTCCATGTTGTAATGAGCTGAAATGGCTGAGGCATGAATTTTGATGGAGGAAAAAGAAAGGCCCTTGTGAAGAATCTCAGTTAAGTTTTGAAGAATCTGAGGTAAACTGGGCGCTGCTGTGCCCATCCCTTGAGTTTGGTTCCAGGAACAGAATCTTTTCCATTTTTCAGCATAAGATTTTTTAATACTAGGTCTCCTTGTCTCCAAAATGACATCCAACACTTGTTTACGAGGGATGATGACAGAGATATTAGGTAATTAGCCAGGCTGCCAGGTTCAGTGTTTGAAACGGAGGATGCAGAATCTGGCCCTCCTGCTGGGACAGCAGGATAGGTGTCTGAGGCAGGTGCCATAGAGCCAGCAGTGACACACTGCGCAAGAGGGGGTACCAGTGTTGGCGTGGCCAGTCTGGTACAATCAGTATCATCCTTGGTTTGTTCTGTTTGATCTTTAGTAGTACTTTGGAGAGGAGAGGCAGAGGAGGAAAGGCATAAACTGATAGACTTATCCTGCTGAAGGACAGAGCATCCACTTCCCAAGCTTGTTTGTGGGGAGTCCTTGTGCAGAATTTGTCCAATTGGAAGTTCTGGGGGGAGGCAAACAGTTCTATATCTGGACTCCCCTATTTGTTTATCAACATGTTGAAAGTCTTTAGTTCCAGTTTCCACTCGTGTGGGTCCATGAGATTTCTGCTTAGTTCGTCTGACAGTGTATTTAGTTTTCCTGGCAGGAACTGAGCCTGTAGATGCACTTGGTAGCTAAAGGCTGTGTTCCACAGAGCCATGGCTAGTCTGCAGAGGGGGTATGAATGGGTACCCCCCTGTTTATGTACCACATAACAGTGATGTTGTCCATCTTTACCATTAATTGTTCTGGAAGAATGTGGTCCTTGAAGGCTGTCGGAGCATTCTGTACAGCTAACATTTCTTTTTGATTGATATGCAGGTGCATTTGACTTGGGTTCCATTTGCCTTGAATGCACTTCCCTGCCAGGTGAGGCCCCCATGCATAGTCTGATGCGTCTGTTGTTAGGGTTTGGGCGGTAGGAAGTAGAGTGAATGGTAGTCTCTTGTTGGTGGCAGATCTCTGCTCACCAAAGAAACTAACTGTAGGCAAGGTATGATAGGAATCATTGCTTATAGATACTGAGAATGTTGACACCATAGGCTTTTTAGATACCATTGTAGTTTCCTCATATTCAGTCTTGCATATGGAATTAGGAGAATGCAGGAGGCTATGAACCCCAAGGCTTGCAGTGTTTGCCTTGCAGATAGCAGGGTTTTTGTGGCCATTAGTTTGAAGTAAGTTGTTAAATGAATTTGTTTCTCTGGCGTGAGGAAAGCCATCTGGGAAGATGTGTTCAAGCTTGCTCCCAGGAATGTAATTTGTTGACAGGGTACAATATGTGATTTATTTTCGTTTATGGTGTACTCCAGACAAATTAGCACATTTTGTACAAATGCCAGACGATTCAAAAGTATGTTCTGGCTTTCTGCCTGAATTAGACAATTGTCCAGGTATGGGTATATTTGCATATTTCTTTGCCTGCAAAATGAAATGACTGGAGCTAGGCACTTGGTGAATACCCTGGGCGCAGTAGATAAGCCAAAGGGCAGTGCAGAGAACTGATAGTGCATGCAGCCTGCTTTGATGCATAGGTATCTTCTGCAAGAGTCCCTGACTGGGATGTGCAGGGAGGCTTCCTTTAAATCCAGTGTTGCCAACCAGGCATCCTTGCCTAGCATAGGAAGCAACTGGTGAAGAGTTAGCATCTTGAATTTTGGGATCACCAAAAAGGTGTTTAGGATAGAAAGGTCAAGGATAGGACGCCATGAGTTGTCTTTTCTGGGTACCAGGAAAAGTCTTGAGTAGAAACCTTGTCCCTTTTCCTCTTCCGGTACAGTTTGAATAGCCCTTATGCTTAAGAGAGAGAGTACTTGCTTTTGAGCCTCTGCCCACTGATTTGGGGGTAGATCTGGCCAACCGTTTGAGGTTGGTAATGTGTGGAAGTGAAATCTGTATCCTTGAAAAACTATATTTAAAACCCATTTGTCCTGGGTAATGAGTTCCCAGTTTTTTGTCTGCAGATCAATCTTTCCCCCTAAAGGAGCTGTCAGTTGAGAAAGGCTTGGAAATTTTAAAGTTAAGTTATTGAGACCTTTTACCCTGGGGGGTGTTTTACTACTCCCCGATTTGGAAGTGGAAGTCCCCCACTGCTTAGTCCTGTGCGTACCCTGGGACTGAAGCCTGGGTGTTCTGCTGGTTCTGGGTTTGGACTGAGAAGGCCTGGAAGAGGCAGGAAAGGACCAGTTCTTAGAGGGCCAATGCCTACTAAATCTTGGAGGCTGTACTTGTAGGAAATTTTTAACAGTTTGCATATATTTAGCTTTGTTGCCAAACAGGCAGTCCTGATTTAAAGGGAGCATCCAGGAATTTAGCTTTAACATGATCTGGCAAAGATTGCTCCTTAAGCCAAGCATGCTTTCTAAGTACAGACCCGGTGACAGCAGCCCTGCAAGATGCCTCTAGTAAATCAAAACCACATTGCAAAGTATGTTTTCCAACTTGTTCAGCAGAATGCATTAAATCCTGTAAGTCCTTATTTTCAGCACAGTCAGGAATCAACATCATTTTTTTTCTTTAAGCAATCCAATAATATGCTGCCGATAATTTAACATATGAAACTGGCAGTTTAAGGCCCTAATGGCCAAGGTTGCAGAAGTGTTGACCTTCTTACCCCATCTATCCAGCGCCCTGGAATCTCTATCACAGAAGGTAGGATTTTTGGCAGTAGTAGCCTTAATGCCCTTGGGTCCCTGAGAAATGGTCTCAGGATCTGCAGTAGGATTTTTTAAAAAAGGAACTTGTGACAGTCAGTAACCCTGTAATAGCCATCAGGTTTTCTGAGTGCAGGAGTTAAAGAGTCAGGGGCCAAGCTAGATTCCAAAAAGGCATCATCAACAATGTCGAGTACAGGGGGGATAGCTAAAGGCCTGTATTGGGGCAGGAGTAAGAAATCCCTAAGCCTCTTTTTAGAATCTGAGTAATCCTGGCTTTCCCTGCAAAAATGCACCCTAAGAGTATGCAAGGTTTCACCAAAAGAGAAATCCTCTGGGGGGGAAAGAAGAGGGAATAGAGTCCTCCGCATCAGAATCCTCATCGGTAGACAAGGGTAAATATCCTGGTCATCAGAGGAGATAGAAATTTCAGAATCCTAATCATAAGTATCATAAGCAAATTCAGTCCTAGCTCTCTTAAAGGGGAAAGTTGATTTCCCCTGATTAAAGTAATAAGGTCTTCAGCCATTCTTATCATTTGTTTTTTTAGGCATAGAGGCCTGACCATGCGGTCTGGTCGTCTGATTTCTAGGCATGGATCGAGTTTTAGGCCTTGAAGAAGATAGCGCTGGTTTAATATGCAAGTCAGTAAGCCTGAATACACCCTCAGAAGCTTGTGCCTGCACAGCGGCTCCGGACCCATCCAAGGTAGAGACATCCGCAGGTTCCACAGTTGAAGCATCACGTGGCATACCGGACTCCGAATGGGTCTCAGTAGAGGCCTGCAAATCTGAAGTAGTGGGTATCAGAGGCTGCGAAAGCACCTCACTGAGTACCGGCGAACTGGCGACTAGCTTAGGAGGAGCGTCGTCGGCAGCTTTGGACCAAGGCGGCCTGTCTTTATCTTTGCATTTTTTCAGAATGTCGGTAGTCGGGACCGAAGACCTATCTGGATAATTGAACAGAGTACCAAAATATTTAGAAGCATAAATATACAGATGACGAATAGTTTACTATTTAAATAAGGCACAAAACCAACAGCGAGGTAAGTCGTGGTCAGGGCCTAGGCATGGAATACAGTACGAATGAAAATCTTTATGAGGTATTTGCTTTCCACAAGAAATACAATTACTGACTTTTACTGACATCGGTTTAGAGCAATAAAAAGTTTCCCAACGGGGTACTTAGCTTTAGTTGAAGACTTTGATTCTGAAACTCAAAAACGAAAACTTCAGGAGTCGGTCAACCACCACTTGCGAACTGCTTCTGCTTCGGGCACCGCACGGCAAGAAAGACTGATGTAATGGCGTCGGCTGCATGCTTTATACCCCTGACTACCTGACATCACGGAAGATGAGACAGCAACCGATTTAGGACCCAAGACTTGGATAATCAGGCCGACTGAGGGTTACTGCAAGCAGATAACCCGAATGTGATGACTGCAACAGTGAAACACGAAGAACATCCAGCTTACTGCTGTAGAGTGTATACACTGATTGCTGTCCTCCACAGTGTGCTGTCTCTAGGATGAAATGTTAAAACCAGAATCCCATCTGCCCAAGCTGGTGACAACTCAGTTGGATGCAAAGATCCCATGGTATCTGTTGAAAAGAGTAGGGTATCACCAGCTGAGAAGAGGAGGGGAAACTCCCTGGTGCCTCTGCAAAATTTGTCCAAGTGGTATCCACCTTGGGTCTTTCCTGAAAAGAGACCACTAGCTTACTAGGACGAACCCAATAAGCAAAGGATGATGGATGGATGGACAGGCATATGTGTGTGTGTGTGTGTGTGTGTGTGTGTGTGTGTGTGTGTGTGTGTGTGTGTGTGTGTGTGTGTATTTGTATTTATATACACACACACACACACAATCGATACAAGCTTAAAATAAAGAAATGTCCAAGGAGACATTAAAATCTTCACTGCTTACACTGACAAATGTGAGCTGGTCAGTTAGTGCGATGGTGAGAAAATGGGATTCAGGGCCATGTAAAACTGCAACAAGAAAGACTTCATTACTGTATCTCTGAACTGAACATAAGCATTGCCAGACTTGATTAACAGTAGTATTCTCTCTGGCATCAGATGCATCATTTTAGCACAGACACACATATACACACACGCAAGCACGTGCACACACACACACACACACCGCATGCGCACACACACCGCATGCGCACACGCCGCACACACTGCACGCACACACACCGCGTGCACATACACTGCGCGCACACACAGACACTGCACGCGCACACACTGTGCACACAGGGACGTATTACATGCATACTAATATTTATCTGGGTCCCTCTTAGAACACTGAATGCCCAGAACGTCAGTGTTCAGAACAGTGACCCCAGAACTTCAAAACAGCAGGATGGTGAACAGCCGTAACTGAAGTACAGAAGATCAAACAGAGCAAGTGGTGATTGTACAAGACAGCGATACAGCAGGGCTTGGGGTTTTGTCCATTCCCAGTTGTAGTGCGATCTTGGAGTTAATATATACAAGTAGGAGGAGATGGGGGTGCAGCCCCTCACGGGGGGTGCAAGGGAACTTGCCCACTACACCCCTCAGGTAAATTTGATCTTCCATTATTTGGTGTCATGGCAGTTTGCAATTCTACAGTTTCGAGCTTCTGGGGGTCTGTATTCTGAAAATCAATGTTCTGAACATTTGACTTTCTGGCATAGACCCATATATCCATATCTATGTATATTTATCTAAACAATGATACATACTGTCAAAGGAAAAAAACTTCAAAGAACAATACACGTAAGGTTCAGTTAAGGCACTTTAATTTACTTGCCGCAAGGAGACAAAAACATGCAAATACAAGGATTTGTCTAACTACTAGCAGGAAGTATGTTCATTCTTATACTGTTTTACAAGACATGGCCTTCTAAGCTGACGTAATCAAACACAACTTTTAGCACTGTTCTACAGCAGATGTTACTCAGATTTTCTGCTGACATGACTAGATTTGTGAGAAACTTTTCAGAAAAACAACCTGGCCTTGGTGATCAGTAATCCGTTTACAAGCTTCTATTGTACAGTGTTACATTTCAAGGTACTCTTCTAATACAGATACAAGCAAATGCTGATTGCAGTTCATATTTTCAAGCAAGCTTTGTCCTAATTATCTGCAACTTCTACAGCTGTGTATTTTCTCATAGCACGAGCGGAACTCCTTGTCTAGGTTTATACAAGTAGTACTGTTCTATTCATTATTTTCCTAACGCAAGCAGAAATCATCTGCTTCTCAGTAAATTTCCAAGGCACAAGCAAGATTTTAGCTAATAATACAAGGTCAGAAAGCAACTGCAGTTTGTACAGATTTATGCAGTATGAAATAGAATAAATGTGTTAACCCTTTTCAAACTCTAAATGCACTAAACATATTACTAATACACACATCAATACATATTTTTCTAACACATACAGATAGATATTTATATACAAATATATCCAATATCTGGCTCTCTCTCACAAATATATCCAATCTCTCTCTCTCTCTCTATATATACAGATATACATATATATATATATATATATATATATATATATATATATATATATATATATATATACATATTATGTATTTTGATATATACATCAGCACATATCTTTATAGATAAATATATTATAAACACACACACACAAAAACCTCCACCCTCATGTCTTCACTGAAATTGCCTACACTGAACAATCTCAAAGAAGTGAAAGGGTAACTGCTTTGTTTTAACAGCAGTCACTTTCTTCCTCCTATAATAAAATTTTACTCAGCTGACTAAGTCACTGAATTATTTGGCTGAGCTAATCTAGAACCACAGACACTTCCATGGGAAAGCAGATGGCCAATTAGCACTAGCCTCATTCTCCCCAGATTGGCACATTAGCGTTCCACTTCACCTGTGAGATCACTCTCTGCACTGAGGCACTTGCACGGGGAAAATCTCAGCACTAAAGCAATGTATGAATCTGAAAGGTTTAGTGCATATACAGGGCTGTACTTTTTTATTATTTCTAAGTGAATATATGAATTCGATACTAACGTATGCTTTTTAATGGAGAACAGTAGTTATTTGATAATGTGAAGATTAAGCATATAGGCCAGTCATCAAGTACAATGCCCTATTTGGCATGTACCTCACTAGGCACCTGCAACAACTGAAGAGGCCAAAAAATACCTCACAAAGAGGATCCTAGGCCTTAAACACTTGTCCTATATGGACAGACTCAAAAAAACTCCAGCTATTCTCAGTCTCATATTGCCTACGTAGAGGGAATCTCTGCTGGACTTACAAAGCCATGTCTGACCCAGCTCTGTTAGAAATGCTACATCTAAAGAAATCCCAATCCCTCCACACCACATGCTCCAGAGACCTCAACCTCATTACCACAATCAACAGAACATGCTGGAGGGGCAAGTTCATAACCCAGAGACTGCCCATGCTCTGGAATAGACTTCCCATACATGTCGAGCAGAGCACCTCACTAGCCCTCTTCAAGAGAAATCTTGATGAGTGGATGGGAAGTAGAAAATTGACCCCAGGGATCACTCCAGTGGCTCTACTCGACAGAGGCCCTGAGAACTAAGGTCGGGTGGCATGATGTCAGGGTAATCCTATGGGCTAGGCTTGTAAAGACTCCAGGGCCATTAGCCTAGTACACACCTATGAACTTATGAAAAAGTGTTAAGCAGCATTTTTCTGATGTAACTGTCACTAAAATGTTTTCCAGGAAATATGCTTAAAAGATCACATGCAGCCATTTTTTGCACACACTTGCTGCCTCTCTCTTTCTTCTGGGATGACAGGATGGCTTCTCACTCTGTAAATTCAACTGACTGGATATTCTGCTTCATTTTACAATTATTCCCTGCTCAGAAATCTTGGCCATGCCTGTCACTTTGATGATGCAAAGTTGATCTTTCCTGTACTTTCTGTACTACTTGGCCTCTTTCTCCCTCTCTCTCTCTCTTTTTTTTTTTTTTGGTAAGTACATATGTTAATACTGTACACGGGTTGAGTGCAGTATGTCTGTTTATTAATGCAAGAGGTTTTGCATTAGCACGCATTTTCTGGGCAAAATGAACTATAAGCTAGGAAACTTTAATGTCTATCATTAGTGCCCAACAGCAATCCTCAGTGATCTACTAGAAAATTAAAAGTTTTACGAGGGATGGACAGGGTAAAATTAAGAGGCAAAATCTGACACATTCTGCAAAAATCATGGACAGATGAAAGGTAAGATTTAGGGACATTAACAAAATCAGAGAAAATTAAGACTCATGGTGTACTTGTGTGACTGTGAAACAGAAACTGCTTTCTTATTTGTTCTCACATAAAAGGAACACATACTGCATGGGGTTTGATGATCTGATTAGCCACCAACAATGTATAACTATAACCTTAACATTGAAATTTAGACAAAGCCAATACAAGCAAGACTGCTGCAATCTGAAAATCCTCCCTCTGTATGCCTTTCTCCCTCTTGTTGACTAGGTGCAGTGGTGCTGCGGTTAAAGTTGTCACCTCACAGCGAGAAGTTCTCCTGTTTGATTCTCAACTGGGGTGCCTTCTGTGCAGCCTCTGCCTGTTCTCCCTACGTTTGTGAGGGTTTCCTCCCACATTCCAAAGACATACGTCTGGAAAGTTTCTCTCTGGGCCTTCGCTGAAATTGGGCTCTGTCGCAGGCGGACTTTCCCAGTAAACAAATGTAAATTAAAAAACTAGAAATAATGGACTTCACTGACCCCGATGTGAATTCAGCACACTAGCAAAGCATCAGAACTTTCTGCAGAGTAATCAGTGAGGGCAGAGCATATTATGATTATAGGGTCAGTTTTTGAAAGAGATCTTCCTTAAAAATAGAAGTTGAGAATGCAAACTTAAGTAACAGAGAGACAGCTACTGGGGAAATGCAAATTCCTAGGACAGGCAATACTATTTCTTTGATGTCTTAAGTAAAGGACCACTTTTATGTCTTTTAAGGTAGTAGTGATGAAGACCTGTGGAAATGTTGGAATGCATGCTGATATTACAGATATGAAACTGCATGGGTGAATAGTGCCCATGCTTGAAATATTTGTATGTATGCAAGACAAGCTGGCTTGATAAAGGTGATTTGGGTGCTCAAAAATACCTAGTGTTAAACAGTTCAAGGGGGCCTTTCTTTTTTGTAGATATTCATGCTGCAAATCATTTCTCCTTCTGCAGAAGGATCATCTTGTTGCAAGTCTTCTAGCCTCTTTCCGCTTTAGGGACAGACAGGACCAGGGACGAAAAGGCTCACAGTGTGTGTAGATCAAGGCAGAGGATTTTGTCTGCTTCTTATATCAAAAGATCCTTGTGAAGGGAAAGTGTCCAGGACACAGAGCTATACCACTACAGCAGAAGGGTGTATCAAGGTTGCCAATGCACAGACAATCATGATTACTTTTGTTCTAACCTTACTGGCTTTGAGAAACACTTTGTGGATTAGTAGAAATGGAGGAAATCCATAAAGAAGATCCTGGTTCCATAAAAAGGAAAATGCATTTATCCTCCTCCACACCAGTCTAGGAGGAGGAATGGAACAGAATACCTGAGTCCAACAGTTCTGGTTTGAGTCAGACAGACCCACACCATGGTCACATTACATGTGTTCTCTGACAGAAGACATCCAAATGCGGCTTCCATTTTGAATAGAAGTCAGAATGATATTCTACTTGCACAGTCTGCCATATTGTTATGAATTTCTGTGAGATGTGCAGCTAAACGAAGGCTGTTATGTGGTCCAGTCCCAGATCTGAATAGCAGTATGACTACAGGGATGATGTGAACTTAGGTTCATAGGTTGGTACTAGGCTATCAGCCCTAGGGCCTATGCAAGCCTAGCCATAACAATTCCCAATTCCCTGGATATTTCTTCCCACAATATTTACTTCTCTGGGCCCCTTATGTGACCTAACTTTCAAACAAAGTATGTTCAGTGTTGAATGAAAGTGCTTCTTTATTGCATAGCTTATAAGCAAAGGGATTGTGTATAGATCAAGGAATGTTATTATCCCACTTTACTCAGCTCTCAATAGGCCAATCATTAAATATAATGCCCCCTTTGGCATGTATCTGTCCAGACAAGTGCAACAACTGGAACTCCCAAAGAGATATCTTAATAAAAAATAGAAGGCCTAAACAATAAATCCTACAAGGACCACTATACATCCCTGTCACTTTACTTGGTATTCTACGGATTGCTAAGATGTGACCGGTCTCCTGCATATAAGGCATACAATGACATTATTTATGGATCTACTCCAAATCAGCAAGTCAAATGGCATCAGAAATATTTGGTCCAGGAGCTAAACCTCTTTTGTAAAATCAACAGAATTGTTTGGAGAAACAGATATAGCTCGCATAGGATGCCCCTGCACTGGAACAGACTCCCCATTCAAGTAATACAAAGCTCATCCCTGTCTATCTTCAGGCACAACTTAGATCTTTGGATAGGTAATACAAAATTTACCCCAAGACTGCACCCTGTATTACTAATGGAATGACACCATTCATGGATCCCCTCAAATTATCTAAAGTGTGATCTTTGTTATTCTTACTAGGGGGTAATATATAATTATTGACCAGTAGATGGGTAAGGCCAGACTAACACCAAATGGGATAGGTTAGTTCAAGCAGCAAAAGAAAAATTAAAATTGCCTGCAAGGGCAGCTTAGCCTTGGACTTACCTGTGAAGCTATCAGCTGTAATAAAACAAATTAATTAGGTCAGCTGCAGTTCCTATCTCTGCTTAGAAAATGCACTAACTCTCAAGCTGTGCAAATTCTGACCAAAGAGAATATTTTTGAAGAAAACAACTATTGCCTTTACTTTAAGGTAGCATGAGCTTGAATGTATGTATTTTAATGTATGTAATGTGTTTATATGAAATTATCGATGTTATAATGTGTCTTCGATCATTCCAATCTATTAAACAATGTACAGATTAAACAAAATGAGGAAAACAGTGCTTTCCTGTCCTTCCCTCACCCCTGCATGCAACCGTTTTGTGTAGCCACTGAAAAGAGGCTGTTAGCCTAGTAGGACTAGCCTGGTCAAGAAAGTGTAAATAAATAAATAAAGTTGCATATACTCACTCCTTGATTAAATAGCAGTAGAAACTGTAGTATCTGAACTATTCTGCTATGTAATCTACAAAATCTTGCAATGGGCAGCTATATTTAAACCATATCTATAGCACACACAATCCAACAGCTCTTGATATACCTTAACAGCACTGACAGCATTCATATATACTACAATTTAAATTCCCAAAAAACACATTATCTCATCAAATATAAGTAAACCAGCATCTAATCTAACACCCTAACAGAAATCCCAACACACAGATAATATCATATACTACTACACCAAACCTACATTCAATCTTTCCAGAAGTAGTGTGAAGCAATAACACCTAATCACAACAGGTCATAATACAGCTGCCTATAGCTAACTTAGCTCACAACATCCCTACACATTACCAGTTTGCACACATTAGTTAAATGTAATCCAACAAAATGCATCTGATATGCAAAACAATGAACTTTAAACTAATATAGTCCATTTCACTTTATTTCATATAGGGGTATACAGTACAGCCCCCAAAGTGCTGGAGACCTTATTAATCAGCTTATCTTGATTTCAGTTCCTTTATAAATTCTGTACAATTGAGTGGCTCTTGGCTCATTTATATAAAGTGAAGTATTTTTATTGAATAATCAAACTTTTATAAGCTAATTAAACTACACTATCTGTATCTCTAAGTTTGTTTGTGGTAACATTCCTTTACTGTGCTTTTATATTAGGAAGACTGGGATTATTCATCTAGTGACAGTAGGTGTTTACCTAGTCTATCTGAGATGGGAAGCACACAAAAGGGCTCTAAGTATTTTTTTCTGCAGTTTCCTTATAAACTATGACTGCACTTTAGCACTTTCAAAAAATGTACCGTCTGCTGCTGCTTGAAATAGTTAATTGCATTGCATTACATTGTATCTGTTAGTTGTATGGCTGTTGTAGGTAGTTTGCATGGTCTTGTTACACTTGGGCTCCAAACCAGCTATTCTACATTAAAGGAAAACTCCACCTTAGAACTCAAAAAACATATTTTTTCATTGTATTTTTGTTTTTGAGCTATTTTAATGCCTCAAAATCACTCCCAAGTGCTTCTTTTACAATGTTAATGTGTTTCTCTCAAAATGGCAGATGATGGGGCCTGCGCTGGTAACGATCTTATTTTCTTGCTTTCCTTCCTTCTTCCCAGAATCCATTTCAAGTCCTCTTTAGATGACTCATGCCAGACATAAGGAAGTGATGCTGTTTTCTCATGCCATTAAAATATAATGGCAGGACGTTGAAGCACTGTCATCTAAACACACCTTCTGTAAAAGAACTGCTTCTCTGTTTACCTGACTGAGCCTCATTTATCTGTCTGCCAGAGCTTGTTCTATGCTATAAATAGCCGTTAGCTACTTGCAGCAAAAGAAAGCAGATACATTTTTTTTTTTGTAAGAGGAGTCTTTTGTAGTTCTAACAAACTTGATAAACTCTCCCCCATACTCTCATGTCGAGGTGTGAAAACTCTCACTGCAGTAAATTTTCCTTTCTGTACATTTACAAGTGACAAGTAGTAGGACTCTAAACTTAGTCTGTCTACTACTTCCCAATGCCTTCAGTGGGAGGATTTTTCTCTCTCATGAATGACGCAGACTTAAAATGTTTTTTACTAGTTCCTCAATTACTTCTGTCATGTTCTCCCTCTTTTCTTCTATTTCGTATTTATTTATACTTTGGTAACAAGGAAAGTGATCTGGTCCCAGGACCCTTTTCAGCCACAACATAAGCTACACTGGCAAAGATAACAATTATTAAATGCACTTATCAATACAAATAAAAAAATACTGACAAAGACACTGACCAATATTGCATGTGGAACACATAGCCAATGTGTCACATTGACAAAGTAAATAATTTTGCAACATTTACTAGAATGTATATATTAGTAATGCTTACCTATAACTATGTTGTTTATTATAAATAATTCATTGTATACACACATATTGCACACACACACACACACACACATATATAGTGTGTGTGTGTTTCTGCATATGTGTATGTATATAAAGTACATGCGTACAAAAGCGTGTGTGTGTGTGTGTGTGTGTGTGTGTGTGTGTGTGTGTGTGTGTGTGTGTGTGTATATGCATTTAAATAGGTTCATAGGTAGGTACTAGGCTATCTGCCTGAGGGCATTTAAAAGCCTAGCCAGAGTGTGTCGGCTTTCGCCGCCCCATTGATTAATTAACTGATCTTCTGTCAAGCAGAGCCAATTAAGTGATCTCAGGGGTGTATTTTCTGCTACCCATCCACTCGTCAAGGTTTCTCTTGAAGAGTGTTAGTGAAGGGCTCTGCCTAATGTAGTTTGGAATTTTGTTCCAAAGCATGGGGAGTCTCTGTGACAGGAATCTATCCCTCCAGCATGTTCTATTTATTATTGTGGCGAGGTTTAGCTCACTAGAGCATGTGGCTCGCAGTGACTTGGATTTCTTTAGGTGGAGCATGTCCATCAATTCCGAGTTGGACATGGCCTTGTAAGTCAGGCAGAGATCACCTCTGAGTAAGCGATATGCCACTGAGTACAGCCAGCGTTTTTTCAGTCGGGCTGCAGAGGACATATGTTTGAGGCCAGTAATCCTCCCGGTGAGGTACCTCTGTGGTCCCTCCAGCTGTTGGAAGTGTCCCGTGAGGCACATCCCAAACGGGGCACTATACTCTATAAAGGGTCCGATGAGTGACGAGTAGAGGGGCACCATAACCTCTTTATCTCTAGATACGAACCCTTTAGTAATTAGATGGGTCTCATAGAAGGATTTCCTAACTACCTTGGCAATATGATTGCCAAAGGAGAGACCACTATCTACCCTGGTCCCCATATCTCTCATTACCTCTTCTGTATTAAGAGGGCTGCCACCTATGTGGTAATTCGTGGGTGTTTTGTTTTTCCAAATCCTTATTTGCTCACATACAACATTATAGTAGTGCTGTCTATTAAATTCTGCAGGTGAATTGGTGGAAAGTTCTTGGCATGCTAGTAATGCTTTCTGAATGTCTTTCACCATTAAGGTTTATCATAGGATCATAGATCATAGGATCATAGATTAGTACTAGGCTAACTGCCCTTGCGAGCCATTTTAAGCCTAGCCAATTATCCCTTGAGAGTCTCAAACCCTGCACCTTGTGTTTGTAAGGCAAACACCTTAACCATTAAGCCACCCTCCCTATCGGAGGAGAAACCTCTGGAGGAGACCATATGCCACACATGCTGAGACTGCAGATGTGAGAACCCAAGAAAAGTCTGAAGAATCTGTTAATATCTCTTTCGCAAGAGGCAGTAATAGTAGCATATGCAAACAAAAGAGTGACGGAGTACAAACAGCAGGACAATTCTGAACTAGGCTCAAGTTAGGAGAATCACTGTTTTTAAAGGATGATTAATTTGTTTTTGTTTTTAAACAAGAAACACCTTTACTGAAGTATCATCTATGGCATAGGCAATCATACATTTAAATTAATGAAAACAAACCATATCATCACATATCTTCTGTGCAATCATTGCCACTCGGATATTACATAGCTCATTCAGTTCCTGCCTTCTTAAACCTAATTCCTCCTCTGAAACATTATTCTGCATGTATTGTTCCCACAATTTCCATTTTTTTATGTAATTTGCTCCTAACCTTTTTCTAAAGATCGCACTTCCAGTTTTCTTCTTTCTGTTACTATACGCATTACTTCTAGTATGGTTCATTTAGACCAATTTCCATTTTACAGTAATTGCTTTTTTGGCAGCCACCAGAATTAAACTCAGCAAGGCCTTGCTATTTCTAGGCAATTCAGATTCTATATCACAGCTCAAAAAATAGTTCAGTTACACCAATTTGCTCACCCAGTATTTCTGACAGAATAGTTTAAGGAAATTTTAGTCTGCCAGCTCACTACACTCTCAAAAATGTTCCAATTACCTCTTTCTTCTCCCCCCTCATACCTCCACTATCTGTAATCTACCTGAGGAAAGAAACTTTGGAGTCTGCTCGGGGTATAAAAATACCTACTCAAACACTACCAAGCAAAAACCCTAAATCTTCTAGACTAAGGATTGCTGATTCGTTTCTATAAATTATTGAAAGGCCACTAACTTTTCCTCCTTTGAAGTCTGGGGTAGTGAAATAGGAGTAAGCATAAACAATATATAACCCACAACCTTAAACAGCTGTCTTGCTGTGAGTGTTGAATGAGCTCATACGTTGTGTGCCTCATGATTTCCATTATTTTGTCCGAACAAAGAATACCATAATGTGTCCTGAATCTAAAATGATCCTTAAGAAGGTAATTGTTTATGAAGGTTCAAGGGAGGACTAAGCAAAGTTGATAAATGACTGCATGGATACTACTGCTGCTGGAATGTGGAGCAGTAGCAGATTCTTTAATGGAATTGTTGCCAGGCAGTTAACCAGGTAAGGAAAATTAAAGTTTTAATTCCTTAAGGACAAACACTGATCTAAACCTTTGGTAAATACTCAGGGGTGATGAAAACATAAATGGAAAAACTGCAAACTGGGATGCGCAGCTAACTGCTAAATGGACATGGAAAATGTGTTTCAAGTAGCATTTTTATTTAAAGGGTAAGTTTAGAACAGGCTCCTCTATCTTCAGTTCCTAGCAAGGGTGTAATGGCTTAAGCTTTACAAATTCAGGATAGGTTGACTTATTTGGTGTTTCTTTTTAAATAAGGAAGAGTCTGCAATAAAAACCCTGATCTTCCCAAATGGGAGATAGCTACTGGAATCCTTTCTACCCCGGATGTTGTCATAGGGATATAAAGGTCTGATGTACCTAGAGAGCAGTGTGTTTCACACAGGAACAGGGAAACAATGATCTTTGAATATTCTGCAGTAAGTGGAATACTGTGCTAATTTTACAAAAATCAGGAAAATGTAAAACAGGTCAGTTGTGCTCTTGTTTCATACTACAGCTTAAACAGCAGCCATCAAAAAACAGCAACAGGAAGCTGAAGCAGCTTTAAAAGTATTTAAGCCTGCCAAACTTGTGTGTTGGGGGGGGGGGGGGGGGGCAAAACAAAATGTATTACAGTTTTTAACGTTGTTACATCATCAAAGACAAACTTTGCTTCTCACTGTTTGTCCATGAACCAGCTCTAAGTGTATTACACTTACAAAGCTGTAGAACACATCACACACCTTCACTTTTTCTCTGTATCTCACAGTACACTGGAATAGTTAAAGCTCTGTGTACTACAAAGAAATGTGTAACAGAATTGTGTGTGTTACAACTTTAAAATCTGTAGAGCATTTAGCGCTCAGATATATAGACACGTACGTACACACACACACACACACACACACACACACACACACTGTAAATGTGGTACATGAAGCAGGTAAATTAAGTTATACTGATCATAACCAAGTATTTATATTTTTCTCAAAACGAATGTCAAGATTCACCTCACAAACTCTGTTTCACTCTGCTCTCATGGTGAAGCTCCTGACATTAAATTTCTCAGACATATAACAACTCTGTTATAATTATTATGACAGACCATATTAACTGCCACTGAGTAAGTTGCAACTGAAATCTTCTTACCAAGAGTATTGGTGGGAAATGCTGAGAGAAGCTACCAAGTGCCAGCATTAATAGGATCACATGAGGTTACCAGGTTAATGGCCCTAGGGCCCTTACAAACCTAGCTAAGCACAACCCCTGTTCCCAAGAATATCAAGGTATTAACTGGAACCAAGTCAACAACTACTGCACCTGTCCAAGAGGGCACAGCTGACACTCCCAGGATGAATTTGCAGTTTCCCATCCAGTCATCCAAATTATGTTTAAAATAGGGTCAGCGAGGGGCTCTGCTTCACCTGAATGGGAAGTTTGTTTCAAAGGAGAGGCAACCTCTGTGAGACTCATCTGTCCCTCCAGCAAGTCCTGCTGACGCTACTAGGTTGAGTTCCCTAGAGTGAGTGCTTCTTATACCATTTGATTTACAAATGTGAAGAATTTCCATTAGAGCAGGATCTGAGATTGCTTTACAAGCATGCCAGAGGTAACCTCTGAGTAGTCTGTAAGATAAGGGCATAGTGACAGGGATTTCAGTTGGTCAATGTATTGCACCCTGTAGCCTCCCCTTTGTCCCCTCAGACTGCCCACCGAGGGAGCTTGTTGTGGTTCGTGGCTTTCCTTTGGTTTCTCCCAGATTCTCTCTGATCTCCTCCTCAGTCGGTATTCTGCTTGGTCTAAAAATACATTTGTTTCGTTGTTATGCACAAACTCATTTTCATCAGTATAAGATGTATTAAGCATTTGTTCAAATGTTCCCTGAAAGTTTGTGCCCCACACTTAAGACATGGGGGGAACTGGATAGGCTCTTTTGTTGGTGTAATTGTTACGGTCATGTTACAGTTTTTTAATTTTATGATTCTTAATGGTCTGAATATGCTCTTCTATGCTCCTAAAATCAGTACATGCTCCATTCTATGGGATTCATACTGTATGTCATGAGTTATTAAGTTATCAAGCTGGTTGTTATTAACAATCAGTTCATCAATTAATTGTGTTGTGTTCAACAAGTACGTACATGTATTTGCACCCACTGCGATCAAAAAGTGTGAGAAATTCCTTATGTAAATGAGAGTCAGGAAACAAACCACTTGGGAAATGCCACATCCGCAATCCCTTATGGACCATGTTTGTTTTAATACACTTAATAAAACAGGCAGCTTCTTATTACAGTTTCTTAATTTTCATTAGTTTGTAATGAAATTCTGCCTCTGACTTAGTGTAGTGTTAGCCCATGAAGGTGGATTTGTTAGCTCAATGTTTGCTTTTAGCCAATCATTTAAAACCAGCAAGTTGTTATTCATATTAAAGCCACAAGCATTTTGCTGCATTTAACCCCCCATTTAAAAGGTTATAAACGTCAACTGCTCCATTCTGTGCTCCATTATGGAGGGAGCTTGGTGTGTTGTCAGTTCTGTAAGGCTGCTCAGTCTATTCTTCAAAACCAAAACCCATATTCCCCTTGTTCTGTGTTCGCTTGGCATAAAAGTTGAAGTAAAGTTATCCATTCATTGACTCAGATGTTGCAAAAGCAGTGTCAGGTTTCCAACCGATTGTTGAAGCTCATAAATATCTACTTCAGGATATACGTTTTGCGAAGAAGAGCCAGGAAGAGCCCCTTCTGCCATCACGGGAAAATCACAGACCGGAAAAACAAAACTCAAATGTAAAATGACCTCAAAGTACACAGGACCTGAAAAGGCAGAGAAGCACAGCTCTACTTGGCAGAATAAATGTTTAACTGACAGTAACATTCTAACTGCTGTTTGTGTGTCAAACAATTACTATTCTCAAACTATAAATAATCAAAAATAAATCTCAGTTTCTGAATAATGAGAACTGTTTTTTTCAAGGGAGCCCTGTTCCATGTTACCCCTGTGTAAGTACTTTGCCCCACTCCCTTTTAATTAAATATACCAACTCTAAGAATGTTGTGGCTTGCAGGAAGTGGCACACTTTTGACGATTTTTGTACTCAACAAGCTGAGTCACCAATTAAGTACGAGGGGCTGACACAGAAACAACTGATGTCAGAGCCATGGACTAAAACTAAATACCAAGAAATGCATAAAAGTATCCTTTTAGAAATCATCCATTCCTAGTAACTATCATATTGACAACACACCCCTTAGAGTTGACCCAGTAGTCAGAGAATTGGCGACACACACAGACATTAACCTAGCTTTTGACCATCACGTGTCTACAATAGTGAGGAAATCATTCTATATTGCGCAACTTATAAACAAAGGTATAAGATCCAAGTCCAAGGAAGTCATTGTTCCACTTGATTCAGCATTCATCAGGCCTATCACCGACTACAATGCCCCCTTTGGTATGTACCTAACCAGACATATCCAACAACTGGAACATCTGCAGAGGTTCTTCACTAAAAGAATAAAGGGCACAAGTAAAATGTTCTAAGCAGACTGCCTCAAGACCATATCCCTGTATTCTGTCTCCTACAGGCTTTTGAGGGGAGATCCATGCCTGGCATACAGGGCATTGTCAGGCCCCACTCTGATGGACCTCCAGGCATATCCACAAAAGAAACAGCACCAGAATTACCTGTTCTAAAGACTTCCAGGGGTGTCCAACCTTTTGGCTTGCTAGGGCCGCATTGAGTGACCAGAAATGGTCTTAGGGCCGCATATAAAATATATCATATAGTTAACTCTTTCGTTGCTCCGGAAGACCACAGTCGACCTCCTGGCTGTACTGTAGGTGCATTTGAACAATGAATAAATATAATAAATGCCTAATATTTGCCTTAAAATTCTAATTCTCATTCTAATTCTCTAATCTAATGGTTAACTCTAACATCTTAGTTAATATATATATATATATATATATATATATATATATATATATTGTATATATATATATATATATATATATATATATATATATATATATATATATATATTGTATATATGCATATATATATATATATATATATATATATATATATATATATTGTATATATGCATATATATATATATATATATATATATATGCATATATATATATATATATATATATATATATATATATATATTGTATATATATATATATATATACACACACACACATATATATATATTTTTTTACAAATAAACGTATATTCACTACATCACTAGCATTTCTCACTGGGAAAACCATTCCAGCAGTCCAACTACGTAAAAGGTCAACATCAGCAGTCCTACAATACTATAATCCACAAAAATAACCCAACAAATTTGCAATAAAGTCACAAATTCATATTACTGACTTAATAAAACAATTCTGAATAAGCTACTAGAGGGTCTCATCCAAACAAATATTTGGTGTTGGAAATATGGCCTCAAGCTAAATGCCAAAAAATACATCATCATCCCCTTTGAGGAGAGTGATGTCCCCACAAATTATCACATTAATAACAACGTTGTAAGCACGCAATGAGTCGTATGGTACTTGGGCACCCAGGTTGATAGAAACCTGGCTTTTGACCACCACGTTGTCTCCATTGTAAGGAAAGCTTTTTACATGGCCCACTTCATTAGTAAGGGTATCTCATCCAGGAACAAGGAGGTCATAACATCCCTGTATTCTTCCTTTACAAGAGCCATTATTGAGTGCAATTCCCCTTTTGGCATGTGCCTCAGTAAAACACCCTGCCAAAAGAAAGACTACAACCATTTCGACAAAAATGCTCAAAGTTCACGTAGTTAACCAAACAGACTAAAAAGCTTCTTGCTTTCCTCTGTCTCTCACTGGCCCCTATAAATTTCATCATTGGCTTGCTTTCCAAGCTAAGAAAGATCCTGCCTTAAGAGACTACCTCTACCTCAGAAATACTGGTTATAGACAAAACAGCACACTGGTACCACAGTAAAAACCACGATCCACACTTGATTTAAATAAAAAGCTCAAGCTCTTTAATTCGACAAAGCCAAAGGCAAATTGTTGAGCGCTTTCATGTATAAAATACACTTCATCAGAACACATGACAAGCCCAAAGGCTCTCTATAAATACTTAAAAAACCGCCAAAATTAATTGTTTGAAAACTACGCCCTCACCATTTCTTAAAAGTACAGTACATACTTTCTCACTTATAATACATCCAAAACATTTAATACAACATTGATTGCCCTTGTGCAATAAATTTTTACACTTAAAAAACTCATCCTTATAGTAGACTTCCTCTACCTCAGAAATACTGGTTATACTTAAAACGCTCACTACAAAGACCACAGCCTTCACTGCAACATAAACAAGCCACTTTTTATGGACAGGTTCTTGACACAAAAACCTTCAACTTCTGTAAAAAGCTCCTCTCATTATCAAACAATGTAGTTCAGCAACACGATGGCTGGATGGATAGCCATAAATGTAATCCTTGGGTAAGTAGCATAGCCTTCATCAAACCAGATGGAAAATGCACATACTAACCTTTCCCAGCTGGATGGCTAAGATTTAATATTGGTTACTCAAGTCTAGTTGCCCAAAAAGAGGAGCATGTTTAAGTAAGAATTCCATTTGCAAAATTACATTCAGTATACATATTAAATCTCTCTCTCTCTTACACACACACACACACACACACACACACACACACACACACACACACACACACACACACACACACACACACACGCCCCTACTTGTAAAATAGGCAACCTCAGTAATCACATGACACCCACTCACTGAATGAAATTGTTTGGAAGTCAAAATATCTGAAAAAAAAATCATAATAGAGATGGATTCATCCATGTAATTTCCCACTACCAAAAGGACCATCAATAAATCAACAAACAACTGCTCGGCAAAAAGTAAATCAATAAGAAAACCATAAACTATAATGCTACATACTGGTGTAAACATATAACTTGTGTCAATCCCCAGGTTAATCCATACCGAAAGATTGTTTCAGAGCTTCAGCTATGTACAAACAGTTTTCTCCTAAAAACTCATTGATATTTGCCTTGCTGTAATTATAACTGTAAAAAAAGTGTTTTTAAGTTTATTCTGTACCTCAGTGATTCTCACTGTTACGAGATGTAATCTCTGCCATATTGTATGAGTACTACATCCACAATTTGCTGTCTCTCTCTCTCATGTATTGTATTATACTGTTTTGTGTTATTTTTGGTGCTTTTCTCCCTGGGCCTCCGCTGAAAATGGACCTGTGTCCAGTCGGACTTTCCCAGTAAACAAATGTAAAATAAAATAAATAAAAATAAACTTCCTTCCAATCTAAAGCCATTTGACATTCAGACATTTTAATTTGTGCAGAAGTTACTCACAGGCTGACAGTTTACTGAGCTGTAATGCTGACCTTCGCTTTTGAAAAAAACAAATTCCCAGACTTTGTCAATAGCTCAAAGTGTAGAGAGGATTATTTATTTGTTATATATTTATTTATTTTTGGAAAACATCTTTAAAACTGTTAAATTGATTACAGACCCAGAAACACAAAAAGTTATTGTGATTATGTAAACCACAGACTCCTGCAAGAAATCAAACTCACATTAGCACTCTATGCTTATGTCTGAGCAGATGAATCAATTCCAAAAGAAGTAAAGTAACTTAATAAGTTTATTTGCAAGGTTACATGGCAGTTTATATTGGAAATAAGCAGATATTAAAAAGGCTCTCTTTTTCATAATTATGCCGAAAAGTCTTCTAAGGTAAATACAACTTTTGATTTAGTATGGAACCATACCTCTCAACCTTAGAGCAAGAAATCTCGACAAAGCAAAAAATAAAAGTGGGACACAGGCCCAAAAATAGTTATGCATTACAGACACCATTGAAACAACTGTAGCTACAAACATTATGCATCACTTATAATCTTTCCATCCCATTATTGTCAGTTAAACATTATATGGCTCATTCAGTCCTGCCTTCTTTTGCATCAAAGAAAACCATGCTTTGAAATGACAAATGCATTAAAAATAATAAATAAAACACATTGCATCAACATCCTGCAACTTCCTACCTGCAAGCAACCCCAGAGCTTTCACTGAAACTAGGGCTGTTTGTTTCCCCAGAATGACAGCTCTCCCTAATTAAGTCTAATGGTATACAATCTACCAGTATCTGGGCTACCTGAAATAAATGAAATTATGACCTGTAAATTGAAAGTACACTTTGTTTAATTAAACTATATTTCTAAGCCCACTTACTATATTTTTCCAGTAACATCCCAATATCCATTTCCAGGTCACTTTACAAGACATTGGCAGTGGTAGACTTGGCATCCTTCAGAACCCCACAGGCCCACACGAATACATTGTCCATTAAATGTAAATATCCATCCACTGTAAATGGCAAGAAGCTATGTCTTAAAAAATCTACTTCTGGCATGCGTACCCAAGTATTAGGTTTTGAAACAAAGAAATATATTCTCCACAGTCCGTAAGTCTCTGTCTTTAATAATCATCTACTGTTGCAGCACTCCCAACACATAAGCACACACATACACACTAAAATCCCCAACATTTAAAAAATGACACTGTGTCCACTTGATTTGCCAGTATTGATGATCCACCAAAGTTATGCTTACTGTTGTCCAATCTACCACTGCTTAGAACCCACCAATGAAAAAACAGTACTAGGTGCTTTTTTGTTTGTCTGAAAAAACAATACAACTTTATATGCTACAGTCCCACATAGTCAGTCCACTACTGACCCATTAACCCTAGGCTGCTGTCTCATTCTTACTCCGTGGAACTGCATTACCTAGGATGACTACTTTTACTTCCTAAGCAAAAGACACAAATTGGAAGACGAGGCAAAAATACAGACATTATTTGAAAATCCATACAGTTAAGAGGTATGAGTTCATGTTCAATACAACACTCTCCCTGTCAGGAAAGCCGCAATTTAATGAAAGTGTACTCCTAATGTATGATATATTTGTGAGCTAACTTGTTTGTGTTCAGCAGGTAGACTGATCATTGTTAGCCTCTTTGTGCATGCGTCTCTCTCTGTCATGCACACATATACACACACACACACACACACACACACACACACACACACACACACACACACACACACACACACACTCTTCTTCTACTTTCACACACACAATTCTGCTTTCATGCATGCACTCACTCACTCCATACTTGCCTATTAACACAGGTAATTGCTGTCCCTTTCAAAGGCAACAGCGGCAAATCCATACACGAGTCCCTTTCAGCGAGCACACACACACTGATTGTTCGGCGCAAAATAATGGCGTAAACACACTGACCCTTTTTTGGCTCAAAAACAAAACTAGAAGGGTGCTTTGGCGCATGCGCACACCGACATTAGCGTTACAGGTCACGGGAGCGAAAAACACAAAATAAAAAAAGTGTTTTGGGGCATGCATACATCGACGTTGCAGTTAGAGGTTGAGGGCCGCATGGAAGAGCTCTGAGGGCCGCATGCGGCCCGCGGGCCGCAGGTTGGACATGTCTAATTAAACCTTGCCTATGATATAAGTACGACCTGCTGGAGAGACAGGTATGTATCCCAGGGATCTACTTCAGTAGACCGAAAGTACACTTACCCAACTTTCAGATAGCCGAGATGAAATCCGAACACCGACTTCCCACTCCAGGTAAGTAACCATTTGGCCATCCTGAAAAAATAGTAAAACCAAAGGAAAATAAACCCACCCATGTGGAGGACTTCACCCCCCCCACGTCCCCCCCCCCCCAACTACAAATACCAACTCAGAGATCGCACTACCATGGGAGTAAGGGGCAAGGTTCAACAGGAAGCCCAAGCGGTTACTTACCTAGAGTGGGAAGCTGGTGTTCCAGGATGTCGGTGTTCTGTGGTTGTCGGCCTTTTCGACTCGGCTATCTCAAAGCTGGTTAAGCGAACTTTCAGTCTACTGAAGTAGACCCGTAGCCAAAGTCTACCCAGTCTATGGACCAGGCTTCCCATCCATGTGAAGCAGAGTTCCTCCCTAAACCAATTCAAGTGCAACTTGGACAATGGGATGAGAACAGGAAATTCATCCCTGATTTGGCACCTATGTCTCTAATGGACACAGGCAAAGTACAGTTTTGTACCTACCATAAATGTAGATGTTCGAGTGCTAATACAGCTGCAGTCATAACAGATGGGTTCTCCTGCCATCAGGCGGGTCCTCGGTTCTCCTGCCGTCAGGCGGGTCCTCTGTTGGCCGAATTCCAAAGTCTAGGTCCGGCGTCGGTTGTCGTCGCTTCTTCCCTGACGTCAGTGCGACAGGGGTATAAAAGAACCAGCCGATGCCATTTTCTTCATTTTTTCTTGCCCCAGATGTCAGGTGCCCCCAGAAGGAAGGCAATACATAAATTTGTGTAATAAAGCAATGCCATATAATCAAAATACAGTAGTGCAAGCAAATACACCATGAATGAATACCCCAATCAGGTTGTATGAGGAGGTGATAGCCAATAGGCCTGTCCCAAGAAGGGAAGGAGGGAGGGAAACCTGGACTGCAGCTGTATTAGCACTCGAACATCTACATTTATGGTAGGTACAAAACTGTACTATGTTCATCGTGCATACAGCTGCAGTCATAACAGATGGGTAGAATCCCAAAGCTAAGAAAGGGGTGGTAGGCACTAGGTGGAACTAGGAGGAGCCAGAATGCCCTGCAAGACTGCAGTGGCAAAGCCTGCTCTAGATTTGGAGTATAATGGAAGGTGGTAGTGCTTGGAGAAGGTATGCACAGAACTCCAAGTGGCTGCTTCCAAAATATCTTTGGTAGGAACTCCTCTGAGGAAAGCTGCAGAGTTAGCCGTGGCCCTTGTGGAGTGAGATCTGATGCCTGTAGGTACAGTTTTGCCATGAAAAGAATAACAAAAGCGTATGCAGTGGGCTATCCATTTTGAGATTGTCTGTTTGGAAATTGGCTTCCCTTGAGCTCCTATAGCATAGGACACAAAGAGCTGTTCTGATTTTCTGAAAGGCTTTGTTCTGTCCAAATAATAACGCAGTTGTCTGTGGATGCCCAAGGAATGTAGTAATCTCTCCCCTTTGTTTTGAGGATTAGGATAAAAGGTAGGTAAGTGTATAGCCTGATTCAAAGCTACCCTGGATACCACTTTTGGCATAAAGGACAGGTTGGTTCGTAAGGAAACTCTGTCCTGATGGAAGATGATAAACGACTGCACAGCCATGAGAGCTTGTAGTTCCGATACCCTACGAGCTGAGGTAACAGCCAGAAGGAAAGCTGTTTTCCAGGACAAATATTGCAAATCTGTTGAGGCAGCTGGCTCAAAAGGAGGCAAGGTCAGCTTTTCTAGAATGAAATTGAGATCCCAAGCAGGCATTGGTTGTTTCCTTGGGGGTTTTAGATTCTTAGCCCCTCTAAGGAACTGTCTTAAGAGGGGGTGAGAGAATAAAGGTGGATCAGTGTTGTATTCTGCAGAAATGGCTGAGGCATGGATTTTGATGGAGGAGAATGAAAGTTCACTGCTTAGCAGCTCAGCTAGATACTGTAATATTTGAGGTAAATTCAGATGTTCTTCATCTCACATTGCTGCAGTCCTTACTTATGGGGTAGTCCGCTGTCCTCGGTCGGCCCGAATACCAAAGTATTAGGCTGACGTCGGTCATGGGCGCCTAGATCTGACATCAGAGCGTCAGGGTATAAAGGCGCATGACCGACGTCATATCCTCAGTCTTTTTTGCTGCATCGTCCGATGCAGAAGCAGAGTTGCAAGTGCCGTTCGGCGTTCTGAAATTTTTCGTTTTCGGAGTTTCAGACCAATACCAAGTTGGGCTAAGTACCCCGTTGGGGAATATTTTTGTTTTTTCTTGCCTCAGTTACTTACCAGATGTCAGAAAAAGTGAATAATTGTATTTCTTGTGGGAAACAGATACCGCATAGGGATTACCACTCGCTTTGTATTCCTTGTTTGGGACCGGAGCACGATGTAGTCGGGTGTCGGTTTTGTGCTAGGTTTAATAAGCGCACTATAAAACGGAGGTTAGATTGCGCTAGGTTAGTCTTTGGCAAGAGGTGTAATTGTAATATGCCGTCGGATGTTCCGGCGCCTGCTTCTACTAAGAAGCGCAAAGACAAATCTTTAAAGCCTAGGCAGGATGATTCGTCCGTTTCGGACGCCGGACCTTTAGAAGCTACAGCTGAACAGGTGGATCCGGCTGAAGTTTCTGTTGAGTTCCAGGGGGAAACTTTGATTTTACAAGATGTGGCCTCTCAGGAGGCAGGCCAGGCTGAAGGGGCCTCTCAGGTTACTATTCTCCCTTCTATGCCTAAGGTGGTTAGGCCTTCTGCTACTGTTTCTAAGGCTCCTTCTAAGGGCAGGTCTGTTTTGCCTTCCTCTGGTGTCAGTTCTGGTTCTTCAGGGTCTGTGCCTAAAAAGCACATGCTTAAAATGGCAGAGGATTTGATTTCTTTAATTAGAGGTTCTATGCCCCCTCCTGATAAGAGGCCCAGGATGGAGCCAGAGTTGGAAAGTTTGGAGCAGGCCTCAGATGATTCAGAGTCTTCTACTGAGGACATTCAAGATTTCCCTCCTTATTCTGATTCTGATGCAGAGGATTCCACTCCTTCTGCTTCTCCTCCAGAGGATTTTTCATTTTCAGAAACTCTGCATTCCATGAGGGAGCATTTTAAGTGGGAGGGACAGGATTACTCTGATTCCCGGAAGAGGCTTAGGGAGTTCTTGTTTTACCACAGCATAGACCCTTAGCTATACCTCCGGTTTTGGATGTTGTTTCAGACGTTTCTCGAAGCTTCCCTTAATCCAGATTCTGTGCCTCCTGCCCCAGTTAAACCGGACAGGTATTACAGGGTGCCTGAGGCTCATAAATATCTGTATAAGAGTCCTAGGGCGGACCCAGAAACTATTAGTCAGGGGCCTAAGGGTGTTAGAGCCTCTGTTGTTAAGAATCCGGTTCCTCTGGATAAGGAAGCTAGAGCTTTGGATAGATGGGGTAAGAAGGTGTATACCTCTTCTACTTTAGCAATGAGAGCTTTGAACTGCCAGTTTCATATGTTGAAGTATCAGAATTTCCTCCTTTCTCAGCTAAGATCTAAAGCGGATGCTTTGGCAGAGGGCATAGAGTGTAAAAAATTGCAGGATTTAGTGCATGTTTCTGAACAGGTGGGTAAGCACTCTTTGCAATGTGGTTTTGATGCTTTACAGGCTTCTTCTAGGGTGGCTGCCACTGGTTCAGTTATTCGCATAGAGTGTAAAGAATTGCAGGATTTAGTGCATGTTTCTGAACAGGTGGGTAAGCACTCTTTGCAATGTGGTTTTGATGCTTTACAGGCTTCTTCTAGGGTGGCTGCCACTGGTTCACTTATTCGTAGGCACGCCTGGCTTAAGGATCAGAATTTGTCTGAGCATGTTAAGTCTAGAATTCTGGATGCCCCTTTGCAGTCTGAAGTTTTGTTTGGTCCTCCTGTGGAGTCAGTCTTAAAGAAAAGGGAAGACAAGGCTAAGTCTATGCAGACTGTTAAAGATTTTTTGCAGGTACAACCTCCAAAGTTTAGTAGAAATTGGCCTACTAAGGGGTGGACGTACCCTTCTTCTGATTCTCAGTCTAGGGGTAGATCTAGGCGTGGTAGGGGCAGAGCTCAGAGTACCTTCAGGCCGAGACAATGGAGTTCGCCTGCTCAATCTGCTGGTGAGGGCAGGGGCCAGTCCTTTCGTAAACAGGCCCAATGACCTGCATTCCTCTTGCCTGGCAGCTCCTTTGGGAGGAAAGTTGGCTCTTTTCAAGCAAAATTGGCATTTAGTCACCCAGGACAAATGGGTTTTGGACATTATAAACCGAGGTTACAAGTTCTATTTCCATACCATGCCTCCTTTCAAAGGCATGCCAGACGTCCCTCCTCGGCAAAGGATAGAGGCTCACAGACAAATTTCTTTACTTCTTCAAATAGGAGCTATACAGCCAGTTCCTCTGTCAGAAGTGGGCCTAGGATTTTAATCTCGCCTGTTTCTAGTTCCAAAGAAAGGAAACACGTGGAGACCAATTTTGGATTTATCTATCCTCAACACTTACCTGGACATTCCAAAGTTCAAGATGCTGACTTTACAACAGCTTTTACCTCTGTTGGGAAAAGATCACTGGATGGTTACTCTGGATCTCAAAGAGGCATACCTTCATGTTCCTATCAGGCCCAGTTGCAGGAGGTACCTGCGTTTTGGCTGGAAATTTACATTATCAGTTCTCTGCATTGCCCTTTGGCTTATCTACTGCGCCCAGAGTGTTCACAAAGGTTCTGGCTCCAGTGATAGCATTTTTCAGACTAAGAGGAATACAGATTTATCCTTATTTGGACGACTGTCTGATTATTGCACAAGAAAGGGACGAACTTCTTCATCATCTACAGTATGTGATGGCAGTGTTAAGATGCCTAGGGTATTCTGTGAATGAAACAAAGTCCAGTCTAGTACCCTCTCAGGACATGTGCTTTCTGGGTGAGACTGAATACAGCTTCCCAGATGGCTTTTTTGACCCCGGACAAACAAAGAAGCCTTTCTCTTTATTTCCAGCAAATGTCTCTACGGTCCAGGCTGACTGCAAGGACAGTCCTTCAAGCCTTGGGGTTCATGGCATCTTGTATTCTGGTGCTTCGCAATGCCAAATTGCATATGAGGAAGCTTCAATGGTATCTCAAAAATGTGTGGACACAGCACTGCCAAGATCTAGACACTGTCATTCAGATAATACCTTGCATTCAGAAGGAGTTTTTGTGGTGGGCTCAGGAATGTCACCTAAACAAGGGACTCTCTGTGACCCGCCAGAGGCGAGTCAGATTCTAACGACAGATGCCTCGGACAAGGCTTGGGGAGCACACCTCAATGGAAAATGGGTGCAAAACACGTGGCCTGTCAAACTCCAACATTTGCATATCAACTTGAAGGAAATGTTAGCAGTCCAGTTTGCATTGATGGCTTTCAAAGATTTTCTTCGTCCAGGGCAGGTGTTGATTCAAACAGACAACACTACTGTCATGTGGTACATCAACAAGCAGGGGGAAACCCATTCTTACCCTCTTTGCAGGCAAGCGATGATTCTGTGGGAAACTGCTCTCAATCTACACCTCAATCTTCAGGCAAGGTTTCTACCAGGAGCACAGAACTCCTTAGCAGATGTATTGAGCAGACAAATAGTGGATCCTCACGAGTGGAAATTGGATCCTCATGTATTTCAACAGTTGACAGTGTTATGGGGAACTCCAGACATAGATCTGTTCGCTTCTCCACTAAATTACCAGTTGCCAAAGTTTTGCACAAAAATGTTTCATCACACAGCTTGGAAGGTGGACGCTCTATCTTTCAGTTGGAACAATCTGCATGTATATGCCTTTCCACCTCTGCCTCTTCTTCCCAAGGTACTTTTGAAGGCCAGACAAGACAAGCCAACCATGATTTTGATAGCACCGGATTGGCCTCGACAACACTGGTACCCACTACTGAGGAGTTTAGTACGAGAACCTCCATGGCCTCTGCCTTTGATTCTGCACCTTTTGTCACAAGAGGACAGTCACTTCCTCAATGTCAAGATTCAGTCTCTACATCTAACAGCCTGGCATATTCTGTTTTAGACTCTGGAGGGTCTCAGCTTCCACAACAAGTTTTGAAGGTTATTTTGGAGGCCAGGAGGCCTAGTACCAGGAAAGTTTACGCTGATAAATGGAGGAGATTTTTTATTTGGAGCAAAGGAAAGGACTTTGATGTCTCCAAACCTGATTTAAGTGTTGCTCTTCAATATCTTACTGAGTTATTGGACAAGGGTTTGTCTTTCTCCTCAATAAAGGTCCATGCTGCAGCCATTTCTGCTCACTATGATTGTGACCCTCCTTTATTCTCTCATCCTTGGTTTAAGCAATTTCTTAGAGGGGCAAAGAATATAAGACCCCCACGTAGAGCTCCTACTCCTGCTTGGGATCTCAATTTTGTGTTGGAAAAACTTACTCTACAACCTTTTGAGCCTGCAGCTACTGCCGAGTTAAAGTATTTATCATGGAAAACTGCTTTTTTTGTTGGCCATTACCTCTGCAAGAATGGTTTCTGAATTACAGGCCCTCATGGCAGTGGAGCCTTACCTGATTTTTCATAAGGATAGGGTATCTTTGCGTACTAATCCTTCCTTTATGCCTAAAGTGGTTTCTAGTGTGGCCTTAAATCAAACTATTCATTTGCCTACTTTTTATGCAAACCCCCAAAATAAAGGGGAGAAAATTTTGCATACTTTGGATATTCACAGGCAGTTGCGTTATTATTTGAGCAGAACCAAGGAGTTCAGACAGTCTCAGCAATTGTTTGTTTCTTTTGCTTTGGGTTCACAGGGTAAACCTGTTTCAAAACAAACTATTTCTAAATGGATTGGGTTTTGTATTTCTTTCTGTTATTCACATCATGGTAAGGAGATTCCTGCTGGAATCAGGCCTCATTCCACTAGGGCTACTGCTACTTCTACGGCCTTTATAAGTGGGGTAGCTACAAAGACATTTTGGAGGCAGCTACTTGGAGTTCAGTGCATACCTTTTCTAAACATTACCACCTTCCTCTTTATTCTAAGTCTAGGGCTGGATTTGCCACTGCAATTTTACAGGGCATTTTAGCGGCCCCTAATGCTTTATGATTTTTACCATCCTCCCTTTCCCGTTGCTTTGGGATTCTACCCATAAGTAAGGACTGCAGCAATGTGAGATGAAGAACATAGTACAGTTTTGTACCTACCATAAATGTAGATGTTCGAAGATCCACATTGCTGCAGTCCAATTTACCCTCCCTCCTTCCCCTCTGTAGTATGACTTGGTGCTATGCTTTAGGTGATGGTTGTTGTTGGGCATGTTTTTGGGAGGTATTCTGTTTTTGGCTGTGGCCTTTCTGGTTTGGCCTTCTGACATCTGGGGCAAGAAAAGACTGAGGATATGACGTCGGTCATGCGCCTTTATACCCTGACGCTCTGATGTCAGATCTAGGCGCCCATGACCGACGTCAGCCTAATACTTTGGTATTCGGGCCGACCGAGGACAGCGGACTACCCCATAAGTAAGGACTGCAGCAATGTGGATCTTCGAACATCTACATTTATGGTAGGTACAAAACTGTACTTTTTCCAGGATTCTGGCCCTTTTTCTCATTCCAGGCACAAAACAGTTTCCATTTTGTGGAGTAAGCTTTTCTAGCAGACGGCCTTCTGGCCTCCAAAATGACATCCTGCACCTCCTTGGAGAGTAGGGTCTGTTGTGATGTTAAGGAATCTTCCATGTGGCTAGATTGTGTGTTTTCAGCTGACTGTGAAGAGTTTTGAAGCTGTGCTGAGTCAGAAGAAGAGGCATTAGAGGCAGGGTCCATGGTGGGGAATGCGTCAGGCTCCTCAGGAGTGGGTACCAGTGTTGTCTTGGCCAGTCTGGAGCAATGAGAATCATCTTTGGTCTGTCTGCTCTGGTTTTTAATAGAACTTTGGGTAGCAGAGGAAGAGGTGGGAAGGCATAAACTGTCATTGTTGTCCAAATGAAAGAGACAGCGTCCACTCTCCAGGCCTTTGGATGAAAAATCCTTGAGCAGAATTTTGTCAATTGGTGATTTTTGTGGGAGGCAAAGAGATCTATGTCTGGCCTTCCCCATGCTTGAATTATCTCTGTAAAAACATGAGGATGCAACTTCCATTCGTGTGGATCTGTCATATTTCTGCTTAGGTTGTCTGCCAGCGTGTTTTCCTTGCCTGGTAAGTACTGTGCTTGAAGTTCGATTTGTAAGTCCAGAGCCATGTTCCAAAGTGACATGGCCAGCCTGCATAGGGGGTATGAATGGGTTCCTCCCTGTTTGTTTATGTACCACATTACTGTGGTGTTGTCTGTCCTTATCAATAGTTGACCTGGATGCAGAAGGTCTTTGAAAGCTATAATAGCATTTATTACTGCTAGCATTTCCTTTTGATTGATGTGAAGGTCCTTTTCTTTCTGGGACCATTTGCCCTGAATGCACCGATCTGTCATGTGCGCCCCCAGGCGTAGTCCGAGGCGTCTGTTGTGATGACTTGATTTGCTTGAGGCTTGCTGAATGGGAGACCTGTGTTTGTTTGGCATGCTTGAGCCCACCACAGAAATTCCTTTTGAAGACATGGAATTAGTGTTATTATTGTTTCCAAACTGTGGCTGTGTTGAGACCTTAGGTTTTTCAGGTACCATTGAAGTTTCCTCATATGCAGCTTTGCACATGGGATTAGTAAGATGCAAGATGCCATGAACCCCAGAGCCTGCAGGATTTTCCTTGCAGTCAGCCTGGTGAAATTTGCTAGTGTTCTGAAGTATTGAGTTAGTTGCCCCTGCTTCTCTGGCGTGAGGTAGGCCATCTGGGTGTTTGTGTCCAAGCTGGCACCCAGGAAAATTATTTTCTGAGAGGGTATTAGCCTTGATTTCTTTTTGTTGACTGTGTATCCCAGAGAATTCAACAACATTATTACATAAGCCAGATGTTTCAGAAGTATGTGCTTGCTGTCCGCTTGGATCAGGCAGTCGTCCAAATAGGGGTATATTTGTATCCCTTGAAGTCTGCAGTAGGCAATTACTGATGCCAAGCATTTCGTGAATACTCTGGGCGCAGTAGATAAGCCAAAGGGCAATGCAGAGAATTGATAATGGGTTGAACCTGCAAGAAATATGAGGTATCTTCTGCAATTTTGTCTGATTGGGACATGCAGGTATGCCTCCTTGAGGTCCAATGTTACCAGCCAAGACTCCTTGCCCAGCATGGGAAGAAGCTGTTGTAAAGTGAGCATCTTGAATTTTGGTACGAGTAAAAATGTGTTTAGGATGGATAGGTCCAAAATAGGTCTCCAATCTTTTCCCTTCCTTGGTACCAGGAATAGTCTGGAATAAAAATCTTGACCTTGTTCGTGAGTAGGTACCTCTTGAATAGCTTTCATGTCTATGAGATCTGAAATTTGTCTTTGTGCCTCTGCCCTTTGATTGTGTGGCAGGTTTGGCATGCCTCTCATTTTTGGAAGGGTGTGAAAATGGAATCTGTAGCCTCTGTTTATAATGTTCAGGATCCATTTGTCTTTTGTGACAATACGCCAATTTTTTGAAAATAATGCCAGTTTTCCGCCTAAGGGTGCTGCCATTTGAGCCTTGCTTGGCATGCAAAGGGGAAAGTCATTGGGCTTGCTTTCTGAATGGCTGCAAACTATCCTCACCACCTCTTTGTGTAGGGGCTTGCCACTGTCTGCCTCTAAACGATCCTTGGGATTGCCCTCTGCCCCTCGGGCGCCTGTATCTACCTCTTTGGGGTCTGTCCGTGGCTGGAAAGGACCAATTTTTGGAAGGCCAATTTCTACTGAAACGTGGGGGTTGTACCTGTAGAAAATCTTTCACTGTTTGCATTGATTTAGCCTTTTCCTCCATTTTCTTTAATACCTCCTCAGCCTTAGCACCAAATAGTACATCCTTTTGTAGAGGGGCATCTAGTAATTTAGCTTTGACATGATCTGGTAAGGTTTGTTCCTTGAGCCAGGCATGTCTACGTATGACTGATCCTGTAACAGCAGCTCTACATGAGGCCTCTAGAGCATCAAAACCACATTGCAAGGTATGTTTACCCACTTGTTCTGCACTATGCATCAAATCCTGCAACTCCCTCAAGTCTGGTTGTTCAAGTTGTGACATTTTACTTCTCAATTGTGATAACAGAAACTGTTGGTACTTTAGCATATGGAACTGGCAGTTTAATGCCCTCATGGTTAAGGTGGCCGAGGTATATACCTTTTTTCCTCACCTTTCTAAGGATCTGGAATCTCTCTCGGAAGGTAATGGATTTTTAGCAGTGGAGGCCTTAATTCCCTTGGGGCCCTGTGAGATAGTTTCTGGGTCAGCAGCATGGCTTTTGTATAGAAATTGGTGTGAGTCAGGAACCCGGTAGTACCTGTCAGGCTTGACTGGGGCTGGAGGTAAAGAATCCGGGTTAAGGCAGGCCTCCGAGTAGACATCATCTAGTATGTCCAAGACAGGAGGTATAGCCAGAGGCGAATCCGGGTTAAGGCAGGCCTCCGAGTAGACATCATCTAGTATGTCCAAGACAGGAGGTATAGCCAGAGGCCTGTGCTGAGGTAGCAAGAGAAATTCCCTAAGCCTTTTCTTGGAATCTGAGTACTCTTGGCCTTCCCAGTGGAAGTGTTCCCTTAAGGTATGCAAGGTTTCCCCAAATAAGTAATCCTCTGGGGGGGGGGGTACAGAGGGAATGGACTCCTCTGCATCAGAATCTTCAAAAGGGGAGTAAGAAAGTTCCTGTTCATCAGACTGCTCTGATATAATGGAGGCCTGATCAGAGGAGGGGAATTCTTCCTCCACTCTGGGCCTTTTGTCCAGGGGGGGGGGGGGGTTGAGAACCCCTGATAAGAGTAATTAAATCCTCAGCCATTTTAAGCATCTGTTTTTTAGGCATGGGGCCTGGAGATGGGCCCTGTGTAGCTTGTCTCTTAGAATGCATGGCTGCTTTAGACTTAGTGAAAGCCTTGATGGAAAAAGAAGAGGAAGGTCTGAAGACACCTTGAGAGGAGGCAGACCTGTCTACATTTTGAGATTCACCACCAAGAGTGGCTTCGGTATCTGTAGTCGGGGTGTGGGCCGAGGAGCCTGCGACCTCGGGCACAGAAGACACCGCCAATGAAGTGTCGTCGGTAGTCAGGGGCTGCATAGGTGCCTCGCTGAGAACCGGACCACCTGTAGTCGGCTTTGGCGTGGTGTCGGTAGAGGCTGCGGACCTCGTGTGTCGGTCCTTATCTTTGCGCTTTATAGACAAAACTGGAGTCGGAGTATCCGATGACATAATATAGTTACATTTTTTGCCAAAATAATGCTGGGCGAACTCCGCCCGATGCTTACTGGTGCGTTTGTTGAATGTAGCACAAAAATGACAGACCGAGACATCGTGGTCTGGGCCTAAACAAGGAATACAGAGGGAATGAAAATCCTTACGTGGTATTTGCTTCCCACATGAAATACAATTATTAACTTTGTCTGACATCGGTCTGAGGCAAGAAAAGTTTCCCCAATGGGGTACTTAGCTTTCAAGAAGACTTCGGTTGCAAAATTTTCGTAATTTCAGGAGCTGGCCGACCGGCACTTGCGAACTGCTTCTGATTCGGGCACCGCGCGGCAAGAAAGACTGGAAAAAATGGCGTCGGCTGGTTCTTTTATACCCCTGTCGCACTGACGTCAGGGAAGAAGCGACGACAACCGACGCCGGACCTAGACTTTGGAATTCGGCTGACCGAGGACCCGCCTGATGGCAGGAGAACCCATCTGTTATGACTGCAGCTGTATGCACGATGAACATCCTGTAAATGGTTCATCTCCCAGGCCCTTGCTTATACTCATCAAGGGTATCAGAACTTGTCAGAGATTTGGGATGCATGGCTGGGTTTAAAAAGTCCCTTGAGGTCATTATCCTAGTAAACACCTATGAACCTACAAGTTCTGATGTTCCCAAAATATTACTTAATGCATCATAGTTCTGTATCCAGTACAACAGAATACAATACAAGAAAAAAATAAACATTTTAACAAGGTACAGGCACAGAGATTCCTGGATTTTGAAAACACAAACTCTGTGGACTAGACTGTCAACACACCAACCAGAGGTGCAAACATAGGTTCATGGGTAAGTACTAGGCTATCTGCCTTAGGGCATCTGTAAGCCTAGCCAGAATGGGTTGGCTTTCGCCACCCTCTTAGATTAGTTCCCTGTACCTCATTCCAGCAGAGCCATTAGTTCCCTGTGGCTCTGTCCGGCACAGCCACTGCAGTGATCCCTGGGGTAAATTTTCTGTTTCCCATCCACTCGTCAAGGTTTCTCTTGAAGAGTGTTAGTGAGGGGCTCTGCCTAATGTAGATTGGAAACCTGTTCCAAAGCATGGGGAGTCTCTGGGACAGGAATCTATCCCTCCAGCAAGTCCTATTTATCGTCGTGGTGAGTTTTAGATCCCTAGAGTGTGTGGCTCTCGGGGATTTGTTTTTTTTTTTTTTTTTAGGTGGAGCATGTCCATCAGTTCTGGGTTGGACATGGCCTTGTATGTCAGGCAGAGATCACCTCTGAGTAAACGGTATGCAACCGAGTACAGCTGGAGCTTCTTCAGTTGGGCTGCATAGGGCATTTGTTTGAGGCCAGTAATCCTCTTGGTGAGGTACTTCTGTGGTCTTTCCAGCTGTTGCAGGTGTCTTGTAAGGTACATCCCAAACGGGGCGTTGTACTCTATGATGGGTGCGACGAGTAGAGGGGCACAATAACTTCTTTTGTTCTAGATGCGAACCGTTTTGTGATTAGGTGGGCCACATAGAAGGATTTTCTAACCACCTTGGCAATATGATTATCAAAGGAGAGATTTCTATCTACTTGGGTCCCCAGATCCCTTATTACATTTTCTGTATTTAGGGGACTACCACATATGTGGTAGTTTGCGGGTACTTTATTTTTTCCAAAAAGGATGACTATGCACTTTTTAGCATTTAGCTTGAGGCCATGATTTTGACACCAGGTATCTGTTTCAGTGAGACCCTTCTGGAGGATGTCTGTATCAGCCAGAGAGTCAATTATGGCCCCTAGTTTGCAGTAGTCTGTGAACTTGGTCAGCTATAGTCTTCCTGTTTTTGCCTGCACCGCTGAGAAGTATATACCGAACAGGAGGGATCCCAGGACTGAGCCCTGGGGGACGCCACTTGTAACCAGTTTAAAAAGTCGGACCTAGAGCCTGCAACTTTCACTGTATGGGTTCTATCCGTGAGCCAACTGGCAACCCATCTCGTGACGTAGGGGTTTATGTTCAGGCTGGTAAGCTTGTCTAGAATACCAGAATGGGGAATGGTGTTGAAAGCCTTTGCGAGGTCTAGGTAGGCTGTATGGACCTCCTTTCCCTCGTCTAAAGCCTTGGTAACTGTCTCAAAGAAGTCCACCAGGTTTAGGAGGCATGATCTGCCCTTAAAGGCAAACTGGGTAGGGTCCAATGTTTGGAGGTTCCCAATGTCTCTGCTAATAAGTTCCATGATGATGCGCTCCATAGCCTTGCAGACCAGGCTAGTCAGGCTTTTAAGGCAATAGTTCCCGGGGTCCATTGTGGCTCCACCTTTGTGGAGCAGGATAACTGTTGCTGTGTGCCACTCTATGGATATGTAGCCTGTAGAGAGGCTGAGTTTGAACAGTGTGTTTAGGTGAGGGGTTAGTTCATTTTGGAGTTCGTGTAAGACACAGCCTGGGACACCGTCCAGTCCCACTGAAGCTGTGTTTTTGGCTTTGGATAGGACTGCTTTAACCTGTGTGTTGGTGATTGCCGGGACTCTACATTCTTCTGGTATGGTTATGGGCCCTTTAGGGGGTGAGAGGGGGGTGAAGTTTGCACTAAACCTGTCTGCCAGAATGTTGGCAATATCAGTCGGTTCAGTGTATTTTGTGCCATTCTGCACTAACTTAGAGAAGATCTGAGAGTTTCCACTTAGGTTCTTGACATAGCTAAAGAATGCTTTGTGGTTATCTTTGGAGTCCTTGGCAATTTTTCTTTCAAAGCCAGCCTTGGATGATTTCATGAGGGATCGCAGTTTCTTGCTGATACTGATCAGGGATGTCTTTCCTTCTTGGGATTTTACTCTTTTTCTGAACTAGTTTCCTCCTCCTACTGTATAGCTTAATTATGGCAAGTGTCCACAAGACTGGCTTCCTTTTCTTGGAGGAGGGAGTCTTGGTTTTGCTTGGGATAACACGATCCATGCATTCTTGCAGGTGCTCAGAGTGCCTCTGTAAGGGATTTAGCAGCTTGGACAGCATTGTCCTTTAGCATGGGGGCTGTGAGCATTGTCCTTTAGCATGGGGGCTGTGAACCTTTCCACCTTGATCTCAAGTAACGTGAAGTTTCCTTTTGAAACGTTTTTCATGGTGGTTTCCTTGATTGGGGGTGAGGGAGGAATGTGGGTATCCAGAGTGATTAGTCTATGGTCTGATCTAACCAGTGAGGGGTTGACCTCCGGTGTAGAACACCAGTCACCCATGTTGGTGATGACCAGGTCCAATATGTTGTCACCTCTGGTGGGGGTGTTGACAAGTTGATCCAGGGCTTTTGAGTTTATAAATTCTAGGAAGCGTTGGGCAAGGGAGTTAGTACTTGAGTAGTTCTCCCAGTTAATGTTTGGGTAATTGAAATCACCCAATATTAGGGCGTTTGGTAGGACCTTCATATTTTCCACTGTCTCCAGAAACGCGGAATGGGGGTCCTGGGTCATGGTGGGAGATCTGTAGCAAGCTACAATTTGAACTGCAGTTTTGCCCATTGTTAGTTGCACATGGATGATCTCGGGCATTGTGCTGCGCCACTAATCTGGAGGTGTGGGTATCCTTGATGAATATGGATACACCCCTGCCTTTTGTATTTCGGTCTGGGTTCTGTGGCCGAAAAGTATGGTATGAGTTATAGCTTGGTAGTGCTTGGGTTCTCTCTCGAGCCTTAAACCAGGTTTCTGTTACTGCACAGATATTGATGTTCTCCATATTGAGGAGTGCCTCGAGTGCATGCATTTTGAGGTTTAGACTTCTGGCGTTGAGTAGCATTACCCTTAGTTTTTGGTTACTTGTGCTATTTACAGTGGTGGGTTTGTCTTTTGAGCCTTGCCTAAAAAAGGCACTATGGGGGCGGCAAAAGCCTTGGCCAGTATTCGAAAGCCTAAGGATGACAGGTGCAAGCAATCTCTTGCAAAGCAACGTGGCTCGTTGAGCATGTCATCCCAGGCAGACAGATACTGGATCCCCTTTGAATGACACCAGAAACTTAGCCAATTGTTGAAATTGATCATTTTTTCTTTATACTGTGGCATAATTCTTGGTGAGGGCAGGATGCTACTCAGGGTCAGGGTCATACCAGCCTGGGCTATGTGATCAGAGAGCTCCTCCATGTCTCTTTTCATGTAGTCCAGGGAGGTACGTGTCAGGTCATTCACACCAACATGGAAAATTACAGACTCGTACTTGCACTTGTTCTGGAGTGACCTGAGTGCTTGTGCTATGTGGTGGATCCTGGTGCCCAACAGGCAGCTAACTGTAACGTTTTCCTTGTCCAACCTAGTTAGTGGGACATCAGTTGTAATATTGCCTCAGAATGCTCAGATTCACCAGTTGGACTGAAGAGTACACCTGAAACTGCCCTTTGGACATGCCTGAATAGGTAAAGTGAGCTGTTTTACTGATTGGCTGGTAGGGACGAATATAGATCCTTGTCTTTCTGGACAGTATGGGGGGGGGGGTCTAGTGCTAGGGTTAATTAGTGCTTGCTATGAGTTTTGAGCAAGTGCTGGGCTGTGAAATGAATAGTTTGAGTGCTGAAATTGAAAGTTTGGCTAGTTCCAAGGGAAAAATTAAAGAGTAGACTTCGTGGAGCCGGGAATAGTTTACCCCTAGCTAACAGGCGCTACCCGGCGCTCAAAACCACACAAATGCGGTTTTTATAGCAGGGAAATTAAAGAGATAGAAATTAGCCCAAAATGGCCAATAAACTACTAACTTCTGGCTTGAAACCACTCCTCCAGGGACAGAGAGGCTGCTCAAAGCTCCCCTCTCTCACAGGTGAACAGAGAAACTTCCTTCTATCCAAGTAAGGTATGGGCAACATAGAAACTTCCCCTCTCTCACAGGTGAACAGAGAAACTTCCTTCTATCCAAGTAAGGTATGGGCAACACAGAAACTTGTAACACAGCCCGAATTTAGCAATAACCTGAAAACTGGACTATACTAGTTCAGAAAGGCAGGAAACAAGTATATATATTTTGTTTGTTTTGCTTTTTTTTGTTGTTGTTTTTTTCAGAAAATAAAGCAGATACAATAAATAAAACACTTTAAATGCACAGAAATTGGTATCGCACTTTAGTGTGTAGCCTACAACAGATTATTTAACAACACAAATGACTTAGTTCAAGTGCAGGCAGCAAATAAGTACAACATGTAGCAGAAACAAGCTTTTTAAATCACAGAAACAGTAAAATATTGGTGTTTTAGGCAGAATTTGCTAAATACAGCAAGAAAATGCAGAAAAATGATAATCACTCCAAATTCTCTCTTTTGTCTCTCTGCTGCTGTAGAACTGCAGGATATCTGGCAGGCACTTGCTGAGCTGAATACAAGTGCAAAAAAAAAAAAAAAAAAACGCGCAAATGCGGTTTTTATAGCAGAGAAATGAAAGAGATAAAATTTAGTCCAAAATGGCCAATAAACTATTAACTTCTGGGTTACAGCAAACAAGATGTACAAATTTCAGAAAAGAAACAGTTCAAATAAGCAGGCACAATAAGCCTTTAACCAGAAATTCCCAGCTCAGAAGGGCAGAAATCTAGCCCCTCCTCCCACAAGAGTGCAGACCACAAACCTTCTTAATGTAAAATAACTGGACTGAAGCCCAAGTGCTTAAACCAAAACGAATGCGCTTTTAGAAGAACAGACACTGTGCCTTCAATCAGCAATTCCCAACTTAGAAAGATGTAAGCTACCTGTACTGCCACAACAATGCAGTCCACAAACCTTCTTAATGTAAAACAACTGGTCTGAAGCCCAAGTACTTAAACCAAAAGGCTTAGAATAACAGTTACAATTTAATCAGGCTACTAACATGCAGTAATAACTGCAGCAGAATAATACAAGTGAGTGCTTTTAAGAAGAAGCACAAGCAAAATAAGGTAATAAAGTGGGAAGAAACACGATTACAGTAAAAGCAGATGAATAAAGTGCAATTTTTTTTTATAACAATAGAAAAAGTACAGTTTTGTACCTACCATAAATGTAGATGTTCGAGTGCTCATACAGCTGCAGTCATAACAGACGGGTTATCCTGCCGTCAGGCGGGTCCTCGGTTGGCCGAATTCCAAAGTCTAGGTCCGGCATCGGTTGTCGTCGCTTCTTCCCGGACGTCAGTGCGGCAGGGGTATAAAAGAGGCAGCCGACACCATGTTCTTCAGTTTTTCTTGCCCCAGATGTCAGGTGCCCCCAGAAGGAAGGCAAACATAATGTTATGCAAAGATGCAATGTTGATAAATCAAAAACAGTAGTTGCAAGCAAATACACCAGAAAAGAATACCCCAAAGAGGTTATATGAAAAGTGTTTGTCATAAGGCCTGTCCTAAGAGGGGATGGAGGGAGGGAAACCTAGACTGCAGCTGTATGAGCACTCGAACATCTACATTTATGGTAGGTACAAAACTGTACTATGTTCATCGTGCATACAGCTGCAGTCATAACAGATGGGTAGAATCCCAAAGCTAAGTAAGGGTGGTAGGCACTAAGTGGAACTAGGAGGGGCTAGGATGCCCTGCAGGACTGCTGTGGCAAAGCCCGCTCTAGATTTGGAGTATAGTGGGAGGTGATGGTGCTTGGAGAAAGTGTGCACAGAACTCCAGGTGGCTGCTTCTAAAATATCCTTGGTAGGGACCCCCCTGAGGAAGGCTGCAGAGGTAGCTGTGGCTCTGGTGGAGTGGGATCTGATGCATGCAGGCACGGTTTTTCCATGAAATGAGTAACAAAAGCGTATGCAGTGGGCTATCCATTTTGAAATTGTCTGTTTGGAAATAGCCCTTCTCTGAGCACCTGCAGCATAGGACACAAAGAGTTGCTCAGATTTCCTGAATGGCTTTGTTCTGTCCAAATAGTAACAAAGTTGTCTGTGAATGTTCAAGGAATGTAGTAGTCTTTCCCCTTTGTTTTGTGGATTAGGATAAAAGGTAGGTAAGTGAATAGTCTGATTCAAAGCTACACTGGATACTACCTTTGGCATAAAGGTAGGGTTGGTTCGTAAGGAAACTCTGTCCTGATGGAAAATGATGAATGGTTGCACAGCCACGAGGGCCTGTAGCTCCGAAACCCTGCGTGCTGAGGTGATAGCCAGAAGAAAGGCTGTTTTCCATGACAAGTACAGTAACTCTGTTGAAGAAGCTGGCTCGAAGGGAGGAAGGGTCAGCTTTTCCAATACAAAGTTGTGGTCCCAAGCAGGGACTGGTGGTTTCCTTGGAGGTTTTATATTCTTTGCCCCTCTGAGGAACTGCCTTAAGAGAAAGTGAGAGAATAAAGGAGGATCTGTCTTGTATTGTGCAGAAATGGCTGAAGCGTGGATCTTGATGGAGGAGAAGGAAAGTCCATTGTTTAACATCTCTGCTAGGTACTGTAAAATTTGAGGTATATTTATTACCCAAGGATTCTGTCCCTTTTGATTCCAGGCACAAAATCTTTTCCATTTGGCGGAGTCGGCCTTTCTAGTAGAAGGTCTTCTGGCCTCCAAGATGACATCCTGCACCTCCTTGGAGAGGAGAAACTGTTGGGAAATCAAGGAATTCTCCATGCAGCTAGATTTAGAGTTTTGAGATTGCTGTGAAGGGTTTTGTAGTTGTGCTGGGACAACAGAAGAGGGACTAGAGGTAGGATCCATGGTGGGGAATGTGTCAGGCTCTTCAGGAGTGGATACCAGTGTTGTCTTGGCCAGTCTGGGGCAATGAGAATCATTTTCGGCCTCTCTGCTCTGGCTTTTAATAGAACTTTGGGCAGCAGAGGAAGAGGTGGGAAGGCATAGACTGTCAATGTTGCCCAATTGAAGGAAAGTGCGTCCACTTTCCAGGCCTGTGGATGGTAGGTCCTTGAACAAAATGTTTTCAACTGGCAATTTATGTGGGTAGCAAAGAGATCTATGTCTGGCTGTCCCCATGCCTGAGTTATCTTTGTGAAAACTTGAGGATGGAACTTCCATTCGTGTGGATCTGTTATATTTCTGCTTAGGTTGTCTGCCAGTGTGTTTTCCTTCCCTGGCAGGAATTGTGCCTGTAGTTGAATTTGCAGTTCCAGTGCTGTGTTCCATAGGGTCATGGCTTGCCTGCACAGGGGGTAGGAATGAGTTCCCCCCTGTTTGTTTATGTACCACATCACTGTGGTGTTGTCTGTCCTTATCAATAGCTGGCCTGGATGTAGTAGGTCTTTGAAGGTCAAAATAGCCTTTTGCACGGCTAGCATTTCCTTTTGGTTGATGTGAAGGTGCTTCTCTTTTCGGGTCCATTTTCCTTGAATGCACTGATCTGTCATGTGTGCTCCCCAGGCGTAGTCTGAGGCGTCTGTAGTGATGATTTGAGTTGCTTGAGGTACACAGAACGGAAGACCTGTGTTTCTTTGGCAAGCTTGAGTCCACCACAAAAATTCCTTTTGAAGGCATGGAATGAGTGGTATAATTGCTTCCAAGCTGTGGCTGTGTTGAGACCATAAATTTTTCAGGTACCATTGAAGTTTCCTCATATGCAGCTTTGCACATGGGATTAGTAGGATGCAAGATGCCATGAATCCTAGAGCCTGCAGGACTTTCCTTGCAGTTAGCCTGGTGTAAGTTGCCATTTTTGTGAAGTATTGAGACAGTTGCCCTTGCTTGTCTGGCATGAGGTAGGCCATCTGGGTGGTTGTATCCAAGCTGGCACCCAGGAAAATTATTTGTTGAGAGGGTATTAGTTTTGATTTCTTTTTGTTAACTGTTTATCCCAGGAAGTTCAACAGTTTTATTACAAACGCCAGGTGCTGCAGTAGTATGTCCTTGCTGTCCGCTTGGATCAGGCAGTCGTCCAGATATGGGTAGATTTGTATCCCTTGTAGTCTGCAGAAGGCGATTACTGATGCCAGGCATTTCGTAAACACTCTGGGCACAGTAGATAAGCCAAAGGGCAATGCAGAGAATTGGTAATGGGTTGAACCTGCAAGAAATCTGAGGTATCTTCTGCAATCTTGTCTGATAGGGACATGCAGGTATGCCTCCTTGAGGTCCAATGTTACCAGCCAAGACTCCTTGCCCAGCATGGGAAGAAGCTGCTGTAATGTGAGCATCTTGAATTTTGGCACCTGTAGATATGTGTTTAGGATGGATAGGTCTAAGATAGGTCTCCAATCTTTGTCTTTCCTTGGTACCAGGAATAGTCTGGAATAAAACCCTTGACCTTGTTCTTTTGCAGGTACCTCTTGAATTGCTTTCATGTCCATGAGAGCTGAAACTTGTTTTTGTGCCTCTGCCCTTTGATGTTGCGGCAGGTTTGGCATGCCTCTCATTTTTGGAAGGGTGTGAAAGTGGAACCTGTAGCCTCTGTCTACAATGTCCAGAATCCATTTGTCTTTTGTAACAATATGCCAATTTTTTGAGAATAATGCCAGTTTTCCGCCCAAAGGTGCTGCCAATAAAGCTTTGCTTGGCAGGTGTAGGGGGAAGTCATTGTGCCTGTTTTCTAAAAGACTGTGATCTATCTTCTCCACCTCTTGGGGTTGGTGCTTGCCACTGTCTGGCTCTGAAAGATCCTTGAGGTTGCCCTCTACCCCTTGGGCACCTGTATCTGCCCCTTTGAGGTCTGTCCGTGGCTGGAAAGGACCAATTTTTTAAAGGCCAGTTTCTGCTGAAACGTGGAGGGTGTACCTGCAGGAAATCTTTCACTGTTTGCATTGATTTCGCTTTTTCCTCCATTTTCTTTAGCACCTCCTCAGCTTTAACACCAAACAATACATCTTTTTGAAGAGGTGCATCTAATAATTTAGCTTTGACATGCTCTGGTAAGGTTTGCTCTTTGAGCCAAGCATGCCTATGTATAACAGAATCCGTAACAGCAGCTCTACAGCTCTACATGAGGCCTCTAAAGCATCAAAACCACACTACAAGGTATGTTTACCCACTTGCTCTGCACCATGCAACAAATCCTGCAACTCTTTTAAATCTGGTTGGTCTGGTTGTGCCATCTTGCTTTTCAGCTGAGATATCAAAAACTGTTGATACTTTAACATATGGAACTGACAGTTTAATGCCCTCATGGTTAAAGTGGCAGAGGTGTACACCTTTTCCCCCCACCTTTTTAAAGCTCTGGAATCTCTCTCTGAAGGTAATGGGTTTTTAGCAGTAGAGGCCTTAATTCCATTAGAACCCTGTGAAATTGTTTCTGGGTCAAAAGTATGCCTTTTATATAGGAACTGGTGAGAATCAGGAACCCGGTATTACCTGTCTGGTTTAACAGAAGCTGGAGGCAAAGAATCTGGATTAAGGCTGGCTTCTGTGTACACATCATCCAATATATCTAAAACAGGAGGGATAGCCAGAGGCCTATGCTGGGGGAGCAGAAGAAATTCCCTGAGCCTTTTCTTGGAATCTGAGTAATCTTGGCCTTCCCAGTGAAAGTGTTCCCTCAGTGTATGCAGGGTTTCCCCAAAAGAGAAGTCCTCAGGAGGGGAGACCGAGGGAATAGACTCCTCTGCATCAGAGTCTTCGAATGGAGAATAGGCATAATCCTGGTCCTCAGATAGTTCTGAGGTAATAGAAGCTTGATCTGAGGAAGGGTAGTCTTCCTCTAGTCTGGGCCTTTTGTCAGAGGGGGGTTGAGAACCCCTGATAAGAGTAATCAAATCCTCAGCCATTTTAAGCATCTGTTTTTTAGGCATGGTGCCTTGAGAGGGGGCCTGAGGAACCTGTTTTTTGGTTTTCATGGCCGCTTTAGATTTAGTGAAGGCTTTAATAGAGAAGGAGGAAGGCCTGAAAACCCCTTGAGAAATGGCAGGCCTGTCTAAATTCTGAGTTTCCCCGCCAGGAGTGGCGTCGGAGTCTGTAGTAGGAATGGGGGCCGAGGAGCCTGCGACCTCTGGTACTGAAGACACCGGTAATGCATTGTCATCGGTACTCCGGGGCTGCGTAGGCGCCTCACTGAGTACCGGAGAACCGGTAGTCGGCCTTAGCGTGGTTTCAGTAGGTGGCATGGACCTCGTATGTCGGTCCTTATCTTTGCGTTTTTTGCTCAAAACTGGAGTAGGAGTATTCGACGACATAATATAATTAAATTTTTTGCCAAAAAAGTGAAGGGCGAACTCCGCCCGACGCTTAATAGTGCGCTTATTGAATCTAGCACAAAAACGGCAGGCCGAGACGTCGTGGTCTGGGCCTAAGCAAGGTATACAGAAAGAGTGGAAATCCTTATGCGGTATTTGCTTCCCACATGAAATGCAATTATTAACTTTGTCTGACATCAATCTGAGGCAAGAAAAGTTTCCCCAACGGGGTACTTAGCTTTCAAGAAGACTTCGGCTGAAATACTTTCGTAAATCTCAGGAGCTGGCCGACCGGCACTTGCGAACTGCTTCTGCTTCGGGCAAGCGCGGCAAGAAAGACTGGAGAAAATGGCGTCGGCTGCCTCTTTTATACCCCTGCCGCACTGATGTCAGGGAAGAAGCGACGACAACCGAAGCCGGACCTAGACTTTGGAATTCGGCCGACCGAGGACCCACATGACGGCAACCCGTCTGTTATGACTGCAGCTGTACGCACGATGAATATAGAGCAAACTGGTTTAAACAAATTACCCAATTAACCAGTAAAGCCGACAACTCGGCACGTAAAAATCTACTGCCAATCATTAGCGGACTGGAGTTCCGCTGTGGCGACCCCTAACCGGGAAAAGCCAAAAGACACAACAACAACCCAATTAACCAGTAAAAAAACTCAAAACTGAGCCCTGTCCCAGCAGTCTTCAGACAAGTTCTAAAGTACAGTTTTGTACCTACCATAAATGTAGATGTCCGAACTGGATAGCATCTGCAGTCATAACAAGTGGGTTGTCCTGTCGTCAGGCAGCCCTTCAGTCGGCCGGATTCCAAAGTCTGGGTCCGGCTTCGGCTGATGTCGCACTCCACCCGACGTCATCTCTGTTGGTCTTCGGGTATAAAGGCATCAGCCGACGCCATTTTCCTCAGTGTTTCTTGCCCCAGATGCCAGTAGCCCTCTTGCAGGCTAAAATTTGGATAGATGCCAATGTTTCCAAATAGATAGAGGTAAACAGAACAATAAGCATGTATGTACATATATACAAACAAATACACCATAAAAGACTCCCCCCCAACAGCTAGCTATTAGAAGGGTAAACACCCTAGGAGTACCACAGAGGGAAGGAGGGAGGGTAATCCTGACTGCAGATGCTATCCAGTTCGGACATCTACATTTATGGTAGGTACAAAACTGTACTATGTCCTTCATGGATGCATCTGCAGTCATAACAAGTGGGTAGAATACCATAGCCAACTAGGGGAGGAGGATAAAAGTAGATTATGGTGTGTTTAGGATCCCTTGCAGTACAGCAGTGGCAAACCCTGCTCGGGATCTGGAATATAGAGGCAAATTATAATGCTTGGCAAATGTATGCACGGAGGTCCAAGTAGCCGCCTCAATAATGTCTTTGGTTGCCACTCCTCGTAAGAAGGCTGTGGTAGTGGCTGTTGCCCTTGTAGAATGAGGTCTTATGTTCTGTGGAATTGGTTTTCCATGGAAGGAGTAACAGAATCGTATGCAATTTCCTATCCATTTGGAGATTGTTTGTTTGGAAATAGCTTTTCCTTCCCTTCCTGTTGCATAGGCTACAAAAGTTGGTCAGTCTTTCTGCTATTTTTTGTTCTGTCCAAGTAGTAGCGTAGCTGTCTATGTACATCCAAGGTATGCAGTATTCTTTCCCCTCTGTTTTGTGGGTTGGGAAAGAAGGTAGGTAGGTGGATTGCCTGGTTTAAAGACACTCTGGATACCACCTTGGGCATAAATGTAGGATTAGTCCTCATGGACACTCTATCTTGGTGGAAGATTAGGAAGGGTTGCACTGCCATTAAGGCCTGTAGTTCTGAAACCCTCCTTGCTGAAGTAATTGCCAGTAGGAAAGCAGTTTTCCACGACAGGTGTTGTAGGTCTGCTGTTGCTGCTGGTTCAAAGGGTGATAGTGTCAACTTTTCTAGCACAAAGTTTAAATCCCAAGCTGGTAATGGTGGTTTCCTTGGAGGTTTTACATTCTTGATTCCTCTGAGGAACTGCCTGAGCAAAGGGTGCGAAAAACAGGTGGATCAAAGCTGTATTCTGCTGAAATAGCTGATGCATGTATCTTGATGGAGGAGTAGGACAGGCCTGAATGAAGAAGTTCGCCAGATACTCCAGAATGTTAGGCATATCTATGTTTGAGACATCTTTTCCTCTTTCCGTACTCCAGATGACAAACCTTTTCCATTTTCCAGCATAGTTTCTTCTTGTTGAAGGTCTGCGTGCTTCAAGAATAATGTCTTTAACTCTTTGGGAAAGTTCTGGATTAGCTGCTGCTATGTGATGTTCCATGCAGTCAGTTGCAAGGTTTTTAGGTTTGGATGGATGATGCTGCAGTGGTTCTGCGTTAACATCAAAGGCATCAGGGGAATTGTCCACATATTGTTCCGAGACATGCTTCTCAGTAGTGGATACCAGTGTTGTCTTGGCCAGTTTGGAGCTATCAGGATTATCCTTGGACGTTCTTCCTTGATTTTCAGTAGTACCTTGTGTATCAAAGGAAGAGGTGGGAATGCATATGCTGTTAGGCCTTTCCAGTTGAAGGAGAGCGAATCCACTTTCCATGCTAATGGGTGGAATGTCCTTGTGCAGAATTTTTTGAGCTGATGATTGAGAGGTGATGCGAATAGGTCTATCTGTGGCATTCCCCATTTCTTTGAGATGGTCTTGAAGATGTCCGGGTGAAGCTTCCATTTGTGGGCATCCGAAGTGGTTCTGCTTAATATGTATGCTAGAGTATTGTCTTTCCCTGGTACAAATATTGCCTGTAACTGGATGTTGTAGCTGAGTGCCAGGGTCCACAGCTCCAAGGTCATTCTGCATAGGGGGTATGAATGAGTGCCTCCCTGTTTGTTGATGTACCACATGACTGTGGTGTTGTCTGTCCTTATCATCAACTGGCCCTCTTTGAGAAATGGTTTGAACTTTTGGATTGACAGTTTTACTGCCAGCATTTCTTTTAGGTTGATGTGCAATTGAAGTTGATCCTGTGTCCATAATCCTTGCACGCATTTGTCCAGCATGTGGGCCCCCCATCCTAGGTCTGAAGCGTCTGTTGTGATGGTCTGGCTTGCTTGACATCTGCGAAAGGGTAGGCCTGGGTTTGACTGGCATGCCTGAGCCCACCATAGGAACTCCTGTTTTAAGCATGGAATTAGTGGGATTTCTGTTTCTAGACTGTGTCTGTGTTGGGACCATAAATTCTTTAGGTACCACTGTAGTTTTCTCATATGTAGTCTGGCAAATGGAACCAAGATTATGCATGATGCCATGAAGCCCAAGGCCTGCAGTACTTTTCTTGCTGTTAACTTGTTCAGTTTTGTTAGTGCCAAGAAGTAAAGAGGAAGTTCTTTTTGTTTTTCTGTAGTCAGGAATGCCATTTGTTTTACTGTGTCCAATTCCGCGCCCAAGAATGTCCTTGTTTGGGATGGTATCAGCCTTGACTTTTGTAAATTGACTGTGTATCCCAGTGCTTGTAGCAAGTAAATGACCCTTTGTAAATCTGTTGTCAGCTTGCTTTTGTTGTCCCGTTGTAGCAGGCAGTCGTCCAGGTATGGGTAAATTTGAATTCCCTGAAGTCTGCAATGGGCGATTACTGATGCCAGGCATTTTGTGAATACTCTGGGCGCAGTAGATAAGCCAAAGGGCAATGCTGAGAATTGATAGTGCTCTGATCCTGCAAGAAATCTGAGGTATCTTCTGCAGATTGGTCGAATGGGGACGTGCAGGTATTCCTCCTTGAGATCTAGAGTTACCAGCCAAGACTCCTTGCCCAGCATGGGAAGAAGTTGCTGTAGGGTCAGCATTTTGAATTTTGGGACAATGATGTATGTATTTTAGGTGGACAGGTCGAGAATTGGTCTCCAACTTTTTTCCTTTCTTGGAACTAGGAATAGTCTGGAATAGAACCCCTTTCCTTGCTCTGCTGTTGGTACTCTTTCCACAGCTCTCATGTTTGCTAACTCCATTATCTGGCGTAGAGCCTCTGTTTTTTGATTTGGAGGTAGATTTGGCATTCCTCTTTGACTGGTAAAGTGTGGAAGTGAAACCGTAACCTTGATCTATGGTTTGTAAAATCCACTTGTCTTTTGTTATGTAGTGCCAGTTCTTTGAAATTTAGGTTAACTTTCCGCCTTGGTGAGCTGCTATTTGTTCCCTGGTAGGCGGATTTAGGGTTAAGTCACTGTGGTTGTGCTGATGTAGTGGCAGTGGCTGTGTCTGTGCCTCTGTTGTTACCTTGCCACTGTCTTCCTCTGTAGGCACCTCCTCTGGATTGGTTTCTGCCTCTGGAACGCCTATTCCTGCCCCTTTGAAATTTTGTGGAGTCAGGAAAGGACCAATTTTGGCAGGCCAGTTCCTGCTAAACCTTGGGGTTGAACCTGCAAGAAATCTTTAACAGTTTGAACAGATTTTGCCTTTTCTTCCATTTTCTTCATAACCTGCTGGGCAGGTGTACCAAACAAACTTGTCTTGTCCATAGGAGCATCTAGTAACTTAGCTTTAACATGATCCGGTAAAGCTTGTTCCTTTAGCCATGCATGCCTTCTTATCACTGTGCCTGTCATGGCTGATCTAAATGAAGCCTCCAGTGCATCATAGCCACATTTTAAGGAATGGTTGCTAACCTGTTGTATGTTATTTACCATCTCTAATACATATTTCTTATCAAGAGATTCATCAGTGGTTAGTTTTCTAGTTAACTGATCAAGCATGAACTCTTGGTATTGTATCATGTGAAACTGACAGTTTAAAGCTCTAGCTGAGGGAGTAGCTGGAGTGTAGCCCTGTTTACCCCATCTGGCTTATGTGCTTGCTTCCCTTTCAGAAGGAATAGGGTTTTTAGCTATGGTCGCGGCTACTGCCTTGGGACCCTGGGATATAGTTTCTGGGTCTGCAAGTGGAGCCTTGTAAAGGTGGTGATGAGTACCTGGCACCCTGTAAAATCTGTCTGGTTTGGCAGGGGCTGGGGGTAAAGAATCTGGAGCGGAGCAAACATCATTGAAAGCATCATCCACCACAGAGAGAACAGGAGGTATAGCTAAGGGCCTGTGCTGTGGGAGGTGCAGAAAGGTCCTAAGTCTTTTTCTGGAGTCTGAAAAATCCTGTTGCTGCCATTGGAACTGTTCTCGCATGGCATGCAAGGTTTCCCCAAAGGAGAATTCTTCTGGTGGGGAAGCAGCTGGAATGGATTCTTCAGCATCAGAATCTTCAAAATTGGAGAAGGGAGCCTCTGGCTGGTCCGTTATGTCTGATTCATCAGCAGAATCATCAGAGGACACTGGCTTCGGGGGCTCTGCCCTAGGTCTCTTCTCTGGGGGCTGAGAGGCCCTGTCTGGGTGAGATTGAGATCCTCTAATTAAAGAAATTAAATCTTCTGCCAAAGTAAGCATTTGAGAACTAGAAGAGGGCCTGGATGTGGGGGGTTTAACAGGCACTGTTTTAGTAGTCTTGGCTGCTTTAGCCCTGGCGAAGGCCTTAATGGACATGGCTGCTGGAGGCCTAGCAGTACCACGTGCTGGGGTAGAGACATCCAAGGGGATGGTGTCTGATAAGTCAACCACCGTAGTGGGTAAAATTTCTGAGGTCGATTCGAGAGTTGTAGCAGGGGCCTCAGTTGTAGGAATAGGTTCAGCTGTACTTTGTTCAGTTTTCTCGGTTTCGCCCAAACCGCGACACTCGCGTTTGCTTAACCATGGTTTCGGCCGAAACCGCGGACCGCGAGTGTCGGTCTTTATCTTTGCGTTTTTTGGTAGATTGGGTAGTCGGAGGATCCGACGGCATAATGTACGCAAAATTAGAACCGAAAAACTGTTCTGCAAACTCCGACCGACGCCTAAGCGTTCGTCGGTTGAAAGAAGCACAGGCCGAACAAGCTGCTACGTCGTGGGCTGGGCCTAAACAAGGCAGACAGTAAGAGTGGAAATCTTTATGAGGTATTTGTTTCCCACAGTTTAAACAATTGTTAACTTTTTCTGACATCGGCTGAGGCAAGAAAGAGTCCCCAACGGGGTACTTAGCTTTAGAAGTCTTCGAAGTAGTATTCGGTAGAAGTAATCTCTGGATCCGACCGACCGGCACTTGCGAACAGCTTCTGCTTCGGGCGCCACGCGGCAAGAAAGACTGAGGAAAATGGCATCGGCTGATGCCTTTATACCCGAAGACCAACAGAGATGACGTCGGGTGGAGTGCGACATCAGCCGAAGCCGGACCCGGACTTTGGAATCCGGCCGACTGAAGGGCTGCCTGACGACAGGACAACCCACTTGTTATGACTGCAGATGCATCCATGAAGGGCATCAGCACACTCCTGCCACTAGGGTGTTGGGGAAACTTCTCCAAAAAAGGTGGCCTGGATTAGTGCTCAAGTTATACAAACAAAGCTAGATTCAGCAGGCCTGAATCTAGTCTATGCTACAGCAGCAAGGCACACCAATATCAGAAAAACAGTTCAAATAAGCAGGCACAGTATCCCTTTGGCCAGAAATTCCCAGCTCAGAAGGGCAGAAACTAGCATCTCCTCCAACAAGAGTGCAGACAACAAACCTTCTTAATGTAAAATAACTGGCCTGGAGCTCATGTGCTTAAACCAGGACTAATACACTTTTAGAATAACAAGACACTGAGCCTTCAATCAGCAATTCCCAACTTAGAAGGATGTAAGCTACCTGTCCTGCAACAACAGTGCAGACTACAAACCTTCTTAATGTATAACAACTGGTTTGAAACCCAAGTGCTTTAACCAAAAGATAACAGTTACAATTGAATCAGGCTACTACCAAGCAGTAATAAATGCAGCAGAATAAACACAACTGAGTACTTTTAAGAAGAAGCAAAAGCAAAAGAAGGTAATAAAGTAGAAAGAAACACAAATACAGTAAAAGCAGATAAAGTGCATTTTTATATAACAATAGAATACAAGCAAACTGATTAACCAGTAAAAAACCTCAGAACGGAGCCCTGTTTCAACAGTCTTCAATCAGACAAGTTCAGGGCCTAAGTGGGTATGCCTAATCAGATGTTCTCTCTGTATTAGGCAGGATGAGATGGGCCCAGGAGGAGAGTTCAAACACAAATTTACAGGAGGGGAGGTCAGTTCCAAAGCCACCAAGATTAATACCACAACAAGAACTGAGGGGGGGGGCACTAACTGCAGACAGAGAGAGAGCTCACAATTTTCAGTGAACAAATAAATAAGCAGATAAATGCAGTACTATTTTTAACACAATATTCAATGAAACAATAAAACAGAAAAACTAAAATGGAGTACTATCATATAACATTGCAAGTCTGTACTTCTCAGCTTGTAATAAAGTTGATGTAGGTATGTAAAAGCTAACCAAACAGCTCAAATATGCAACTATTCAGCAGAAAATATACTGGATCTGGTCCTCACTAATATGGGACAGCATTGCACACCCCCTACTGTAAAGTCTTCTCTGGTAAGGTTAGACAACATAACGGTCTCCTTTGAGTAAAAATAAAACATGGAAGGCCAGCAAACCCTGGAATATTCAAGAACTACTCTAGGGTTAGCTTCCTACTATTAAGTGAAAACCTGGCAAACTTTCAAGCCCCCATAAACCCTTAGAACACCTTTGCCTACGTGGAATGGTTCACAGAAACCCGATAAAACAAGTCAATAGTTGCACAGAGGCAGCTTTACCCACCAGGAATAATTACAGAACTACCAAAAAGAAAAAGAAAAACAAGCCACCCTGGTGGAATCACATCATAAACAGACAGAGCTCATTGCTAATGGAGTCACCTATACTGAACCAGAAGACATAGAAAACCTACCGGCTGACAAATTCAGCTCCAACTTTACCCCCTCGCTCTCCTTGAACCTTCCCTCAGGAAATACCATCAACTATGACTCTCCCTGTTATCACCAGGGAACAGGTCCTTAGTGCTCCCTCTAAGGCCAAGTACTGCATCAATGGGCCCAGACAATACCCCCCGGATGCCTTCTAATAGCATGAAACATGGTCAGGCCATCTGAAAATGCTATTGAACTGTAGCCTCCAAACAGGGTTAAGAATGGAGAACAGCAACAGCCATCCTTCTGCAAAAAGGTGGGCCATCTACAGACTCTGGAAATAACATACCCTTAAGTCTCATATGCAAAGCTGTCAAGAGAATTACCACAGAAATGATCAACAACAACACAGGAAACTCCAGACACTGGAACCAACCCAGTTTGGTTTCATCAAGTGTAGATCATGCCTACTCAACCTTGTAGATTTCTTTGAGAAGGTCACCACAGAAATAGATGAGGGCAAAATGGTTCACATTGCCTACCTTGACCTTGACATGGCCAAGGCATTTGGCAAAATACCAAACTCGGGCATCACTGACAAACTCAAGAGGTTGGGTACAAATCTGTTATGTCACCCGGTAGATAGTCAGCTAGCTGACAGACAGGACCCAGGAAGTTAGAACTGGGGAGTGCATTTCTACCAAGAGGCCAGTCACAAGTGGTGTCCCTTGGGATTGGTCTTGGGACTGCACCTTTTTGGCATTTACTTCTGTGAAGTCAATGTCAATTGCCTCTGGCTGACTAAATTTGCAGATAATTGCAAATTAGGAGCAGACCGACACAAATGTTCTCCACGTAGGGCTAACACAGTCAAATAACTGATGTCAGAGCTAAGGACTAAAACTAAATGCCAAGAAATGCATAATAGTATCCTTAGGGAAGTAATTCACCCTTACTAACTATCATATTGCCCACACAACCCTAAGAGATGACCATGTAAGTCAGGGAAATGGGAACACAGACACACACTAATCTAGCCTGTGGCCATCACTTGTCTCTAGTAGTGAGGAAATCATTCTATGTGGTGCAGCTTATAAACAAAGGTATGGCATCTAGGTCCAATGTCATTTTTCCACTGTATGCATCATTCATCAGACCTGTCATTGAGTACAATGCCCCCTTTGGTATGAACCTAATCAGGCACAGCCAACAATTGGAACATCCACAGAGGTTCCTCACTAAAAGAATACAAGGCATAAGTAACTTGTCCTGCTAAGACTGCCTCAAGGCCTCACTCCATATTGTCTCCTACAGGCTGTTGAGGGAAAATCTATGCCTGGCATACAAGGCACTGTCAGACCCTAATCTGATGCACCTCCTGCACAGCTGCAAAACAAACAGCATCAGAATTACCCATCCTAAAGATTTAAACTTTGCCTGTGATATAAATAGGACCTGCTGGAGAGAGAGGTATGTATCCCAGAGATTACCCCACTCTCTGGAACAGGTTCCCCATCCATGTGAAGCAGAGTTCCTCCCTAACCTATTTAAGTGCAACTTGGACAACTGGATGGGGAATAAAAAATTCACCCCTAGTTTGGCACCCATGTCTCTAATGGACACAGGCAGTCACAAATGGTTCATCTCCAAGGGCCCTACTCATAAATGGTTCATCTCTCAAGCCCCTGCTTACACTTATCAAGGGTAGCAGAACTTGTCAGACATTTGGGATGCATAGCGAGACTTAAAAATGCCCTTGTGGTCATTTGCCTAGTAAACCCCTATGAACCTATAAACAAAGGGTCTACGCAAATGATAATAAATGAGGTAACAAAGTATCAATGTGCTGAAATCAAATTACACATGATCATTTCCAAGGTTGCCGTAGAAATAAAAAAGAACATACAGACAACTCAGTGTCAGAACAAAACATTTCAAATTAAAATTAATTTGGTAACAGTCTTGGTTATTAAACAGCATCCTAGTAAGAAAAACACACTAATCTTTTACCAATTAACACTGCATTTCATGCAAATCACAAGACATCTGCCAATCACCTGGACAGCTGGCATATGGACTAAGCTCTGGGATTATGTTAACGTTTAAGTTATTCAAAGACAATCAGACCCTCATGTAATATGGTGTATTCCCTCTCCAAAGATAACCACACACAATCAACGATTATCCTTTCCTGTTTAATTAAACAATGGTCAAAACTTTTTAGAACAGGTAGAAATGTAGACAGGGCATGCAAACCTCATGTCTAACAGGTTACTCTGCTGCAAAGCACATCAAAAATCAAGATGTCACTGTGGTAAAATAAGCAATAGTGTGAAGTGTGCAACAATAAATGTTTCCAGGAGGCCAAAGACTCGGAATAGAGAGGTCAAATGGAAGAGTAAGAGGAGCAGGGAGTAGACATGAAAGGTCTAAACCAAACAAGTTCTCATATGGTAAACTGCATCAAAACTGCAATCCTTACAATTCTAAGCTTAAAGCAAGTAATGGCTTAGTTTAACTCAAGAAAGAAAACAGAAGTCAACAAGTAATCGTCTAATGATTGCGGAATGACTGGTTAAGAAGGCAACTGGGGGAATGGCAAGGGAGGGGGTCAAGAGAAGAAGAAGATCAGACACCATTTTACAGCAACATCCACTACACATTTTGCTGGCATATCACAGGGGTAATGGGGGTAATAGCTGCTGAAATCTCAGTGTACTGGTACACTTAAGCATTAAAAACTGAACTAACTAGTCTTTAATTGCATCCCTATAAATTTAAACTTGTTATCAAATAAAGGTGGTCAGCTACCATGATCTTCACCAGGCCTCTCAAATACAGAAAAACAAAAAAGAGATGTTTAAAGGGACCATAAAAGGAAATAGACATCAGAAAAAGGACTAAAAGATGCCATTTTCTTTGGGGTGGGAGGATACTCTGAACATAAAGCTCATACAGCTGAAGAATTTTTAAAACACTATCCTTTATCAGTTCTACACAAAAGCTAACTCATCAACTGTGATTGTACAACTACACAAGACTTTACCATAATAGTAAATGTTCAGTTGTACAATGACTCCCTATTAATATTCGAAAACGTGCACGCTGATTGGCCAGCCCAACCAGTGTGCTCATTGTAAATCTCACAATATACCAATGGAAAAAGGTCCGGTTTCCCGGACTTTTTTCCGTTGATATAAAGTGCCCCAAAATCTTTTTTTTTTTTTTACAATTAAAAAAAAAAAAAAAAAAAGAGAAAAAGAAGCAACGGAAACTTTTTTCTCTGTTGCTTCCGTTTCAAAGCATCGATGTACTGGGTATGCATGGGAATGCATGTCCCATATGCATGCGCAGTACATCAAAACGAAGAAGCAGTACATCACAACCAGCGGAAAAACAGTAATCCGCCGTTATACAAAGTCATTATTTAAGAAAAGTAAGTTTTTTTTTTCCTTAAATAATGTCATTGTATAACAGCAATAACTGACTCTATGGTTGTGTTATACTGAAGATTTACCAACAGTTGTCTTTGTTTAATCATGAGGGCAAAGCCCTCGTGATTAAACCACACCAACAGTGGGTAAATCTTCAATATACCACATCATGTCGTCGATTATTGCTTAAATAAATCACTTCTGCTGCAGTCCTTGCAGTTGGGATCAATTCCAAAGCTTACAAGATTAGGAAGGTAGGCAAGTTGAATGAGCTAGCCTACAACAAGCCCTGCAAAATAAGTGTAGGAAACCCAGATATGCGCACATGAGGACCTGTACTTCTGAAATTCTCCTACCTGAAGTGATTGCCAATAACAAAGTAGCTTTCCTGGTTCCATATTTTGAAGATGATGCATTGAGGCAGCCAGCTCAAAATGGGGGCTCCTTTCCAGGATATAATTCAAGTTCTATGGAGGAGCAACATCCTTTAAGAAGGCATGAGGTGAACTTTACTGAGGGAATGCTCAATAGGATGCTATGATGCTAACAGGGCATCCACAGCCATGCAGGCTGAAATGTCCGTGATGTACCTTTATAGAACTATATGCCAGGCTGAGTTGAACAACTCAGTTATGTAATGTAGAATCATGAACACTGGTGCTGTGCTAGAGTCATTATTTCTCCTGTGGCACCAAAGAGAGACCTCTGATCTTAAATATAAATTCCTTGAGGCAGGCTTTCTAGCATCCTTTAGTACGGTCATCACATCCTCAGTGAACTGATCTTTCAAAAGTAAAGGAGGTAAAGCAGTGAGCTGCAGGGTCTTCGGGTTGGGGTCTAATAGGAATCCACGTCCTGAGTTAGGCGGTCCATTTGGAAAGGGATACTGTATATTTCACCACAGACATCTGAATAAGAAAGGAGCAAGACTATCTGGCAAAAAAATGCACTACTGACAGCACCTTTAGTCCCTTCTGCTCCTTTACCCTATGGATACCCTTGAGGAGACGTGGGCTCACAGCTAAGGCATACAGAAAGAGACCTGTCCATATGAAGCAGAAAATATATACACTTCCCAAGCTTCTTTGTGTGGTATCATGGAGCAGAAATTCTAAGTTGTTTGGGCTTTGAGATGCAAACAGATATATCGCTGTGATACTTCACCTGTGAATAACCTGAAAAAAAAATCCTGTGTAACATCCATACATGGGAATCTGCTGATCGGATCCATCACTGAATTTATATGTGATACTTATATGTGATGGGATGTAGACTAGCCTTAGGGTAATCAAGGACTGAAGACCTGTCCCCAAGGCAGTCATGGCCAGCCTGCAATAGGAATCATGTATGACATTACTGTAGTGTTTTCTAGTGCTATATGCAAAACTCATCTTTTCTAGATGGAAATGAAGACGCTCAGTGAATGTACTGATGTCATAATCATTCTTATATATTTACATGCTGCTTCTTTTCAGCTGTACTTCAAACTCCTGGATCTTTCAGGGTTCTCAAAATCCCCTCAAGCTAGGTCTGAAGCAAGGTCTGGCTGTGGGGTTCCTCTATGAAGAACACTATTTGGTTCTGTCTAGTTGGTTGGATCACCATTGTAACTCTTCAGAAATAAAGCATAGTTCAGGAATCTATCTCCTCCACTGACTGTGAATTATGGCTCCAGGTGCTTCTTTGATACCACTGGAGTTTTTATGTGGATCCTTACCAAGAGGACCATTAGAACTGTGAAGAATGCGAATCACTGAGATAATCCATCGGCTGTGAACACCGCTTCGTGCTATCTGCTGAAAGTACAAACACAGAGGTTGCACTTTGTCTAGACAGAGGGTAGCCCTCTGTTTTTTGTAATCCAGTAAGGATCCCAGAAACACCACTCTTTGGAAGGGGTGAGATTTGATGTGGGAATGGTAAAAGAAAATCCTAAGTTTTGCAAGCAGTCCATGGTAAATTGCACATCTCTCTCCACCTCCTTCTGGGACAGTGCCCAAGTAAGCAGTCATCCAAGTATGGGAAAATATGAATGTCCTTGGCTTTGCAAAAAGAAATCGCTGAAGCCAGGCATTCTGCAAAAAAACCTCTATGTCCCCTACTTCAACTTTGAGAAAGCTCTAGTGGTCCCTATGAAAGGGTATATGAAAGAAGCTATCCTGGAGGTCCACTATAACCATTAGGGCTGCTGCTCAGCTTGTCTGCCACAACATATTGCTCTGAAGGAAAGCAAGATGTGTGGAACATCAAGAAATGCTGGAACAGCTACGTCCCAAGCTAGCTCAGCCAGCCAGCACAGTGTGAAAGACCTGGCATCATTCTGCTAACTGAAGTGCCATATCACTGTGTTGTTTTCTGTAATTATGCACAAGGGTCCATGGGACCCTAGGTAAGAGAGATATTACAGCATGGACCACAGCCAGTATCTCTGACACTGATGTCCTTTGGCTAATTTGCCATTCCCCATAGGCCACAACTTTGTACCCTCATCATAACTGCTTCCCAAGCAAAATCCAAGGCATTTGTTGGTACAGACAGTGTTGGGATACAAGGAAATAAAGGAAGACCTGTGTTCTGAATTACGTGCAGTGTCTACCCTTGCAGTTCCTTCTTGTGAAAGCCCAAAACTAGAACCTAACCTGAAATTCCACAGGATGATAATGTTGGGTCCCCATAAACCATAGAAACCCCATCCTGTATGCTGGAGTCAAAGAGGAGCTTTGGCTATGTATCTTGAACCCCAGACCGGTGAGGAAGGAACAGACACATGTTGAAGACTCCTGACCTCTGTGACATATGACAATACCTGGAAGTCTGCAAAGGGCTATTCCAGAGACTAGAATCTGAATAGTCTTATAGCCAAGTCTTATAGTAGTGTTGCTAGACATGCTTTATCTGAAAAAGTCTCAATCCCTCTGCACCGCACGCTCCAAAATCCTCAATCTCATCACCACAATAAACAGAACCTGCTGGAGGGACAGGTTCCTAACCCAGAGACTTCCCATAGTCTGGAATAAACTCCCCATTCATGTCAATAAGAGCACTTCATTAGCCCTCTTCAAGAAAATTCTTGACGAGTGGATGGGTAACAGGAAATTCACCCCGGAGATCACTTCAACATCCTTGCTTGATAGAGGCACAAGGAACTAACGTCCGGCAATAGGACGACTAGGAATATTCTTGGGCTAGGCTTGTGTTGGCTCCAGGGCCATTAGACTAGTACTCACCTATGAACCTATGTATAATCAAAAAGGTAATGCAGAGAACTGACACTGTGACTCAAGACACAGAGAATCTGAGAAAGAAAACATCTTGAACTTGTCTCCAGGCAAGTTCTTCTTTGGAATCAGAAACACTCTGATATAAATGACTGTACCCCTGTGTCCTAAGGACACTGAATGTGTTATTCATAAGTTAGCATGAGATTGCAAAGGGACAGAATGAGGTCTGGCACAGTTACAGGTAAAGTGGCAGGAGGGGAGGAGAGGAAATGCAAGTATAGTCATCCTAAAGGTGTAGATTGTCTCCTGTTCTGAAAACAACTTTGTGTTTTGCTAATGGTGATCCTCTCCTGCCATCTCTTCTTTGTGCCCCGTTTGCCAAAAATATGTAAGAACTCTTTGGACAGATCCACTACTCCCGTCAGAAAACTATTTCATTTATAATGGGGGGGCCTGAAAAAGCTTTAATTCCCTGCACTAATTTCCCTCTTACAGCACAGTATTTGGAACCAGAGCAGTAAAAAGAAAAACAAAATGTCTTTATCTAAAGCAGTGTTCAAAATCTTGATTTAACTTCACCTGCGAACCCTTAGTTACATACCCAACCATACCTCCGTAAGATAATAGCAGTAGCCCTAGATACAGAGATACAGTACCTGCACAACCATATGCACTCTTTAGTGCATATTTAGAGACCTGATGAATATTAGAAATAGTGGGGTCTCACAAATGATTTATCCTCTGAAGGTAGATTAATACAGTATCCCCTTAAAGTTTCAGCACAATGTAACACAAAACCTCAACACATGGCTCAGGTAATTGAGAATTCTGAAAGCCTAAGTAGCTGAAGAGAAAATTCCCAGATCTATCCAATACTTTATCTTCATTATCCCCTGCACAAAGGCTAGAACTTATCAAAAGCCTACTGTCAGTGGATGGTGAGAGAGAAATTGCTGCAGGATCTGACCTAAGGTGAGTAAACAAGAATTTGTTAGCCTGGGAAGCTATACAATGTCTATCTACCTTTTAAGTGATGAAGACTGGGAATCAGGATTATTGCAGGAAGAATTTAAAATGTCCTTCAAGGCTGGCAAAATTGGAGGAATATGAGTAACATGTGAGACGTCCACTTGTAATGACTCTGTTTCACAGTATGTCCTCATTTCCATGTGCTGTGAAAGTGCTCAGTTAGGCCCACATATGCACTCCTGGGGGAAAAAAAGACCCAAGAGTATAATGTCCTGGGTGAATTATATTTTGATAAGGAAGGAAGGCAAAGGCTTACTATATTTTTCATTCATAACAAAACTTAATTCAAACAGCCAACCAGCTGGGGAGAGGCATTTCTGAAATGTTTGAAAATAGACTCGCTTGAAAAAGAAAAAAAATGCAGTCTTTTTAGAAGGAAGGATATACATTGGATATAAAAAGTGTACACACCCCTGTTAAAATACCCAGGTTTTTGAGAGAGAAAAAATGAGACCATAATAAATCATTTCAAAACTTTTCCCACCTCTAATGTGACCTATAACCTGTATAATTCAATTGAAAAACAAACAAATCTGTTAGGGGAAAAAATATAAAAAATAAAAACGTACAATAAGTTGGTTGCATAAGTGTAAACACCCTTAAACTAACACTTTGTTGAAGCACCTTTTGATTTAATTACAGCATTCAATCTTCTTGGGTAGGAGTCTGTCAGGATGGCACATCTTGACTTGGCAATATATGCCCACTCTTCCTTACAAAAGCACTCCCAATCTGTCAGATTGCAAAGGCATCTCTTGTGCCCAGCCCTCTGCAGGTCACCCCACAGATTTTCTATTGGGTTTAGGTCTGGGCTCTGGCTGGGCCACTCCAAAACTTGAATTTTCTTCTGGTGAAGCCATTCTTTTGTTTATTTGGATGCATGCTTGGGGTCATTGTCATGTTGAAAGATGAAATTCCTCTTCATCTTCAGCTTTCTAGTAGATGCTTGAATGTTTTGGGCCGAAAGTGACTGGTATTTGGAACTGTTCATACTTCCCTCCACCTTGACTAAAGCCCCAGTTCCAGCTGAAGAAAGGCAACCCCAAAGCATATACTGCCAGCACCATGCTTCACTGTGTAGATGGTGTTCTTTTGGTGATGCGAAGTGTTGTTTTTGCTCCAAACGCACCTTTTGGAATTATGGCAAGAAAGATCAACCTTGGTCTCAACAGACCATAACACATTTTCCCACATGCTTTTGGGAGACGATGTATTGTTTTGCAAATTTTAGCTGGATCTGGATGTTTTTCTGTGTAAGAAAAGGCTTCTATCTTGCAACCCTACCCCATAGTCCAGACATATGGAAAATACGGGAGATTGTTGTCACATGTAGTACACAACCAGTACTTGCCAGAAATTCCTGCAGCTCCTTCAGTGTAGCTGTAGGTCTCTTGGCAGCCTCCCTGGCCAGTTTTTGTCTGGTCTTTTCATCACTTTTGGAGGGACGTCCAGTTCTTTGCAACGTCACGGTTGTCCCATATTATTTTCTCCACTTTTTGATGGCTGTCTTCACTGTGTTCCATGGTATATCCAATGCTGTGGAAATTTTTTGTACTCTTCTCCTGCCTGATACCTTTCAACAATAAGACCCCTTTGATGTGCTGTAAGCTCTCTGCGAACCATGGCTTTTGCTGTAGCAGGCAACTGAGTAAATCTTACGAAAATCCTACTAGGACAGCTGAAATTTACTTGGGGTATCAGTGTCTCTTTAATTGATGGCAGGTGTGTACTCAATAAGACAATAGGTGCTTCAACAAAAGTATTAGTTTAAGGGTGTGCACACTTGTGCAGCCAGCTTACTGTATGTTTTCTATTTTTTATATTTTTCCCCTAACAGATGTTTGTTTTTCAATTGCATTGTACAGGTTATAGGTCACATTTAAGGTGGGAAAAGTTTTGAAATGATTTATTATGGTCTCATTTTTTTATATCACAAAACCTGGCATTTTAACAGGGGTGTGTACACTTTTTATATCCACTGTAGTTCTTTCCAGACAAAACTGAAGTAGCCTGTGTAAAGACAAATGATGCATCAAGTACTCTCCTCTCTTATGAGTATTTTGGAAAGAAAATAAGCAAATAAATAAGATGAGTGAAGTTTAGTTCAGTAGTGACCTTGGACTTGTAGGAAGTGTTGATATTCAAGGATGCACCATTCTTGAGGAAAACCAAATGAGGAAGAGTGATGCACAGGGACTGGAATTCAGAAATTACTTTGGCACAGCAACAGTCACGAGGGTCTTCCAGGACAAATATTTTACCTCCACCTTAATCACTTAAGTCAAAGGCAGAAAACATTAAACGGTACTTGCGTATTATCGCAACCACATGTTGGAGTGGCCGTAATTCATAAGCTTATTTCAAAACGACTTAAACCTGCAGTGGAAAGAGAGGTGCAAACTCCAATGTTGTCTTTTACGACATAGCTTCAGAAACAGGGAGAGGAAGCATGGCAAAAACTCCTCCACCTCGGTAGCGTCCTTTACCGGCGTAACTGAATGCAACACTTGCTTAAGGCATTCAGTAGCAGCTTGCCAGTAACATCAGCTGTTTGACCTCGACGTTGAAGAGCTTATTTACATGTGGTTTGTTAGCATTTAATTTTCATGTCACTTAAGTATGGCTCCAGTAAGGCGTGCAATCCGCTAATGTTCTGTGCAGTGAGGTCTTCTTTTGAAATTGTGTTGTTTTTTTATTTAATTTTTTTAAACAGCATTGTGAGCCTCTCTAACAGGCTTCACCTTAAGACAGAGAAACTGTATACATACAAATACCTGTCCTGAGAACATGCTAGTAAGGAAATTCATGAGTCTACGTATGCTGGAATTCATTATGTACAAACGTGTTTGTACGCGGTCATGTTTTAACTGCAGAAATGATCATGATCACAATCACACTAGCCATAATGGAGTGTGCTTTATAACGCCCCCACACCCCAAACATAATACCAAATTGCAAAAATGTTATAGAAGAAAAAAAAACATTGCCTAATTACTTAGTAGAAACCAGAACATTGTACAATGTACCTAAAGTAAACAGGGAAAAAGTGTTAAGGGCATAGGAAAACAGCTCTTGTACTCACTTTCCTCACTTATCTAGAGGAAAATAGTTTTTTATTCAGGCATGTCCAAGGGACAGCTCCCAGTGTTCTCTCCTGTCTATCTGATGAATCTGGGCATCTTGGGGCAATGCAGAAATTGCCTCATGTACACAGACAACCCTCTCCTCCTACCACCCAACACTACAACCTGTGAGAGATGCACTTATCTAGCCAAACTGGAGGTAAAGCTCTCTCCAATCAAGACTGAACTTGACAGTCAAGAGGAGAAGGTAAACACTTGCACCACACCACACTCGTCAACATAGTCTCACTAAATCTACACCACCAAAATCCACACATAGAAACACAAAAACATTTGTGGAGGCTCTCAATAATAATCTGCTCAAGCAACAGAGACCTCCAAAGCAGAAATGCAAGCAACCTCCACTCCCCAACACAACCCAAATGACACATAGCCCGCAGACTCAGTGTGCCACTCAACCACAGCCAATAAGGCAAAACAACATACCCAACACGTCATAGGTGACTCTATAGTCAGGCACACTGATGTCCCACTCACCAGGCTAAACAAGGAGAAGGTTACTGTCAGCTGTCGGGTGCCAGGATCGGCCACATAACCCACGCACTCAGGTCACTCCACAACAAGTACAAATATGACTCTGTCATTGTCCATGTTGGTGTGAACGACCCGAGACGTACTTCCCTGGACTACATGAAAAGAGACATGGAAGGGCTCTCCGATCTTGTAGCCCAGGCAGGTATGACCCTAGCCCTGAGTAGCATTCTGCCATCACCCAGAATGATGCTGCAGTACAAGGACAAAATGATCGACTTCAACAATTGGCTAAGCTTCTGGTGTCATTCTAAAGGGATCCAGTATTTGTCTGACTGGGATGACATGGTCGACAGACCACGATGCTTTGTCAGAAATGGCCTGCACCTGTCACCCCTGGGATTCCGGATTCTGGCTAAGGTTCTTGCCGCCCCTATAGTGCCTTTCTTAGGCAAGGTTCAAATGACAAATTCACCACCGTAACAGGAACAGGCAGGCAAAAACTGAGGGTGATGCTACTCAATGCTAGAAGTCTAAATCTCAAAATGCACTCACTCGAGGCACTCCTTAAAATGGAAAATATAGATATCTGTGCAGTGACTGAGACCTGGTTCAAGGCTCCAGAGAGCACCCCTGCACTACCTGGCTATAACTCATACAACACTTTTCGGCCATGTAACCTGGACCAGAACACCAAAGGAGGAGGTGTGTCCATATTCATTAAGGATATCCACACCTCCAGGCTAGTTGCTCAGCATAATGCAGCCGAGGTTATCCAAGTGCAACTAACTCTGGGCAAAACTGCAATCCAAATTGTAGCTTGCTACAGATCACCCACCATGCCCCAGGATTCCCACTCCTCTTTTCTTGATGTACTGGAAAATATTAGGGTTCAACTAAACACCCTAATAATGGTCGATTTCAACTACCCCACCATTAACTGGGAAAACTACTCATGTGCCAACTCATTCGCTCAACGCTTTCTGGAATTCATAAAGTCCAATGCCCTGGATCAACTTATCCACACCCCCACCAAGGGCAACAATATACTAGATCTAGTCATTACCAACATGAGTGACTGGTGTTCCACACCTGAAGTCAACGCCTCATTGGTCCGATCCGACCATAAGCTAATTACCCTAGATATCCACATCCTGCCCCCGCCCCCCATTAAGGAAACCATGGTAAAACATTTCTCCAAAGCCAACTTCATGCTTCTTAAGACAGAAGTGGTGAACTTCATGACACCCATGCAGATGGACAATACAGTTAAGACTACTGAATCCTACACAAATGCACTTTATAAGCACTTGCATGAGTGCATGGATCGTGCTATCCCTAACGGAACCAAGACGCTATCCTCCAAAAAAAGGAAGCCAATCTAGTGGTCCCCTGCCATAAACAAACTGTACAACAGAAGGAAGAAACTGTTGCAAAAGAGAGTAAAATCCCATGAGTGGAGGAGCTCCCTGGTCAGCCTCAGTAAGAAGCTGCGATCCCTGATAAAATCCTCCAAAGCTAGTTACGAAACCAAAATTGTCACCGATTCTAAAGACAACCACAAAGCATTCTATAGCTATGTAAAGAATCTCAATGGCAACACTCAGATCTGCTCTGAGTTACAGCACAATGGCACTAAATATACAGACCCAACTGATATTGCCAACATCCTAGCAGATAGGTTCAGTGCTAACTTTACTCCCCTCTCATGCCCTAAAGAGCCCATCTCTATACCGGAAGAATGCAAAGTTCCTGTAATCACGGCTGCACAGGTAAAAACCACACTCTCCAAAGCCAAGAACACAGCATCCATGGGACCGGACAACATCCCAGGCTGCGTTCTACACGAACTACAGAATGAACTGGCACCCCACCTAAGTATCATATTTAATCATAGCCTCACCTCAGGCTTTGTGCCTGCTGAATGGCACACAGCAACGGTTATCCCACTCCACAAGGGGGAAGCCACCACGGACCCCGGGAACTACCACCCCATTAGCCTGACAAGCCTGGTCTGCAAGGCCAAGGAACGTATCATCATGGAACTTATAAACAAAGACATTGGTAATCTCCAACCTCTGGACCCCACCCAGTTCAGGTTTGGAAAAGGCAGATCATGTCTCCTAAACCTGATAGACTTCTTTGAAGCAGTCACCAAAGCCGTAAACAAGGGTAAGGTGGTTCACACAGCCTGTCTAGATCTTGCCAAGGCTTTCGACACTATCCCCCACTCTGGAATTATAGATAAACTCACTAAACTAGGTATAAATCCCTATGTTACAAGATAGGTTGCCAACTGGCTCACTGACAGAACCCACACTGTGAAAGTAGCAGACTCCAAATCCGACTTCAGACCAGTGACAAGTGGAGTACCACCGGGTTCAGTCCTGGGTCCTCTCCTGTTTGGTATCTACTTCTCTGAAGTACAGGCTAACACAAAAGGTCTTTGGCTAAAGAAGTTTGCAGATGACTGCAAACTAGGAGCCATAATCTAAACTCCTAACCATGTGTACATCCTACAAAAGGGCCTCACTGAGACAGATGCCTGTTGTCAAAGCCATGGCCTCAAGCTCAATGCCAAAAAGTGCATTGTCATCCCCTTTGGTAAACACTCTATACCCGTGAACTACAACATAGGCGGTAGCATACTAACCACCGAAAGTGTGATAAGAGACCTTGGGACACAGGTGGACAGTAGTCTCTCCTTTGATAATCACATCACCGCAGTAGTCAGGAAATCCTTCTACGTGGCACACCTCGTCACAAAAGGTTTCTCATCCAGAAAAAAATGGTCACTGTTCCCCTCTACTCTTCACTCATTACACCCATTATAGAGTACAACGCCCCTTTTGGTATGTACATCACAGGACATCTACAACAACTGGAAAGGCCGCAGAAATACCTCACAAAGAGGATTACTGGCCTCAGACAGATGCCCTATGCAGACAGTCTCAAAAACCTCCAGCTTTACTCCGTTGCATATCACCTACTCAGAGGTGATCTCTGCCTAACATCCAAAGCTATGTCAAACCCAGATCTGTTGGACATGCTCCACTTAAAGAAATCCCAATCCCTCCGAGCTACACGCTCTAGGGACCTAAACCTTGTCATCACAATAAACAGAACATGCCGGAGGGATAGATTCCTGTCCCAAAGACTTCCCATACTCTGGAATAAGCTACCTATCTATATCAAACAAAGCTCCTCATTAGCACTCTTCAAAAAAAATCTTAATGATTGGATGGGAAATAGGAAATTCACCCCGGGGATCACCTCTGTGGCTCTGCTAGACAGCGGCACAGGAAAATAATTTTCTTGGGGGGCAAAAGCCAGGGTACCTTTTTGCCTGGGCTTGTACAGGCCCCAGGGCCGATAGCCTAGTACCTACCTATGAATATAGCAACAGCAAGTGGTTTGGAATGTGGTTGCGATGATGTGCAAGTACCCATTAAACTTTTCCTCAGGAGGGTCAAGGATCCTTCAAAGGAAGCAAAATTAAGGAAATATCTCTAAGAGCCTAACAAACTCTCAGGAAGGCAAGAGAAAGAAATAGGAACCTAATGAAAATTAAATTTTACAGCCAAATGCACTTCAATGGAAGAGTAAAGCAAGCCAAAATCAAACACTTGACAAAGGTAGTCTAGTACAGTCAATACTGAGACATTAGGGGTCCAAGCCGTTAGCAGTAGCCTGTATTGAGAAAAATGTCTACTTGTTTTGATATGTTTCCTAGTACTGGGTGTCTGGGCAATCGTTAAGGCCAGCTTTAGGTTCATAGGTAGGTACTAGGCTATTGGCCCAAGGGCCTACATAAGCCTAGCCAACAAGGTTCCCTGGCTTACGCCACCCAAGAAAGTTATTTTCCTGTGCCACTGTCGAGCAGAGACACAGAAGTGATCCCCGGGGTGTATTTCCTATCTCCCATCCACTCATCAAAATTTTTCTTGAAGAGTGCTAATGAAGAACTTTGCTTGACATAGATGGGTAGCCTGTTCGAGTATGGGAAGTCTCTGGGACAGGAATCTATCCCTCCAGCATGTCCTGTCTATTGTGGTGACAAGGTTTAGGTCCCTAGAGCGTGTAGCTCGGAGGGATTGGGATTTCTTTAGGTGTAGCATGTCCAACAGCTCTGGGTTTGACACAGCTTTATATGTTAGGCAGAGATCACCTCAGAGTAGGCGATATGCTACGGAGTAAAGCTGGAGTTTTTTGAGACGGTCAGTGTAGGGCATTTGTTTGAGTCCAGTAATCCTCTTTATGAGTCTTGTGAGGTACATTCCAAAAGGGGCGTTGTACTCTATAATGGGTCTAATGAGTGTCGAGTAGAGGGGAACGATGACCTCTTTTTCCTGGATGAGAACCCTTTTATGATGAGGTGTGCCACGTAGGACTTCCTAACTACTGTGGCGATGTGACTATCAAAGGAGAGACTACTGTCCACCTGGGTCCCAAGGTCTCTTATCACGCATTCAGTGTTAAGTAGACTGCTGCCTATGTGGTAGTTCATGGGTACAGAGTTTTTACCAAAGGGGATGACACTGCACTTTTTAGCATTGAGCTTGAGGCCATGGCTCTGACACCAGGCATCTGTCTCAGACAGGCCCTTCTGTAGGATGTTCACATCATTTGGGGACTTGACTATGGCTCCTAGTTTGCAGTCATCTGTGAACTTCGTTAGCCAGAGGCCTTCTGTGTTAGCCTGTACTTCAGAGAAGTAGATACCAAACAGGAGCGGTCCCAGGACGGAACCCTGTGGTATTCCACTTGTCACTGGTTTGAGGTCAGATTTGGAGTCTGCAACTTTTACAGTGTGGGTTCTGTCAGTGAGCCAGTTGGCAACCCATCTTGTGACGTAGGGATTTATGCCTAGTTTATTGAGTTTAGCTATAATTCCAGAATGGGGGATGGTGTCGAAAGCCTTGGCGAGGTCAAGATAGGCTGTGTGAACCACCTTACCCTCATCTACGGCTTTGGTAACTGCCTCAAAGAAGTCGATCAGGTTCAGGAGGCATGATCTGCCTTTCACAAACCCGAACTGGGTGGGATCCAGAGTTTGGAGGTTACCAATGTCTTTGTTTATGAGTTCCATAATGATACGTTCCATGGCCTTGCAGACCAGGCTCGTCAGGCTAATAGGTCTATAGTTCCCGGGATCAGTGGTGGCTCCCCCTTTGTGGAGTGGGATAACTGTTGCTGTGCACCATTCAGTGGGCACAAAGCCTGATGCGAGGCTATTATTGAACATGGTGCTTAAGTGAGGAGCCAGTTCATTCTGAAGTTCGTGTAAAACGCAGGCTGGATGTTGTCCGGTCCCATGGATGCTGTGTTTTTGGCTTTAGAGAGTGCAGCTTTCACCTGCTTAGTTGTGATTACACGGTCTATGCATTCTTCCTGTATAGATATGGGCCCTTTAGGGGGTGGGGTGGGGATAAAGTTAGCACTGAACCTATCTGCCAGGATGTTGGCAATATCAGTTGGTTCTGTAATTTTCGTGCCTTTGTGCTGTAACTCAGAGCAGATCTGGGTGTTGCCATTGAGATTCTTGACATAGCTATAGAATGCTTTGTGGTTGTCCTTGGAATCAGTGGCGATTTTATTTTCATAGCTAGCTTTGTAGGATCTTATAAAGGATCTCAGCTTCTTACTGAGGTTGACCAGGGAGCTCCTCCACTCATGGGATTTTACTCTCTTTTGCAACAGTTTCTTCCTTCTGTTGTACAGTTTGTTTATGGCAGGGGACCACCAGATTGGCTTCCTTTTTTTGGAGGATAGCATCTTGGTTCTGTTTGGGATAGCACGATCCATGCACTCATGTAAGTGCTTATGGAGTGCATTTGTGTAGGATTCAGCAGTTGTAACTGTATTGCCCATCTGCATGGGTGTCACGAAGTTCACTACTTCTGTCTTAAGAAGCATGAAGTTGGCTTTGGAGAAATGTTTTACTGTGGTTTCCTTAATGGGGGGTGGGGGTGGGATGTGGATATCAAGGGTGATTAGCTTATGGTCGGATCGGACCAATGAGGAGTTGACTTCAGGTTTGGAACACCGGTCACTCATGTTGGTAATGACTAGATCTAGGATATTATTGCCCCTGGTGGGAGTGTGGATAAGTTGATCTAGGATATTGGAGTTTATGAATTCCAGAAAGTGTTGCGCTAAGGAGTTGGTACATGAGTAGTTTTCCCAGTTAATAGTGGGGTAGCTGAAGTCGCCCATTATTAGAGTGTGTGGTTGAACCCTAATATTTTCCAGTACATCAAGAAAAGAGGAGTGGGAATCCCGGGGCATGGTGGGGGATTTGCAGCAAGCTACAATTTGGATTGCAGTTTTGCCAAGAGTTAGTTGCACTTGGATAACCTCGGATGCATTATGCTGAGCAACTAGCCTGGAGGTGTGGATATCCTTAATGAATATGGACACACCCCCACCTTTGGTGTTTTGGTCCAGGTTACATGGCCGAAAAGTGTGGTATGAGTTATAGCCTGGTAGTGCAGGGGTGCTCTCTGGAGCCTTGAACCAGGTCTCAGTCACTGCACAGATATCTATGTTCTCCATTTTAAGGAGTGCCTCGAGTGAGTGCATTTTGAAATTTAGACTTCTAGCGTTGAGTAGCATTACCCTCAGTTTTTGTTTGCTTGTTCCTGTTATGGTGGTGAATCTGTTACTTGAACCCTGCCTAAAAAAGGCACTATAGGGGCAGCAAGAGCCTTAGCCAGTATCTGGAATCCCAGGGGTGACAGGTGCAGGCCATCTGTGGCAAAGCATCGTGGTCTGTTGACCATGTCATCCCAGGCAGACAGATACTGGATCCCCTTAGAATGACACCAGAAGCTTAGCCAATTGTTGAAGTCAATCATTTTGTCCTTGTACTGCGGTACCACTCTGAGCGATGGCAGAATGCTACTCAGGGCTAGGGTCATACTTGCCTGGGCTACAAGATCGGACAGCTCTTCCACGTCTCTTTTCATGTAGTCCAGGGAGGTACGTCTCAGGTCATTCACACCAACATGGACAATGACAGAGTCATATTTGTACTTGTTGTGGAGTGACCTGAGTGTGTGAGTTATGTGGCGGATCCTGGCACCAGACAGGCAGCTGACAGTAACCTTCTCCTTGTTTAGCCTGGTGAGTGGGACATCAGTGTGCCTGACTATAGAGTCACCTATGTCTAGTGTGTTGGGTATGTTGTTTTGCCTTATTGGCTGTGTTTGAGTGGCACACTGAGTCTGTGGGCTATGTGTCATTTGGGTTGTGTTGGGGGATGGAGGTTGCTTGTGTTTTTGCTTTGGAGGTCTCTGTTGCTTAGGCAGATTATTATTGAGAGCCTCCACGAATGTTTTTGAGTTTCTATGTGTGGATTTTGGTTACAGATTTATGCCACTGAACAACTACACACATACACATGCTAGTAATTAAACCTAAAGATTCAAAAACTGTGATATATGGCACCCAATAAAAGCTTCCAACATCCCTTCCCCGATCTTACAGTTACAGATACAACAGGTAACAAACCACCACTAGCTACAAAGAAAAGATATCTAAGAATACCTCTAGATCGCACTCTTGCCCAAGCAAGACACACAAAATGTGAAAACAAGACTTTTACCAGCTGAAACTGTATTACAAGGTATTATATCTTCTTACCCCTACAGCACGATGTATGTATTATAATAATGAAAGAAGCCCAGAATTTCCAGACAGAAGACATACAATTAGATTAAGAGAGAAATTAGAGGAAAGAAAAATAATTTTACAAGAAAACCTGTCAGAACCTTCAAATAAAAATTTGTGCTCATTAATAAACAGATTTATGAAAAACATTATATAGATCACAAAACCTTGGACCGTTCAGAAAAAGAAGCGACTGAGGAAGTGCAAAAATATAAACAACAAAATCTAGATATTTTTGAAAGGGTACAAAAAAAGAAATATGGACATGGGGAAGAAATTGTGCAATATTTATGCAAAAGAGAAAGCCAAATTAATCGATACAAAAAAGGCAATGTGATGATATGAGATTGTGCACACTCTCCCTGGCACAGATGGCACTCTTATGCAACCAGCTTATTGTAAGTTTTTTTATTTTTTCATATTTTTCCCCTAACATTTTGGTCTGGAATGCCTTCTGTGTGGAGTCTGCATGTCCTCCCTGCGTTCATGTGGGTTTCCCTCCAGGTGCTCCAGTTTTTTCTCACATTCCAAAGACATGCATCTGGAGCATTTCTCCCAGGGCCTCACCTAAAAATAGGCCCTATCCTAGTCGGACTTTCTCGGTCAACAAATGTTAAATAAATAATTAAATTATTATAACTGCTTAAATGTATAGGTTTTAACAGAAAATTCTGGAAGGGAAGAGGCTAATCTCAGTCCAGCTAATTTTGAAAAATAGGTTGAAAATTAAATGGGTTGGGTTGGTTTAGACCACAAACATTTTTATCTTAGAGGTCTGATTGCAGCCAGAAACAAAAATAAACCAGGACTAGGAATCTTACGTTTTGTCCTTAGGGGTGAACGAACTGCTACCCTGAAGGGTGGAAGTTTTTGAAATTGTTTTATAGCTTTCAGGTGCTGCAACAGATTGTATCAAAGCTCAGGTTGTGTAATGTAGGAGTCAAGTGACCAGATGTGATGGCATTCTATAACCAGCATTGAAATGATTTTTAGATATTAGTGAGATATTCAGAACTTTTGCAGCAGCACTTTGTTTTTCGGAACCTGACAGGAAAGATCTCTCGCAGATAACTCACACAATCACACACCTTGCTGTAGTAAGCAACTCAACACACTTCATCTTACCTTGTTTTAGTAACCTGGGAAAATATTGTTTTCCTGCATCTCTGCAAGTCTGTCCAACTGTGTTATTTTTTTTTTACATCTCTTGTGATGAAACGTTGGTGTTTATTGTAACTACATATTCAGTATTCTCATGTTTTCTATTTTATTACTTATTATTAAATATTTCTATACCTTTCATTGTGGCTGTTTTTTTACAGAATACTTTTAACATCTTAAAAGTACTTATGCTTATTTTAGTGACACTGTGGCTGCTCCTGAAAGCCTTGCTGCATTGGTCAAACTCTACCGTTTGTATTAGTATTCATTTCACTCAGTATAAAGTACAGTTTTGTACCTACCATAAATGTAGATGTTCGAGTGTTCACCCTGCTGCAGTCATCACACTTGGGTTATCCTGTCGTCAGGCGGTCCTGCAGTCGGCCGGATTTCCAAGTCTTGGTCCGACGTCTGTTGCTGTCGCCTCATCCCTGAGGTCTGTGCGCCAGGGGTACATATATTGCAACAGACGCCATTTTCTTCAGTTTTTCTTGCCCCACATGTCAGGTGCCCCCAAAAAGGTGATCAAAATTAGTACCAAATGGTGTGAACACTGTAGAAACACAAAATCCCTTCAGCTATAAGCAAATACATCAGTAAGGCATAGCAGAGATTTAGCCAGTAGATCAGAGGGGTTGGAGGGAGGGTAACCTGGACTGCAGCAGGGTGAACACTCGAACATCTACATTTATGGTAGGTACAAAACTGTACTATGTTCATCGTGATACCCTGCTGCAGTCATCACACTTGGGATGAGTCCCAAAGCTAAGGTAGGGTGGAGGTATCATACAGGGTTAGTGGAAGCAAGGAGGCCCTGCAGAACTGCAGTGGCGAAGCCCGCCCTGGACTTAGAATAAAGAGGTAAGTGATAGTGTTTGGTGAAGGTGTGTACAGAACTCCAAGTTGCAGCTTCTAAAATTTCCTTGGTAGGAACCCCCCTGAGAAAGGCTGTAGAGGTGGCTGTTGCCCTGGCAGAGTGGGATCTAATGGTAGGAGGAACTGGTTTCCCATGATGGGTATAACAGAACCGTATGCAATGGCCTATCCATTTAGAAATGGTTTGTTTGGATATAGCCCTCCCTTGAGAAGCTGCAGCATAGGATACAAAGAGCTGGTCAGTTTTTCTGAAAGCCTTAGTTTTGTCCAAGTAGTAACGAAGCTGCCTGTGAATGTCCAAGGAATGCAGGAGTCTCTCACCTTTGTTTTGTGGATTGGGGAAGAAAGTGGGTAGGTGGATGGTTTGATTTAAAGCTACACTGGAAATCACCTTAGGCATGAAGGAAGGATTAGTTCATAGAGAAACTCTGTCTTGATGAAAAATGAGGAAAGGTTCCACTGCCATTAGTGCCTGTAATTCTGAGACTCTCCTAGCAGAAGTTATTGCCAGGAGCAGGGCAGTCTTCCAAGATAGGAACTGAAGGTCTGCAGAGAAAGCTGGTTCAAAGGGAGGTAACGTTAGTTTTTCCAGAACAAAGTTGAGGTCCCATGTTGGTGTAGGAGCTCTTCTAGGTGGTGTAATGTTTTTTTGCCCCTCTGAGGAACTGCCTTAGAAGAGGATATGAAAATAAAGGTGGATTCGTGTCGTGGTGAGCTGAAATAGCTGAAGCATGGATTTTAATTGAGGAGAAGGAAAGTCCTTTGTGCAACATCTCAGCTAAGTACTGAAGAATGTGAGGCTTATGAGGCTGAGTTGTTTCTTGGCCTTTAGCTTGGTTCCAGGCAGAAAACCTTTTCCATTTGTCCGAGTAAGCCTTCCTGGTGCTTGGCCTCCTGGCTTACAGAATAACATCCAGAACTGCTTGTGAAAGAGGGGCTGGTTGGATGTTTAATAGATTTGCCATGCAGCCAAGTTTAAGGTTTTTAGCTGGCTGTGTAGAATCTGTTTGTTTTGCTGCGTGAGCAAATGAGGTATTTGAGGCAACATCCATGGTGGGCTGTGAGCAATATTCTTCAATAGCGGGTACCAATGCTAGCGTGGCCAGTCTGGGGCTATGAGAATCAGTCGAGGTTTCTCCTTTTTGACCTTCAAAAGAACCTTTGTGAGAAGAGGTAATGGAGAAAAGGCATATGCTGTCAGGTTTTTCTAACTGAAGGAGAGAGCGTCCACTTTCCAAGCTTGATGGTGGAATGTCCTTGTACAAAATGTTGTCAGTTGGTAGTTTTGAGGACTGGCAAACAGGTCTATATTCGGAAGGCCCCATTTTTGAGTTATCATTGTAAATATTTGTGGGTCTAGTTTCCACTCGTGGGGATCTTTGATGTTTCTGCTTAGGTCGTCTGCCAATATGTTTTTCTGTCCTGGCAGGAATTGAGCTTGTAACTGGACTTGGTAGGCCAGAGCTGTGATCCATAAGATTATTGCTTGCCTGCAAAGAGGGTAGGAATGTGTGCCCCCTTGTTTGTTTATGTACCACATTACTGTGGTGTTGTCCGTCTTTATTGCAAGTTGTCCTGGATGTAGTAGATCCTTGAAGGCTGTCAGAGCTTTCTGTACAGCTAGCATCTCTTTTTGATTTATGTGCAGTTTTCTTTGTTCTGCAGTCCATAGGCCTTGAATGCATAGCCCTGCCATGTGTGCCCCCCAGGCATAGTCTGAAGCATCTGTTGTGATAGTTTGACTGGTTGGGGGCAAGGTGAAAGGCTGACCCTTGTTGAGGTGACATGCCTGTGACCACCATAGAAATTCCTGTTGAAGGCAGGGAATGAGAGATATCACTGTGTCCAAGCTGTGGCTGTGTTGAGCCCATACACTTTTTAGGTACCACTGTAATTTCCTCATATGCAGTTTTGTAAATGGTATTATCAGAATGCAAGATGCCATGAAGCCCAAAGCCTGCAGAATTTTTCTTGCAGTTAATTGGGTCTTTGTTGCCACTGTCTTGAAATATTGAGTCAGTTGTAGTTGCTTGTCTGGTGTAAGATAAGCCTTCTGGGCCGTTGTGTCCAAGCTGGCACCCAGGAATGTCATTTTTTGTGAGGGTACTAGTTTTGACTTCTTTTCGTTTACTGTGTACTCCAGACAATTTAGTAGATGCTTCACAAAAGCCAGATGATGTAAGAGAATGTCTTTTCTTTCTGCTTGGATGAGGCAGTCGTCCAGGTATGGATATATTTGAATTTCTCTTTGTCTGCAATATGCAATTACTGGTGCCAGGCATTTTGTGAAAATTCTGGGCGCAGTAGATAAGCCAAAGGGCAATGCAGAGAATTGATAATGGGTTGAACCTGCAATGAAACGGAGGTATCTTCAGCAACTTTGTCTGATAGGGACATGCAGGTATGCCTCCCTGAGGTGCAACGTTACCAGCCATGCTTCCTTGCCCAACATGGGAAGTAGCTGCTGTAGTGTTAGCATCTTGAATTTTGGGACTTGTAAGTGTTTAGAATTGAAAGGTCCAGAATTGGTCTCCAAGCATTGTCCTTTCTGGGTACTAGAAAGAGCCTTGAGTAAAATCCTTGGCCTTGGTCTTGAGTTGGTACCCACTGAATGGCCCTCATGGTCATGAGAGCTGTAATTTGTTTTTGAGCCTCTGCCCTTTGATTTTGCGGCAGGTTTGGCATTCCTCTTTTCATTGGCAAGGTGTGAAAGTGGAATCTGTATCCTCGTAAAATTATGTCTAGGACCCATTTGTCCTTTGTGACCATGTGCCAGTTGTCTGCAAAAAGTGCTAGTTTTCCCCCCAAGGCGGCTGACAAAAGAGTTTTGTTTGGCCAGCTGAGGTGCAAGTCATTGAGATTGCCTTCTGGTGGGTTGAGACCTGTCTTCTCCTCCCTTCTGGGTTGGAGTGCCCCATTGGCGAGGTTTATACTGGGCTTGTGGTGGTCCTCTGCCCCTTGGGCGCCTGTACTTACCCCTCTGAGGTCTGTCAGTGGCTGGAAAGGACAAATTTTTGTTGGCCAGTTTCTGCTGAAGCGGGGGGGTTGTACCTGTAGGAAATCTTTGACTGTCTGCATTGATTTCGCCTTATCTTCCATTTTCTTTAAAACTTCTTCTACTTTAACTCCAAAAAGAACATCCTGCTGTACGGGAGCATCTAGTAGTTTTGCTTTAACATGATCAGGCAGACTTTGTTCCTTTAACCAGGCATGCCTACGTATACCTGATCCAGTGACAGCTGCTCTGCAGGAGGCCTCCAAAGAATCAAACCCACATTGTAAGGTATGTTTGCCCACCTGCTCGGTGGCGTGCAACAAATCCTGTACTTCTTTCAATTCAGATTGTTGAGGGAGGGAGGTTATCTTTTGTTTTAACTGAGAGATTAGAAATTGCTGATACTTAAGCATATGAAATTGACAATTAAGTGCTCTCATAGCTAATGTGGCTGAGGTGTAAACCTTTTTCCCCCACCTGTCTAGTGCTCTCACGTCCCTTATAGTGTGTAAAGTCTCCCCAAAAGAGTAGTCTTCAGGAGGGGAAGCTGAGGGAATAGAGTCCTCAGCATCAGAATCTTCATAAGGAGAGTAGGAATAGTCTTGGTCCTCAGAGGAATCCGAAGAAATAGACAGTTGCTCAGAGGAAGCAGAATCTTCCTCTTGTTTAGGCCTTTTGTCAGGAGGAGGCTGTGAACCCCTGATAAGAGAAATCAAACCTTCAGCCATTTTGAGCATCTGATTCTTAGGCATAGGGCCTTGAACAGGAGACTAGATATAGAAGGAGTCTTCGACTTAGAAAACGTTTTGACTGTGAGAGTTGTCGGTCTGAAAACGCCTTCATAAACCGATGGCGTTTCAGAAGCACCAACGTCCTTAGAAGGTAAATCGTCGGAAGGGCCTGAAGTAAAAGGTTGCGTCGGCCTAGTGCATTCCGTCAAAATATCCGTAGCGGTCTCGGATTCCAGAACTGCGGTAGTCAGGGGCTGCGTCGGAGCCTCACTGATAACCGGAGACCGGATCAACCGAGGCCTCGGAATCGGGCTTAGGCCTGGGCTGGCGGTCCTTGTCCTTGCATTTTTTGTGCACACCGGTAGTCGATAGCTCCGACGGCATGTTATAGTTAAATTTTCTACCAAAATAGTGTTGTGCGAAATCAAATAGTCTTTTAATAGTACACTTATTAAACCTAGCACAAAAACGACAAGAAGTGACATCGTGATCAGGGCCTAGGCAAGGTATGCAATAAGAATGAAAATCCTTATGAGGTATTTGCTTCCCACAAGAAATACAATTGTTAACTTTTTCTGACATCGGTCTGAGGCAAGAAAAGTTTCCCCAACGGGGTACTTAGCTAAAGACTTCGGTCTGAAATTCGAATTCGACAATCTCAGGAGTCGGCCGACCGGCACTTGCGAACTGCTTCTGCTTCGGGCACCGCGGGGCAAGAAAGACTGAAGAAAATGGCGTCGGTTGCAATATATGTACCCTTGGTGCACTGACGTCAGGGATGAGGTGACAGCAACAGACGTCAGACCAAGACTTTGGAAATCCAGCCGACTGCGGGACCGCCTGACGACAGGATAACTCAAATGTGATGACTGCAGCAGGATAACACGATGAACATCTGTGCACCCTTGTAAGAGCCTTAAGAGTAGTTGACTGGTGGCAGCATAATTACTTTATAGTTTAGGCAGAGAGGGCACAGCTGGTAAATTTGTGCCAGCCAGCCAGGTAGGTGTGTGTGTGTGTGTGTGTGTGTGTGTGTGTGTGTGTGTGTGTGTGTGTGTGTGTGTGTGTGTATGTAGATCAGATATTCAAGTGTGTATGTCAGCTACTTGGAACAGGGACACAGGGCTCCAAATTGGTCAGTGTGGAGTCCTGTTTGGGGCCTGGAGAGAGAGAGAGACAGTCCAGCCCCAGGTGTGGAGTGTGATCCCTGTGTGCTCTTAAGGGAAATTGTGCTTGGTGCAGACAGCTGCACTTGGAAATATTGTGTGAATCCATTTTTGCTCCTAGTGGCCATTCCTCACTGGTGTAAATGGTGAGAACGGAGGCTCGTTGGATTACTGGCCCAGAGAAGGGACTGTCACAGGTAGCATGAAAGATATTTGAACAGAAATACAGGCAAAGGCATCCAGATATGAAACATTTCACAATACAAAAAAAAAAATAAGATCACAAAGAGGGCACATAGAACAGAAGATCTGTAAAGCAGAAGTTAAAACAAACAGAAGTTGAAGTTATGGAATACATGAGAAATGAATGATTTAGTGTAGAAAGTCTAACACAGGTTCTATCACAGCATGACAAAACGGCTGTGTCCTTGCTCTACTCCTGACTAACAGTTTCTCTGACCTTGCTATTTTCCTGCTTCAGCTACAAATTACAACTCCCTCTGTGTATTCTATAGGACATTCTGACTACATCACCTCTCTCTATATTTTAACTACACTCGCCTCAATGCATATTAACACTTCTCAGTTCTATTACAGCAATAAGAGGTGGAAATATTTCAACTTCTCATTGTAACCTAGTTAAAAATATTTGAAATTGAAGAATGTCATTTGGTTCCTTTTTCTATTTATACTTGTCTGTTTAATTTTATGATTCCCTAGCAATTGTTTAAACTTATGGTGTTTTACCTAATTAAGTCTAACCTAGTATTTTACTTGTACTATGTATAATGCTGAACTGGTTATTTCTGTAGGTTCAATGTGGAGTTTTTCTCTCCAGGTCTCTACTGAAAAAGGACATGCGTCCAGTTGGACTTTCCCAGAAACAAATGTTAAATAAATAAACAAATAAAATAAATGATGGAACGAGTCCCCCAATTAAGGAAAACAAGAGTAGCAAAAGACATCGCAAGAAGAAATATGGACATGGGAAATAAAAAAAGATTTAATATGGTGCAGTATTTATGCAAAGGAGGAAGCAAAACTATTTATTTATTTTATTTTACATTTGTTGACCGGGCTAGTCTAACTGGATACATGTCCATTTTCAGTAGAGGCCCAAGGAGATAAGCTCCAATACAGATAAATGAAAAGCTTAGTAATCAATATACAAAATAAGACTAAATGAAAATATTCATATTAAACTAGCAGATTTCAGGTACATAAACACAAAAAATAATAGGAAAGATAACTAAATAGCAGAATTAATTATATATAAAAAGAAAAACAATATTGCAGGTTAAACATATTATTCTGTGAGGATAAACAAAAAATCTTGTAGTGCCAGAATGCTTCTACTATACAGCATGCAGTTATAAGTCATTTATAAATAGAAAGACTAAGATCTAGAGGGGAGGCAGGGTAAGTATATACATAATGGAAAAGGAAGAAAACAAGTATATTTTTCAGTAGGAAATGTAAAGGGAGATTCTGCATAGCGAAGTTTGGGAGGAAAATAGAATTTTTAGGGATAAAATATATACTAATTTCTGAGTAGTGAGGGCTAGGCAGCATTTAGTTCAATTAGACAGATAGTTGCCTAGTCAGGTTTAGTACAGGGGCACAACCAGTGTGTTCTAAGGAAGGGTTTTAGTCTATTTTTGAAGAGTGATAGAGAGGGAAGAGAGGAGAGATCACTGGGGAGAAGATTCCAGGTTTTTCCAACAGCATTGGAGAAGAGAGATTTGCCAGCTTTGTTGTTAGGTTTAGAAATGTATAAAAGATTTTTGTGAGAAGAACGCAGTGATTTCCGATTTGTGTATGGAGTGATGAGGGTAGATAGACTAGGAGTGCAGGAAGGTTTATAAAGTGTTTTATCGGCGATGGTTAGTTGATAGAATTTAATCAAGTTTTGTAGTTCAAGCCATCCCAGCTTTATATTTAAGCAGTGGTGGGTTCTGTAAGGGTTTCCTGTTGTAAATCTAGCAATATTATTGTAGGAAGTTTCCAGTTTGCTGAGGTTATTTTTTGAAAGGTTAGTAAAAACAGGTGAGGCATAAAGGAGGGTAGAGATTAGATGAGTATGAGCTATAGTTGTTCTAGCTGTGGAAGAAAGGTATGATTTAATTCTATAGAGTGAGGCAAGTTCTTTGTTGACAGTTTTTATTGTATTGTTGATATGGATGTTAAAGTTCAAGTTGTTATCAATGGTGATTCCCAGTAGTTTGGTAGATGTGTCAGGTGATATGATGGTGCCGTTAGTGGATATAACTGAGAAGTCAAGTGGAGAGGACTTGTGGGTTGGATTAAAGAGGAGGAGTTTAGGTTTTTTTGGGGGTTCAAAAGAAGACAACGTTGTGTAAACCATTGTTCAACTGTGTTAAATACTTTCTGGGTAAGAGAGAGAAGTTCAGATGTGGATTTGGCTGAGCACATAAGTGTCAAGTCATCAGCATATTGTATGCATGTGGCTTGGGGGACGGCGAGATGAAGGTCATTAATAAATATTGAGAAGAGGAGAGGTCCAAGTATAGACCCTTGAGAGACACCCAGTGAAACTGGTTGGAGGGTAGAAAGAGTCTTATGCCAAATAAAGTACAGTTTTGTACCTACCATAAATGTAGATGTTCGAAGATCCACATTGCTGCAGTCCTTACATATGGGGTAGTCCGCTGTCCTCGGTCGGCCCGAATACCAAAGTATTAGGCTGACGTCGGTCAAGGCGCTTAAAACTGACATCAGGACGTCAGGGTACAAAAGCGCATGACCGACGTCATTTCCTCAGTCTTTTCTTGCCCCAGATGTCAGAAGGCCCTAACAAGACAGGCCAAAGCCAAAAACCAGCAAAACCCAACCAACCACAAATGCACTAACCGTATTTACAATATGTACAACACAAACCACACCACCACCTTCAACAACAGAGGGGAAGGAGGGAGGGTAAATTGGACTGCAGCAATGTGGATCTTCGAACATCTACATTTATGGTAGGTACAAAACTGTACTATGTTCTTCATCTCACATTGCTGCAGTCCTTACATATGGGTAGAATCCCAAAGCAGAGGTAAGGGAGGATGGCAAAACTATAAAGCATTAGGAGCTGCCAACATGCCTTGTAAAATTGCAGTTGCAAATCCAGCCCTAGATTTAGAGTAAAGTGGAAGGTGGTAATGCTTAGAGAAAGTATGCACTGAACTCCAAGTAGCTGCTTCCAAAATATCTTTAGTAGCCACCCCTTAAAAAGCTGTAGAAGTGGCAGTAGCCCTAGTGGAATGAGGCCTAATCCCAGCTGGAATCTCCTTACCATGATGGGAATAACAGAAAGCAATACAAAAACCAATCCACTTAGAAATAGTTTGTTTTGAAACAGGTTTGCCCTGAGAACCCAAAGCAAAAGAAACAAACAACTGCTGAGACTGCCTGAACCCTTTAGTTCTGCTCAAATAATATCGCAACTGTCTGTGAATATCCAAAGTGTGCAAAATCTTTTCCCCTTTATTTTGGGGGTTTGCATAAAAAGTAGGCAAATGAATAGTTTGGTTTAAAGCCACACTAGAAACCACTTTAGGCATAAAAGAAGGGTTAGTACGCAAAGACACCCTATCCTTGTGTAAAATTAAGAAAGGCTCAACTGCCATAAGGGCCTGTAATTCAGACACCCTTCTCGCAGAGGTAATGGCCAACAAAAAAGCAGTCTTCCAAGATAAATATTTCAACTCTGCCGATGCTGCAGGCTCAAAAGGTTGTAGAGTGAGTTTCTCCAACACAAAATTGAGATCCCAAGCAGGAGTAGGAGCTCTACGTGGGGGTCTTATATTCTTTGCCCCTCTAAGGAATTGCTTAAACAAAGGCTGAGAAAATAATGGTGGGTCACAGTCATAGTGAGCAGAGATTGCTGCAGCATGAACCTTTATAGAGGAGAAGGACAAACCTTTGTCCAATAACTCAGTAAGGTATTGAAGCGCCACACTTAAATTAGGTTTAGAAACATCAAAGTCCTTTGCTGTACTCCAAAATAAAAATCTCCTCCATTTATCTGCGTAAACTTTCCTTGTACTAGGCCTTCTGGCCTCCAAAATAACATTCAAAACTTGTTGTGGAAGCTGAGACCCTCCAGGGTTTAAACCAGAATATGCCAGGCTGTCAGATGTAGAGAATGAAGTTTGACATTGAGTAAATGACCGTTCTCCTGAGACAGCAGGTGAGGAATCGAAGGCAAAGGCCATGGAGGCTCCTGTACCAGACGTCTCAGTAATGGGTACCAGTGCTGTCGAGGCCAATCTGGAGCTATTAAAATCATGTTTGGCTTGTCCTGTCTGACCTTCAGCAGTACCTTTGGGAGGAGAGGCAGAGGTGGAAAGGCATACACGTGAAGATTGCTCCAATTGAATGAGAGAGCATCCACTTTCCAAGCTGAGGGATGAAACCTTTTGTGCAAAACTTTGGCAGCTGGTAATTTAGTGGAGAAGCGAACAGATCTATGTCTGGAGTTCCCCATAACACTGTCAACCTCTGGAATACATGAGGATCCAATTTCCACTCGTGGGGATCCATAATTTGTCTGCTCAACACATCTGCTAAGGAGTTCTGTGCTCCTGGCAGAAACCTTGCCTGAAGATTTAGCTGTAAACTGAGAGCAGTCTCCCACAAAATCATTGCTTGTCTGCATAGAGGATAAGAATCGTTCCCCTTGCTTGTTGATGTACCACATGACAGTTGTGTTGTCTGTTTGAATCAACACCTGCCCTGGAAGAAGTAAATCCTTGAAAGCTATCAATGCAAATTGGACTGCTAACATCTCCTTCAAGTTGATATGTAGATGTTGAAGTCTGGCAGGCCACGTGTCTTGTATCCATTTTCCATTTAGATGAGCTCCCCAAGCTTTGTCTGAGGCATCTGTCGTTAAAATCTGACTCGCCTCTGGCCGGGTCACAGAGAGTCCCTTGTTTAGGTGACATTCCTGAGCCCACCACAAAAATTCCTTTTGAATGCAAGGTATTATTTGAATGACAGTGTCCAAATCTTGGCAGTGCTGTGTCCATACATTCTTGAGATACCATTGTAGCTTCCTCATATGCAGTTTGGCATTGGGAAGTACCAGAATACAAGATGCCATGAACCCCAAGGCTTGAAGGACTGTCCTTGCAGTCAGCCTGGACTGATGAGACAACTGGTGGAAGTAAAGAGAAAGATTCTTTTGTTTGTCCGGGGTCAAAAAGGCCATCTGGGATGCTGTATTCAGTCTCACACCCAGAAAGCACATGTCCTGAGAGGGTACTAGACTGGACTTTATTTCGTTCACAGAATACCCCAGGCATCTTAACACTGCCATCACATACTGTAAATGATGAAGACGTTCGTCCTTTTCTTGGGCCAGTATCAGGCAATCGTCCAAATAAGGATAGATCTGTATTCCTCTTAGCCTGAAGAAAGCTACCACTGGAGCCAGAACCTTCGTGAACACTCTGGGCGCAGTAGATAAGCCAAAGGGCAATGCAGAGAACTGATAATGTGAAGTCCCAGCCCGAAAACGCAGATACTTCCTGCAACTGGGCCTGATAGGAACATGAAGGTAAGCCTCTTTGAGATCCAGAGTCACCATCCAGTGATCTTTGCCCAGCAGAGGTAAAAGCTGTTGTAACGTTAACATTTTGAACTTGGGAATGTCCAGATATGTGTTGAGGATGGATAAATCCAAAATTGGTCTCCACGTGTTTCCTTTCTTTGGTACTAGAAACAGGCGAGAATAAAATCCTAGGCCCACTTCTGGCAGAGGAACCATTTGTATGGCCCCTATTTGAAGTAGTAAAGAAATTTGCTTGAGCCTCTAGTCTTTGCTGAGGAGGAACGTCCGGCATGCCTTTGAAAGGAGGCAAGGTATGGAAATAAAACTTGTAACCCTGGTGTATGATATCCAATACCCATTTGTCTTGGGTAATCAACATCCAATTTTCCTTGAAGAGTGCTAACCTTCCTCCCAAAGGTGCTGCCAGGCAAGAAGGATCTGGCAGCTGAAAAAGTAGGTCATTGGGCCTGTTTACGAAAGGACTGGCCCCTGCCCTCACCCGGAGATTGTGCAGGTGAACTCCCTGTTCTAGGCCTGAAAGAACTCTGAGCTCTGCCCCTACCACGTCTAGATCTACCCCTAGACTGAGAATCATAAGAAGGATACGTCCACCCCTTAGCAGGCCAATTCCTACTAAACTTGGAGGCTGAACTTGCAAAAATCCTTAACAGCCTGCATAGACTTAGCCTTGTCTTCCATTTTCTTCAAGACTGATTCCACAGGTGAACCAAACAACACATCAGACTGCAAAGGAGCATCCAAAATCCTTGTCTTAACATGGTCAGATAAATTCTGATCCTTTAACCAGGCGTGCCTGCGAAGAACTGAGCCAGCGGCAGCCACCCTAGACGAGGCCTGCACAGCATCAAAACCACACTGTAATGAATGCTTACCCACTTGTTCAGAGACATGCACCAAATCTTGCAACTCTTTACACTCAATGCCTTCCGCCAGAGCATCCACCTTAGACTTCAATTGAGAAAGAAGAAAGTTTTGATATTTCAACATATGAAACTGGCAATTCAAAGCCCTCATAGCTAAGGTAGAAGATGTATAGACCTTCTTTCCCCATCTATCCAAAGCTCTGGCTTCTTTATCTAGAGGAACCGGATTTTTACAACAGAGGCCTTGACACCCTTAGGTCCCTGACTAATAGTTTCTGGGTCCGCCCTAGGACTCTTATAAAGATATTTATGAGCCTCAGGCACCCTGTAATACCTATTCGGTTTAACAGGAGCAGGAGGCAGAGAATCAGGATTAAGTGAAGCCTCTGCAAACACATCTTCCACAACATCCAGAACAGGGGTATAGCCAAGGGCCTATGCTGGGGTAACAGCAAAAACTCCCTAAGCCTTTTCCTAGAATCAGAGAAGTCCTGACCTTCCCACTTAAAATGTTCCCTCATCGAATGAAGTGTCTCTGAAAAAGAAAAATCCTCTGGAGGAGAAGCAGAAGGAGTGGAATCATCTGCATCAGAATCAGAATAAGGAGAATACTCCTGCAAGTCTTCAGCTGAAGACTCTGAAATATCCAAGCCTGCTCAAAACTTCCCAACTCTGGCTCCACCCTAGGCCTCTTATCAGGAGGGGGCATAGAACCTCTAATCAGAGTAATTAAATCTTCTGCCATTTTAAGCATGTGCTTCTTAGGCACAGACCCTGCTGAACTAGGAGTGACACCACCAGAAGCTGAAACTGGCCTGCCTCTGGGAGAAGCCTTGGAAACAGAAGGAGAAGGCCTAACCACCCTAGGAAGGGAGGGGAGTACAGTAACTTGGGAAGCCCCTTCAGCCTGACCTGCCTCCTGAGAGACCACCTCCTGCAAAATCAAAGTCTCCCCCTGAGACTCCAGAGAAGTCTCCGTCGGAACCACCGGTTCCACTGAAGCCGCTAAAGAACCGGCGTCCGGAACGGACGACTCATCTTGCCTGGGTTTAACTGTTTTGTCTTTGTGCTTCTTCGCAGAAGCGGGCGCCGGAGAATCCGACGGCATATTATAATTGCACCGCTTTCCAAAGACCAGCCTAGCACAATCCAACCTTCGCTTAATAGTGCGTTTATTGAACCTAGCACAAAAGCGACACCCAACAACGTCGTGCTCAGGCCCCAAACAAGGAATACACAAAGAATGATAATCCCTATGCGGTATCTGTTTCCCACAAGAAATACAGTTATTCACTTTTTCTGACATCCGGTAAAACACTGAGGCAAGAAAAAACCAAAATAATCCCCAACGGGGTACTTAGCCAACTTGGATTCGGTCTGAAACTCCGAATTCGAAAAATTTCAGAACGCCGAACGGCACTTGCAACGCTGCTTCTGCATCGGACCATGCGGCAAAAAAGACTGAGGAAATGACGTCGGTCATGCGCTTTTGTACCCTGACGTCCTGATGTCAGTTTTAAGCGCCTTGACCGACGTCAGCCTAATACTTTGGTATTCGGGCCGACCGAGGACAGCGGACTACCCCATATGTAAGGACTGCAGCAATGTGAGATGAAGAACATCTGCCTGTTGTCTTTTATCTAGGTAGGACTGGAAGCATTTTATAGAAGGTGCATCAAATGATAGTGATTCTAGTATGTTGAGGAGAATCTGATGACTGACCATGTCGAATGCTTTAGACAGGTCAATGAATAGTGCCGAAGATAGGTTATTAAGGTTATGATTTTTGTTAATATAATCTGTAAAGGAAAGGAGGGCAGTGGTAGTACTGTGTGAAGGTCTGAAACCATGTTGACAGCTGGAAAGTAAGTTATTTTGTGTTAAGTGGTCAAGCAATTGCCTATGGATACATTTCTCCATGATCTTTGCTAGAGGGGAGAGAAGGGCACTAGGACGGTAGTTGGAGAGCTCATTAGAGTTTCCGCCTTTATGGAGAGGGATAATATGAGAGACTTTCCATAGGCTAGGTATGTGACCTTCGGTAATTGTCCTATTGATCAGAATGGAAACAGGGTAAGCTATGGATTTGGCTGATAGCTGTAGAAAATCGGCAGGTAGTTGATCTGCAGAGGGACAGCATGGTTTTAGTTTTTGTATGAGGGTTTGGATGTAAATAGTTGGGACAGGTTGCAAATGAAAAGGAGGGGGTGAGGTAGAGTTATACGTGGGTATTGTGAAGCTATTGGGTGTTAGCTGACTAGCCAGTGTTTGGATAGTATTTGTAAAGAAGGTATTGAATGTATTGGCTATATTTATGGGGTTAGTATGGTCAGTGTCTTGAGGGTTAGGTGTGGTGGATTGACCTGGGTGGAGTAGTTGGTTAATGCTAGTCCAGAATTTTTGAGGGTTGTTTTGATTAGTTGTTGGAATTGTAGGTAGTATTTTTTTTTATCAGCGAGTATAGCTTTCTTAGTGTCATTTCTTAACTGTTTAAAGGCTTGTTGGTCAACAGGGTTTTTAGACATTCTCCATTTGGCCCAGTGTTTATTTCTAAGGTACATTTTGCTTTTGGTTGCTTTTGAAAGCCATGGGGCAGAGTTGGTTTTAACTCTAATTAATCTGGTTGGAGCATGTTGGTTGAGAATAGCCAGAAATTTAGAGTTAAAGTACTTGATGGCTTCTTCTAAAGGGAGGTATTTTAAGGGAGACCAATTGCATGTTCTTAACTCATTTTCGAATACCTCAGGGTTAAAGTTCATTTTCGAATAGCTCAGGGTTAAAGTTCTTTTTGGATCTGATATTTTTGACATATTTAGGATTGGGAGTATAGGTGAGTGGTCGCTTATATCATCAGGGAGGGTTCCTGAATCACAGTTGTGAGGGTGATGGTTTATGAGAATCCAGTCCAATATGCTATCTTTCTGGTTAGTTTTATTGATCCTGGTAGGGGATGTAATAGTTTGAGTAAAACCATGTAGGTTGATGTGGGTTGTAGGGAGGCTGCTGCAATAGCAGCTCCAGTCAATGTTTATATCTCCTAGGATTATTGTTTCTTGAGGCAAGTATTGGGAAAGGCAGCAAAGAATATTTTCCTTGGTGGAAATGTTATTACCGAGTGGAAGATACATATAGATGATATAGATGGATTTGGCATTGTTAATTTGAAGTTTGGAGATGAGAATTTCAGCATTGGAATCGAGAGGTATTTTACAGTTGTAGGTGATTAGCTGTAGTCCTGATTTAAATAGAATAGCTAGCCCTCCACCTTTCTTGGCTACTCGGTCGAGTCTTAGTATGTTATATCCAGGTGGAAGGAATTTATTGTCTTTGGTAGAAGGTTTTAACCAGGTTTCTGTTAAGCAGAGGATATCAAAGGAGTATACTTCTACTAGAGCTTGTAGTTGAGGTATTTTTTTGTTTATGCTGCGTATATTAAGATGGGCTACATGGAGGGAGTTAGATGTTTTACTATGTAGATTGATTGGGTAGGGTTTTTGGCTGTGGAGAGTACTAGGAGTATTTGTTGGGCCTGGGTTAGGGTGGCTACCTCCATCTTTTATACGGAGTAGTACATCTATGTAGCTTGGGTTAGGGAATTTTTTGTATAGAAGTAGATTTTTCTTGAGATCGAGGGTGTAATATTTCATATGTTGTAATTAATACAAAAGAGTAGCACCAAAGATATTTGAAGAGAAATACAGGAAAAGGCATCTGGACATGGAAAATTTTACAATACAAAAAATAAAAAAAACAAAGAGGAAAAGTAGAAAACAGGATTAGTAATGGAGAAGTTAAAGAAACAGAAACTGAGGTTATGGATTACCTGCAAAGTGAAGGGTTTGCAGTAGAAAATCTAACTCTGATATCATCACAGCAGGATAAAGCAATGGATTCCAAAATTAAGGAGAAACCAGTACAGCGGGAAACATCTGATCAGTTACCATATGAAGATACTTTGGAGCCTTCCACAAGAAAGCAGCATAAATGTTCAGTTGGTGTTGCACAGCAAGGGAAGAAACCGGAAACGGTGGTAACTGATGCTGCCAATGTTGTGGAGTGATAGGCCAGTGAGTCCCCATAGGAAAGCGCAACGGATGTCATGGGATGAAACTAAAGATAATGTGGCACAGGAAGATGCTCTTGAACTTTCTATAGAATGCCCACAGGAAATGGAGAACAATATGTCCTCAGTTCAAAGAAAATGATCTAACAGAAGGGATGCTTGATTTAATAGAGATGGACAGACATATTAAGATCAATGAATGAAACAGACTACATAAAGTTAATAAAATCCAAAAAGTTAGAAGTTTGATAAAATAAATGAACACACTAATTAGGACTGTTCATTGAGATTCATGCAATATAACAGAAGTAAATAGAATATATTACTGTGCAGCTAAATTGATAACACATAAAGTCTTACTACAAAAACACAGGGTAGTAAGGAAGGGGAGAAATCTAATCCCATCATGGAAGTATCAAATACAGAAAACTATAAAGCAATTAATACAAGAAGTGTCATTGTTAGAGTATAGAAGAGGGAAAAGACCCAACAAAAACACTCAAAAGACAGATGTGATAAAAGCAATGTGCAGTATCAGAACATATCAGGATCTATAATGCACTATCGCAAATAATAAATTAAAAATATCAGCACAGGTAGAAAATCTTAAAATACATGCAGATAAATATGAAGGAAAAGTACAGAATAAGCAATTATCGATGACCCAAAAAGGTTTTAAAGACAACTGGGAAAGGCAAAATGATTGAACCACCACCACAAAAAAGGAAGACCGATACATTTTGGAGAATTTATTTATAAAGATCCTATAGAGAGATGCTAAATGGATAGAAAAATAAAAGAAAAAGTAAGAAGTTCAAATGTACAGATATGAAATGAGATGAAGTAACGGCTAGAGAGATTGTTCAAAGCTCCTAACTGGACACCCACAGGCCCAGATGCAGTAACATCTTTATATGAATATTTAACCATGAGTAAGAACTATTTGTATGTGCCCCCCTAACAGACACCAGCCTGGTTAACAACAGGAAAAACAATACTCCTACTTAAGAGCGAACCTGCAAGCTATCCTAAAAACTATATGCTAATAACTTGCCTTCTGACAATGTATAAACTATACACTGGAATTGATGCTGACAGAGTTTATAGTCATTTTAAAGAAAACTCAATCATAGCAATAGAACAAAAGGGTAACAAAAGAAAGTCATATGGAACAAAGGATCATTTGTTGTTAAAGTCATAATGGATAATGGTAAAAAGAAGAGTCTACATTTGGCATGGGTAACCTACAAAAAAGCATTTGACAATATCTCAGATTCATGGATAAAAGAGTGCTTACAAATGGACAAGATACAACCTACACACTGATGTATTATATTACAGCAACCATGAAACAGTAGCAAACCACGCTGCAGTTAAACTATGATAAAGGATAAATTATCCCAAGGAAAAAAATCAAAGGGGGATATTCCAGGGTGACTTTCTGTCACTGCTGCTCTTTTGTCTTGACCTTAACACATTAAGCTGTCTACTTAGCAGATTAGGTCATGGCTACACTTTGGCTCCCAGAAAATAGCAAAGTATAAAGATTTTTCTTATTGTAAATGATTTACAATTGTATAGCTCATCAGATGAGGAACTGAAAGCACAACTGCAAGTGATGAAAACTTTTCCAGATGATTTGGTCTTGATAAATGTGGAAAAGCAAATTTTAAAGCAGAAAAATTGCAGCACCAAGAAAACATCAGTTTGGGACCGGAATGTGATATAAAAGAATTTGAGCAAGAGGGAGTGTTATAAATATTTCGGAATTGATGAAGGAACAACAATAAAACGTGAACAGATGTGAATAAAACTTAAGGAATATTTGATAAGACTAAAATTAATACTGAAAACAGCTCTAACATATAGAACAAAGCCCAAGCTATAACCCAATTTGCTCTTCCTGCCCTAACTTAGCAGTTTTGGAGTGACTGTCTACCCCCAACAGTTAAACAAGAAGGATGCTTCATGCTCGTCAAATGAATTATAAAAATCAGTGTATACCAAGACTATATATTCCCCATTCTGAAGGGTGTATGGGCCCCTCGAAATTGATTACATATATAAATATGCAATCGTGGGACTGCATACATATTTGCTAACCTCACAAGACCCAAACATAGTAATATGAGGAGAATAAATCTAAGATGAATTCCCTGCTTTGTTTAGCAGAAGCACATCAGTGTCAAGCAGGAATGGAATTCAAACCAGTAGAAGATAAAAATCAGGCAGCAACCGAATGTGTCAAAAAACTAAAGAAAGAATATAAGGTGAAGGATCAGATGTGAAGGCAAGAAATGTGGAAAATACTTAAATATAGTTGCAAGTATAGAAAATTCTTGGAAAAAAATTCATGTTGATCAGGATCAAACACAGGAATAGTTAAGGAGAGGTAAATTTAAACCAAAAAACGAAAGGTTAATATTGGAGGGTCAAGACAGTGGACTACATACACATTGGTTTATGAAGTCCAGTGAACATGTGGGAGAAACATACAAATGTAGGTTTTGAAAAAACAGAATTGGAAACAGTTGCACATCTTACTGCTGGTTGTGATATACTAATGGCAGGAGGACTGTATACAAAGGAATAATATTGTGGCAACACTACTGCATTGGGGATTGTACAAACATTAGGACATTGAAGTAGCTGAAAAACACTGGAAACACGAGACACAAAGTACTAGAGAAAATGCTGACGTTTACATCACAAGGGATCAGTTATGACATACATGACCCTTTAGAGTTTCCCTCTCCAAGGAGATCAGAGAGACACAAGAAAGTACAGTTTTGTACCTACCATAAATGTAGATGTTAGAGTGTATACACTGCTGCAGTCATTACACTTGGGTTATCCTGCCGTCAGGCGGTTCCCCAGTCGGCCTGAGTTACAAAGTCTTGGTCCGGCATCGGTTGCTGTCACCTCCTCCCTGACGTCAGTGCGACAAGGGTATATAAGATGTAGCAGATGCCATTTTCTTCAGTTTTTCTTGCCCCAGATGACAGGTGCCTCCAAATAGGCAGACAATTCCAATTGCTAATAAAACATACATAAGAAAAGCAAAAAACAACTTACAGCTACCAGCAAATACTCCCCATAGGTAGTAAGGGTAGAAGACATAGGTACTTACCAGCCGGTAAGAGGGGAAGGAGGGAGGGTAACCTGGACTGCAGCAGTGTATACACTCGAACATCTACATTTATGGTAGCTACAAAACTGTACTATGTTCATCGTGTTACACCGCTGCAGTCATTACACTTTGGTAGAATCCCAAAGCTGAGGTAGGGTGGCTGGTTCTATAAGGCATTAGGGGTAGCTATAAGGCCCGCAGCACTGCAGTGGTGAAGCCAGCTCTGGATTTTGAGTATAGAGGCAGATGGTAATGCTTGGTGAAAGTATGTACAGAACTCCAAGTTGCTGCTTCCAAAATATCCTTGGTAGGTACTCCCCTGAGATAGGCAGTTGACGTGGCTGTTGACCTGGTGGAGTGAGATCTAATGCTGCTAGGTACAGGTTTTCCATGGTATGTGTAGCAGAAACGTATACAATGTCCTATCCATTTTGAAATAGTCTATTTTGAAATGGCTTTTCCCTGTGCTCCTGCAGCATATGCTACCAATAATTGCTCAGATTTTCTGAAAGCTTTGGTTTTGTCCAAGTAGAAGCGTAACTGCCTGTGAATGTCCAAAGAGTGCAGTAGTCTCTCCCCTTTATTCTGTGGTTTAGGATAAAAAGTTAGCAGGTGAATAGTTTGGTTTAGAGCCACACTGGATACCACCTTTGGCATAAATGTAGGGTTAGTTCTTAAAGACACCCTGTCCTGGTGGAAAATGAGGAAAGGTTCCACTGCCATTAGTGCCTGTAATTCTGAAACTCTTCGTGCTGATGTTATTGCCAGGAGCAGAGCAGTTTTCCAAGAGAAATATTTTAATTCTGCTGTGTTAGCTGGCTCAAAAGGAGGTAAAGTTAGTTTTTCCAAAACAAAGTTGAGGTCCCAAGTTGGAGTAGGTGCTCTACGGGGCAGTCTTATGTTTTTAGCCCCTCTGAGGTACTGTTTTAGCAGAGGATTAGAGAAAATTGGTGGATCCGTGTTGTAATGAGCAGACATGGCAGAGGCGTGGATCTTGATGGATGAAAAGGAGAGGCCTTTGTCCAGCATCTCAGTTAAGTATTGTAGTATCTGAGGAATGTTTGGGACAAGAGGGTCAAGGCTGTGAGCTTGGTTCCAGGCACAGAATCTCTTCCATTTATCCGAATAGGCTTTCCTGGTACTTGGCCTTCTGGCCTCCAGAATGACACCCATAACAGCTTTGGAGAGAGGCATTGCTTGCTTGACTAAGGGATCTTCCATGCAGCTAGGTTTAAGGTCTTTAGCTGGCTGTGTAGTATTTGATTGTTGTGCTGAGTCAGCAGATGTGGGATTTGAGGCAAAATCCACGGTGGTTGTTGTGCTAAGCTCCTTAAGATTGGGTACCAGTGCTGGCGTGGCCAGTCTGGTGCAATCAGGATCATCTTTGGCTCTTCTTGCCTGGCTTTTATGAGTAACTTTGGCGGGAGAGGTAGTGGTGGGAAAGCGTATACTTGTAGGTTCTCCCAGCTGAATGAGAGGGCATCCACTTTCCATGCTTGTGGATAGTAACTCCTTGTGCAAAATCTTTGTAGCTGGCAGTTTATTGGGGATGCAGAAAGAAATAATCCAGCACCCCGAGTAGGTGTAGCAGAATAATCATTTATTGTGAACCAGACCTGTTTAAGCAATTTAGTTGTGTTCCACAAGGTCAGGGCTTGTCTACATAGGGGGTAGGAGTGAGTGCCCCCTTGCTTGTTTATGTACCACATAACTGTGGTGTTGTCTGTCTTCATCAGTAGTTGTCCTGGATGCAGCAGGTCCTTGAAAGCTATAAGGGCATTTTGTATAGCTAGCATCTCTTTTTGATTGATGTGAAGATGCCTTTGTTCTTCGGGCCACGTGCCCTGAATACATTTGCCTGCTATGTGTGCTCCCCAGGCGTAATCCGATGCATCTGTTGTCAGTGTTTGCCTGGCTGTGGGTTGTGTAAAAGGCTGTCCCTTGTTGAGGTGACAAGATTGAGCCCACCATTGAAACTCCTGTTGAAGGCAAGGGATTAGTGGTATAACTGTTTCCAAACTTTGACAGTGTTGAGACCATACATTCTTTAGGTACCACTGTAGTTTCCTCATATGCAGTTTGGCATATGGAATTAGTAGTATGCAGGATGCAATGTAACCCAAGGCCTGCAGACTTTTTCTTGCAGGGAGTTGGGTCTTTGTTGCCATCAATTAAAAGTATTGAGTCAGTTGTCTTTGCTTGTCTGGCGTGAGATAAGCCATCTGGGCCGTTGTGTTCAAGCTGGCACCCAGGAATATAATCTCTTGTGAGGGCACTAGTTTTGATTTCTTTTCGTTTACTGTGTCCCCTGGCAACTTAGTAACTTTTTTACAAACGCCAGATGCTTTAGAAGAATGTCCTTGCTCTCTGCTTGAATCAGGCAGTCGTCCAGGTACGGATAAATCTGCATTCCTTTCTGTCTGTAAAATGCAATTACTGGTGCCAGGCACTTTGTGAAGACCCTGGGTGCAGTAGATAAGCCAAATGGCAGTGCACAGAATTGGTAGTGCATTGAACCAGCTATGAATCTGAGGTATCTTCTGCAGTTTTGTCTGTTAGGGACATGCAGGTATGCCTCCTTGAGATCCAAAGTCACGAGCCAAGCTTTCTTGCCCAGCATGGGAAGAAGCTGCTGTAATGTCAACATGTTGAATTTAGGAACATCCAGGTAAGTGTTTAGAGAAGAAAGATCCAGAATGGGCCTCCAGGCTTTGTCCTTTCTGGGTACCAGAAAGAGTCTTGAGTAAAATCCTTGTCCTTGCTCCTGTGATGGTACCTTTTGAATAGCTCTCATATCCATAAGTGCTGTAATTTGTTTTTGAGCCTCTGCCCATTGATTTGGTGGCAGATTTGGCATTCCTTTTAACCTTGGCAGAGTGTGAAAGTGGAACCTGTAACCTTAAAATACAATGTTGAGAACCCATTTGTCTTTGGTGATCATTTGCCAATTGTGGTAGAAGAGTGCTAGTTTTCCTCCCAAGTGGGGCTGCCAAGAGGGATTTGTTTGGCAGCTGTAGTGGGAAGTCATTGGGGCTGCTTTTTATATGGTTGGGGCCTGTCTTCCCCCTCTTTCTGGCCTGATGCAACCCATTGTCAAGTCCTATAAGGACCTTGTGTTTGACCTCTACCTCTTGAACGTCTGTATCTTCCCCTTTGAGGTCTGTCTGTAATTGGAAAGGACCAATTCTTAGTTGGCCAGTTTTTGCTAAATCTAGGAGGCTGAACCTGTAAGAAATCCTTCACCATTTGCATAGATTTTGCCTTATCCCCCATTTTCTTTAATAACTCTTCTGCCTTAACTCCAAATAACACATCCTGCTGCAAAGGTGCATCCAATAATTTTGCTTTAACATGATCTGGTAACGTATGTTCTTTTAACCAAGCATGTCTTCTAATGACAGAGCCTGTAACTGCTGCTCTGCAGGAGGCCTCGAGAATCAAAACCACATTGCAAAGTATGCTTTCCCACTTGTTCAGCTGCATGCAATAAATCCTGCATTTCTTTAAAATTAGGAGGATCTGATTCTGGAAGCATTTTCTGTTTTAACTGAGACAGTAAAAATTGCTGATATTTTAGCATGTGAAACTGGCAATTTAAGGCTCTCATTGCTAAAGTTGCAGACATATATACTTTCTTTCCCCATCTGTCTAATGCTCTGGAATCTCTGTCAGAGGGGACTGGATTCTTGGCTGATGAGGCCTTAACTCCTTTGGGTCCCTGAGAAATAGTTTCAGGGTCAGCTGCAGGGCTTTTATACAGAAATTTATGCGAGTCAGGGACTCTGTAGTATCTGTCAGGTTTAACAGGGGCTGGAGGTAAGGAATCAGGATTTAAGCTGGATTCAGTATACACATCATCCACAATATCTAACACTGGCAGAATAGCAAGGGGTCTGTGTTGAGGTAATAAAAGGAAGTCTCTGAGCCTTTTCTTGGATTCTGAGTAATCCTGACCTTCCCAGTGGAAATGCTCCCTCATGGTATGTAGGGTTTACCCAAAGGAGTAGTCCTCAGGCGGTAAGGCTGATGGAATCGATTCCTCAGCATCAGAATCCTTATAAGGGGGTAAAGAGTATCCTAGGTCTGAGGATGAATCAGAAGAGATGGACACCTGGTCGGATGAGTCATAGTCTGCATCCTGTCTAGGCCTTTTATCAGGAGGGGGATGGGACCCCCTGATCAGAGTGATTAGGTCTTCGGCCATTTTGAGCATTTGTTCCTTAGGCATGGAGGCCTGTCCTGGAGAATGCTGTATTTGTTTCTTTGATTTTAAAGGAGGCTTTGACTTAGCTGAGGGTTTAATGCTTAACTGAGTAGGCCTGAAGACACCCTCTGAAGCTGTGAGTTGCTCAGCTACTCCGGATCCCTCTGAAAGGTTAGTCTCGGTAGGCTGAATAACTTGTGCATCCGAAGGCCCAGCCATCACCACGTGGGAGTCAGAGAGCAGCCTGTGGTTCTACAGATGCGGTCGTCAGGGGCTGCGAAGGCACCTTGCTGAAAACTGGAGAACCGGCGACTGGCCTAGAAGAGGCTTCGTCGTCAGTTTTAGGCCTCGTATGCCTATCCTTGTCTTTGTGCTTTTTGTGTATTCTGGTCGTGGAAGTTCCGACGGCATGGTATAATTGAATTTTCTACCAAAATAATGTCGGGCAAAATCAAACAGACGTTTAATAGTGCGCTTATTAAACCCAGCATAAAGCTGACAACCAGAGACATCGTGGTCTGGGCCTAGGCATGGGATACAACAGGAATGGAAATCCTTATGAGGTATTTGCTTCCCACAAGAAATACAGTTATTAACTTTTACTGACATCAGTCTGAGGCAAGAAAAAGTTTCCCCAATGGGGTACTTAACTTTGTAGAAGACTTCGGTTCTGGATTCGGAATGAAAATCTCAGGAGATGGCCGACTGGCACTTGCGAACTGTTTTTGCTTCGGGCACCGCGCTGCAAGAAAGACTGAAGAAAATGGCGTCGGCTGCATCTTATATACCCTTGCCGTACTGACTTCAGGGAGGAGGCGACAGCAACCGACGCCGGACCAAGACTTTGGAACTCAGGCTGACTGGGGAACCGCCTGACGGCAGGATAACCCAAGTGTAATGACTGCAGCAGTGTAACACGATGAACATCAAGGACCCAGTAGACTACAGGTACGGTTATCAGAACCAGAGTGGTCGAAAGGTACCATGGTGGTAATTCCTTCAGATGAAATAGTGATTAATAAATGTATGCTTAGTTACAATGGTTTTCACATTTTTAATTATACCCTTACTCTCATTACTAAGGGTCATTTCAACTTATTTAATAAAGGTTTTACTTTTATTCCTAACGTTAAGGCCAATACAGCAATGTTATTAGTGGATTTTAAACTTTTTATTAGGCAGAACAATTTAGAGGTATTTTTTAATATAAGAAAAAAATAACACTGTTTTAACAAAGAACAGTACGTTCAATCCGCCCCTTCACCCCCAGCTTAGGAATTTTGAGGTTTTGGTTGAAAAGGAGCTAAGAGATAAACTTAAGTACAACAAGGTTAGTCCAAACCTTTCTATGGAAGAAATGCATACACTCAGTTTATGTAGACAGAATACAAATCTTAGAATCATGAAGCCTGATAAGGGAGGTGGGGTGGGTTTTATGGATCATATTAATTATGAGGCAAAAATGTTTGATTTGTTAAATGACCAATATACCCATGAGAGAGTGTCTATGAATGAAATTCATATTGCTTATAAAAAGGTTTCCCTCTGTTTGAATGATTTAGTTTTAGAGGGGCTTATTGATCTGGAAACATATAATTATTTACATGTTGAACAACCCAAAGTGTCTTGTATTTTTGGTATACCAAAGGTCCACAAAAGTCCTGATGACCCTCCTCTCAGACCTATTGTATCTGCGGTGGGTTCTATTACTGCTCCATTGACAAAATATGTAGATGTACATCTCGAACGTGGTGATGGAACATCCTAATGTGTTAAAGGATTCTTGGGATTTTTTAAGGCATATTAATAATTCTAAACAGGTTGACACCTGTAGTTTTATCACTTTGGATGTTGTGGACCTTTTTACGTGTATTCATCACGAGATGGGTTTGGTTTGGTTTGAAGAGTTTTTGGGAAGCAAGAATAGTATTTCTTTCAAGGTATTTCATACATGCCTTGTTTTAATGGAATTGATTTTAAACAATAATTTTATATTCTTCCAAGGGGAATATTTTAGAAAATCTAAAGGCGTAGCTATGGGTGCCCATTGTGCGCCTACATATGCCAACATCATTTTATTGTATTGGGAAGAAAAATTTGTTAACAATTCTAATTTTAAACAATACTGGAACTACTATGGGCGCTTCCTGGATGATGTTTGTCTTTTTTGGAACAATACCCTGGAAAAATTCATGGAATTTTTTTATTACATTTCAAACACAACTAATTTTTTAAAATTCACCTATAAAGTAGATGAAGTTGAATTGTTGTGCTGTTGCTTGTGCTTTGCAATTTTGTTTGCTGTGCTGCTGTGATTTAGCTTGCTGTGGATTGTTTTTGTGCTTGTTCATTAACGCAGTTGCCCGTTTTGCTGAGTTCCATGTGTGCCTTACTTCAGGCTTACAAAAAAGGATTTACAATTACACTTGGATATGTTACCGATTCATGTAACTCCATATGAACTGCAGGAGTCATTACTGGGCACATGTCAGGTGCTGCGAAGAGCACTTCTGGCTAACATCAAAGATTGAAATAATACTAGATTTCATGAACTTAGGATATGGACTACCCCTGTAACCTCTTCACTGTTGTGCAAATTCTCATAAAATACAACTCACTACTAATAAAATCAGCCACTCTGCACCGTTACCCCAACCACAGACACACCACTGCTGACAGTTACAAAAAATTATCTAGGACAACATTCATCCTTACCTCACAAATTTATAAACTGCTCCAAATGGGCCACTGCCACCCCTTCCAAAACAACATTACAGATATAAACAGACTTGCTACACCCCAAGAGAGTCATGTAGGAAAAGTCAAGAGTGCAAAAATGACAAAATCAGCAAGCAAAGGAGAGTAGTATTGCCGTAAATGAACTCATCCTCAAGTCTTGGTGAGTATCTTCATGAGATGGACCCTGTTTCTACAAAATATCACTAGGACAACTCTGATATACAGACTGCATTTTATACAGCAGATATTATGGACATATGTAGGTTAAAGATAGCAGGGTGGCACAAGTGCAAGATAAAAAAGTGCCCAATCTTGATAGGCACACTGGTACCATAACTGGAAAAAAAAAAAAAGAGAGAGTGTCATCAAGTTTCTACTTATCAGTTTCCCCTCAAGTGTATGGCAGTGCCCTGTATAGGTTCATAGGTGTTTACTAGGCTAATGACCACAAGGGGGTTTTAAACCTAGCCATGCATCCCAAGAAATACACCCCTGGGATCACTTCATTGGCTCTGATTGACAGAGGATCAGTTAATTAATCAATGTGGCGGCAAAAGCTGACACAATCTGGCTAGGCTTATAAATGTCCTTGGGCAGATAGCCTAGTACCTACCTAAACCTCTGACAAGTTCTGCTATCTTTTTTAAGAGCAAGTAGGAGCCTGGGAGATGAACCATTACAGGTTGCCTGTGTCCATTAGAAACACAGGTGCCAAACTAGGGATGAATTTTCTGTTTCCCATCCAATTGTCCAAGTTATACTTGAATTGGGTTAGGGAGGAACTCTACTTCACATAGATGGAGAGCCTGTTTCACAGACGGGGTAGCGTCTGGGATACATACCCGTTTCTCCAGCAGGACCTATTTGCATCACAGGCAAAGTTCAAGTCTTTAGAATGGATAACTCTGGTGCTGTTTGTTTTGTGGATATGCAGGAGGTCCATCAGAGTAGGATCCAGCAATGCCCTGTATGCCTGGCATAGTTGTCCCCTCAACAGTCTGTAGGAGACAGAATACAGGGATAGGGTCTTGAGATGGTCTGCATAGGACATTTTACTTGCACCCTGTATTCATTTAGTGAGTAATCTCTGTGGACGTTCCAACTGTTGGATATGCCTGGTTTGGTACATACCAAAAGGAGGATTGCACTTCATGTTAGGTCTGATGAATACCAAATACAGTGGAACAATGACTTCTTTAGACCTAGATGCCATACCTTTGTTTAGAAGTTGAGCAACACAGAATGATTCCCTCACTGTTGTAGACATGTGATGGTCAAAGGCTAGGTTACTGTCCGTGTGTGCCTCCAAGTCCTTGACTACTGGGTCAGCTTTAAGTGGAGTATTGTCAATATGACCGTTACCAGGGGTGGATGACTTCCCGAAGGATACTATTATGCATTTCTTGGCATTTAGTTTTAGCACACGTCTCTGACACCAGCTGTTTGTCAGCCCTTCCTGGTGAACATTTGTGTCAGTGTGGGATTCAATGACAGCTCCTAATTTGCAGCCATCTGAAAATTTAGTCAGCCAGAGACCACTGACATTGGCCTTGACTTCAGAGAAGTAATTGCCAAAAATGAGCAATCCAAGGCCCTCACAGTACCATCCCTACCAACCTACTCTCGTTCAGCTTCCAACCAGTGTCCATGTCACTTATCTGTACCTTGATCAAAAACTTAAAACCCACCACTCTCTCCACCGAGTACCTTCAAAAATTAGCTGATGCTACTGCCTACCCAGTATCAATAGTAATTAATCATACCCTAAAATTCCATTCATTTGGAAAACATCCTACATAATGCCACTACATAAAGGAGGATCCTCCACTGAATTCTCCAGTTATAGACAAATAGCTATATTCTCTCCACTTGCAAAGATTATGGAAAAATGTATACACAAACAAGTCATGTACCACCTAATCCAGAATCACCTCATGGCAGATACCCAACATGGCTTCCGTCCACACCACGGCACTACTACAGCCCTACAAGCTTTTACCAATGCCATAAACAATAACCATAACAATAATCACATATCCTCAGCCCTCTTCTTGGATCTTTCCAAGGCATTTGACATGGTTGACCACCAACTTTTAATACACACCCTACAAATGTTCTGTTTAGATTCTAAAGCCCATCAATGGTTTAAATCCTACCTCAATGGGAGACAGCAGGTTGTTCTCTGGCAGAACAAGCTCTCTAACCTACTACCTAACACGCTTGGGAGTACCACACGGCTCCATACTAGGGTCCCTACTGTTTTCCATCTACATTAACGACTTGTATACTGTCATCCCAAATGTCAGCTGTATCCAATATGCTGACGATTCCACCCTGATTTGCTCAGCCACATCTCCTACAGATTTATGGTCTGCCATCCAGTCCACCTTTAACACTATAGAAAACTGGCTCTCTGAACGTTGTTTGATACTAAATCCCAAAAAAAAAAAAACTAAAATGCTGTTATTCTCACCAACACAAAGGCCTGCTACTTTTACCTTTACCATAACTGCAAACGATGGCACAATAATCTCCCCCCGACTCCTCTACAAAACTATTAGGTGTCATTATTGATAATAACCTAAAATTCGACCTACATGTAAACCAATCGATCAAAACAATCAATATAAAACTAGGGTCACTTTACAGAATAAAAGCCTTCCTAACCTCTCTAGCCAAAACTGCCATAGCTCGCTCTCACCTACTTTCAACACTCCTATGTGCATCCGCCCTACTCTCTAATCTAAACAAGACTACTTAAACTCTCAACCTGCTATAATCACATTGCCAGGTTTGCCACTGGCCTGCCTTTTAGGACATACCACTGCATCAATCTTAACCAGCTTGGGTGGCTTGAACTACCCAGTCTAATCCAATATAACCTACTGATTATGGCTAATAAAATCCTTTATAATCCGGACAATACTCCGGCACTCAAAAATCTTATCACCCTCTATAACAATCCGCGACTGCTTCAATCCTCTAACAGACTACTAATTCAGACAATCAAAATCAACAATGCAGCTGGTGATTCCCCTCTTTGCAAACTCAGTAGGCACAGCCTGGAACTCACTTTCAGCTATTACTTTGCTTTCCTCCCTAGGCCAATTTAAAACTGGACTCAAACAACATCTGGCACTAAACTGGTTTTGCCACTGCAACAAGCCTGGCTAACTCTCATCAAGAGAGTGTAAAATCTATTAATCAGATTACTATTGAATTTACCTCTGGCTTTCACCAGGGAGTAACTCTAACCTATGGAACTTGTTTATTCATGTTTGCTTATGTATTCTTTGTCAATACCATATGTGTAATAGGTTTTCATTGTTTTTATTGTATCTGCCTACCTTGGAGCGTTTCTCCCCGGGCCTCCCCTGAAAATGGACATGAATCCAGTCGAACTATCCCGGTCAACGAATGTAAAATAAATTAAATAAGGACCGATCCCTGGGGGGCTGCACTTGTGACTGGCCTCCTTGTAGAAGTGGACTCCCCAATTCTAACTTCCTGGGTCCTGTCTGTGAGCCAGTTGGCTATCCACCAGGTAACATGCAGGTTTGTACCTAAATTCCCGAGTTAGTCAACAATGCCAGAGTGGTATTGTGTCAAATGCCTGTACCAGGTCAAGGTAGGTAATGTGAACCATTTTTCCCTCATCCACTGCTTTGGTGACCTTCTCAAAGAAGTCCACCAGGTGGAGTAGGCATGACCTGCCCTTGACAAAACAAAATTCGGTTGGTATAGATGCAGACATCTTGAGTTGAAGGTTTTACTGTAAAAGCACCTTTGAAATTTCACCAATACCTATTTATACAAAGGGCAACTAGTTTGCAGTGACAAGCACTGCCCCCAGAGTTGCAAACTAGATACTCCTGACATTACTTTATATTCTCACTCCAACCATCTAATCAATAAAAAAGGGACTACTGCCATGAATATGAACTATTCCACTATGTCTGTTACTAGTTTGGTGGACACTAGCATTCTGAGGCAATGTAGATATTACCTCATGTTTACTGACAAGTTAACAAAAGTACAGTTGTGTACACCTATCATAAATGTAGATGTTCCAGTGTATTCACTGTTGCAGTCATTACATTTGGGTTGTAAACAGCAACAAAGCAAACTAAAACTGGAAAAGTTGAATCAGCACGACACAGAAACAGCAACCAGGATCCAAAACAGGTTTATTGTCTTCAAACTCTAGCGCCTCGGCCACTGTAAGCCTTCAAGGAGTAAAGTTTCAATAACATAACACAGTTTATATAATCACACCAATCAATCAATAAAACTATTATACAATTAAATAATAAAATTACTCAATTAAATCACATTTTTCCAACATTATATAAAGTAACGTGCGTTATTGAGCAGTGACTTCATAGGTGCTACTTATAAGGAGCGTTTGGAAGGGGTGTATAAATCTCTTTCAGAGAATGACGCTAAGTTACAGACATTAAAAATAAGTAAACTAAGGAGAGATCATGCAAATTTCTCCAATGGTAACATCTTTGTCTGGCCTAGATCTAGGTTTGCTCCGGCGGCGCAAAGCCATACCACAGCAAGCTATTCATCTAAGTTAGCACCCAAATCTAGCTGTATTTCACCTTCCAATACACAGTTTTGTGAGAAGGAACGAGCATCTAACAATGTTAGTAGTTCTGTGACAAGTACCGGTGAGCTACGAGTCGACGCACAAGACGCTGCTGACATCACACGTTCGTTGGAGATCACTCCAGGTTTGGGTTCAACGCACGTTACTTTAGGCTCCACAATTTCTACCACCACGGTCAAAGTAATAGAAAAACCTATTGCAACATTTGATTGTTTAGCAGAGCTGTCCAACGTTGTTTCTGATTGTTTAGCAGAGCCGTCCAACATTGTTTCTGTGGTTTCCATGAACGAACTGTCTGCTCCTAGAGTAGATTTACCAGCGGACAGTAGTCGTTTGGGGGCTAGACCGAAAAATTCGTCAGCGGAACGGCATTTTTTGAATGTGTTGCCTGTCCCTGTCAAGAAGAAGGGGTCCTGGAAACGCTCATTGAGCGAAGGCAGGGACCCACAAAAGAAAAGAAGGACTGTGGAATGACTCAGTATGTTGACACTAATATTGTTTCTAATTTATCTACTTATTGTTTGACTACAGATGAGCTGTATGTGCTTAATAAGGGGCTTTCGTTTGTTCCTAGTAGGGACAGTGTTTATCACGAGATCGTGATGGACCTTATGGTTTATTGTAGGAGTATAGCCCTACGTAATTTGTTTGGTGCAATCAATACCAATGATTTAACGTTGAGACAACCTAGCAGCTATATGCCCCCTTTTACTCCTTCCATGAACTTGTTTATTAATGCTTGTGAGCGGGACCTTTTGGAGTATTTTCATAAGGGACACAATAATAAGTATTATAATTTGACAGTAGAACAGAGAAAAGCATTACAGGGATTATTTGATAATAATGAGATTACTATAAAAATGTCTGATAAAGGGGGCGCAGTAGTGGTTCTAGATACTAGTTACTATCAGAGTAAGATAGCAGAGCTGTTATCGGATGGTTCCACATATGTTCCTATTAACCCTGTTATGGTTAAAAATTTGGTTGACAAAGTCCATAATAGTTTAGAGCTCTTACTGCATGACATGGTAACAGATGAAGGATTGTACAGGTTTCTTAAGGTTGAAGGGGTGGTAACGCCTCTTTTCAAAGGGTTACCGAAAATACACAAATCCCTGATAGAACCACCTCTCGCCCATAGTGTCGGGGCGAAAATGGGTGACCGAGAACATTTCCATATGGCTAGAAACAATATTAAGACCATATGTGGATAGTATGAGTAATGTTCTAAGGGACACTGGAGATTTTTTAAAGGCTTTGGGGGAGATAGATAGAGGTACACCCAGGACTCATTACTTAATGGTTACTCTGGATGTACAGAGCCTATTTACGGTCATAAATAACCAGTATGGAATATCAGCAGTTGGCAGTTTATTGAAGGATAGAGGAGCTAATGATTCACAGGTTGATCTTGTGAAGACTATGCTTACTATGGTACTAGAGAATAACATCTTTTTGGGTTTACAACAACTGTACAGACAGGCACAGGGTGTTGCCATGGGCACACCCTGTGCCAATACATATGCTAATTTAGTGCTTTCCTTTTGGGAAAATCAATATATTTTCAACAACACAATCTGGCTACCATCCATCAAGCTATATAAGAGGTTTGTGGACGATGTGTTTATTTTGTGGGAGGGGGAGCCAGCTTGCTTGGATGAGTTTATATCCTTCCTACATTCCACCACCACGTTTTTCAGATTTACTAAAAGTACCTCCTATACTCAGTTAGATTTTTTGGATGTCACCATAGAACAAACTGAAACAGGTTTTTCCACTGGTATATACAGGAAGGAGTGTTGGAAGAATGCTCTCCTTTCATTTGATAGCATGCATCCACGGTATACATTCCCCAACATTGTGGAAGGACAACTAGGCAGGATCTCAACAGTATGTACTGAGGATTCCTGTTTCGAAGGGGAAATGAGCAAATTGAGAGGTTACTTTGAAGAAAGAGGTTATAGGGGAGATATGGTGAACAAGGTTGTTGAAGGTAGTAAACACAAGAGGAAACATGTGTATAGACCTTGGATGCATCGTCCCATAGATGAACATAATGTAACTTCTAAGAATGGCACCAATATTCTTAAACCAAAAGTAATGTTCACATATAGTAGTAACATTAATGATATAGGTGAGATTGTTAAAAAGAACTGGAACATTCTAGTAAGTGATGATAGGATTAGGGGTTTAGTAGGATCTAGCCCTTGTATTGCATACAGGAAGAACAAGAGCTTAAAAGATCTGTTATGTGGAGAGTATCATTCCAAAAAACTGAGTTTTAAGTCACAAGCAGGCACTGTACCTTGTGGTACCTGTAAGGTCTGCGCCTTTATCAATAAGGACACTACTTTTCTGCATCCTGTCTCAGGTAGAATCTTTTCTTTAAAAGCCAGGGCTACATGTAGAACAAAGGACATTGTTTATCTGGCCAATTGTGGTTCTTGCCCTTGTTTTTATGTGGGCAAAACCAACAATATGTTTAAGGTCAGGATCCTACAGCATTTATCTGCCATTAGGAACAGTGATCAGCACAATGCCCTCTTTAGGCATATTCAAGATAATCCCACACACAATTTTAGCTTTAGGGCTATAGTTAATGTTAGTTTGGGTAGAAGGGGTGGAGACATCAAACAATTAACTGAATTAATTGAGTCTAGATGGATTATACAGCTGATGGCCCATAGGGGGCCGGGTCTTAATGATGTCATCCCAGTGAAACCCACCCTGAAAAATAGGCGGGTTTTTTACTAGATGCTGATTGGAAGATGCTTTGTTTAAATTGTGAGTTTTGATGTCTGTTATTCATCTGATGAAGGGCTACCAACCCGAAAGCGCTTATCTGTTTTGTACCAGCTTTTATTAAAAGTTCTTATTTTTACTACTTGAAGCATCCAGCGGTGTTCTTCCAGGATTTTTCTGTTTTTTACTGAGGGATGGTAATGGGCAGCCAGGCTGCAAGGTTCAGGATTTGAAGCTGGGGATGCAGAATCTGGCGCTCCTGCTCGGACAGCAGGGAAAGGGTCCGAGGCAGGTGCCATGGTTCCAGCAGTGACACACACTGCGCAAGAGGGGGTACCAGTGTTGGCATGGCCAGTCTGGTGCAATGAGTATTGTCCTTGGTTTGTCCTGTTTGATCTTTAGTAGAACTTTCGAGAGGAGAAGCAGAGGGGGAAAGGCATAAACTGAGAGGTTTTCCCAGGTGAAGGACAGGGCATCCACTTTACAAGCTTGTCTGTGGGGAGTCCTTGTGCAGAATTTGTCCAATTGGTAGTTCTGAGGGGAGACAAAGAGGTCTATCTCTGGGCTCCCCCCATTTGCTTCTCAACATGTTGAATACCTTTGGTTCCAGTTTCCACTCGTGTGGGTCCATGAGATTTCGGCTTAGGTCACCTGCCAGTGAGTTTAGCTTTCCTGGCAGGAACTGAGCCTGTAGGTGCACTTGGTAGCTCAAGGCTGTGTTCCACAGAGCCATGGCTAGTCTGCAGAGGGGGTATGAGTGGGTTCCCCCCTGATTGTTTATGTATCACATAACAGTGGTATTGTCTGTTTTTACCAATAATTGTCCTGGAAGGATGTGGTTCTTGAAGGCTGTCAGAGCATTCTGTACAGCTAACATTTCTTTTTGATTGATATGCAGGTGCATTTGACTTGGGTTCCATTTGTCCTGAATGCACTGCCCTGCCAAATCAGCCCCCCACGCATAGTCTGATGCATCTGTTAGGGTTTCGGTGGCAAGGGGTAGAGTGAATGGCAGTCCCTTGTTGAGGTAGCAGGCCTCTGCCCACCAGAAGAATTCTGTCTTTACACAAGGGATGATAGGAATCACTGATTCCAGATCCTAAGAATGTTGACACCATAGGCTTTTTAGATACCATTGTAGTTTCCTCATATGCAGTCTTGCATATGGAATTAGTAGGATGCAAGAGACCATGAACCCCAGAGCTTGCAGTATTTTCCTTGCAGTTAACTGGGTCTTTGTGGCCAGTAATTTGAAGTAGGCTGTCAGATAAACTTGTTTCTCTGCCGTGAGGTAGGCCATCTGGGAAGTTGTGTTCAAGCTTGGTCCCAGGAATACAATTTGTTGGCAGGGTACTAGATGACATTTCTTTTCATTTATGGTTTACCCCAGTGAGGATGGCAGTTTCTTTACAAATGCCAGATGACCTAATAGTACGTCCTGGCTTTCTGCCTGAATTAGACAATCATCCAGGTATGGGTATATTTGAATATTTCTTTGCCTGCAAAATGCAGTGACTGAAGCTAGGCATTTTGTGAATACCCTGGGCGCAGTAGATAAGCCAAAGAACAGTGCAGGGAACTGATAGTGCATGTAGCCTGCTCTGAAGTGTAGGTATCTTCTGCAAGAATTCCTTATTGGGATGTGCAGGTAAGCTTCTTTTAAATCCAATGTTGCCAACCAGGCATTTTTGCCCAGCATGGGAAGCAGATGAAGAGTTAGCATTTTGAATTTTGGAATTACCAAAAAGGTGCTTAGGATAGATAGGTCCAGGATAGGATGCCAGGAGTTGTCTTTTCTGGGTACCAGGAAATGTCTGGAGTAAAAACGTTGTCCCCATTCTTCTGCTGGGGCAGGTTGAATAGCCCTGATACTTAGAAGAGAGAGAACCTGCTGTTGAGCCTCTGCCCACTGATTTGGGGGTAGGTCTGGCCAACCTTTTGGGGTTGGTAAGGTGCGGAAGTGGAATCTGTATCCTTGGGAAATTATATTTAAAACCCATTGGTCTTGGGTAATGAGTTCCCAGTTTTTTGCATGCAGGGCAATCTTTCCCCCCTAACGGTGCGGTCAACTGAGCAGAGCATGGAAGGTTTAAGGTTAAGTCATTGTGACAGTTTACCATAGGGTGGTGTCTTACTACTTCCAGCTTTGGAAGTGGGAGCCCCCCACTGTTTAGGCCTACGAGTACCTTGAGACTGTGGCCTAGGTGGTCTGCTGTTCCTGGATTTGGACTGAGAAGGCCTACAAGAGACAGGAAAGGACCAATTCTTAGAAGGCCAATGCCTACTAAATCTGGGAGGCTGTACTTGAAGGAAATCTTTAACAGTTTGCATAGATTTAGCTTTTTCCTCTATCTTTTTAAGAACAACTTCTGGTTTGTCACCAAACAGGCTGTTTGGTTTAAGGGAGAATCCTGTAATTTGGCTTCAACATGATCTGGCAGAGTTTGCTCCTTAAGATAAGCATGCCTTCTAAGAACAGCCCCAGTAACAGCAGCCCTACAAGATGCCTCTAAGGAGTCAAAACCACATTGCAAAGTATGTTTACCAACATGTTCAGCAGAATTCATTAAGTCCTGTAATTCTTTATTTTCAGCACAGTCAGGAATCAACATAAATTTCTGTTCAAGTAATCCAATAATATGCTGCTGGTACTTTAACATATGAAACTGGCAGTTTAAGGCCCTAATGGCCAAAGCAACAGAAGTGTATAATTTCTTACCCCATCTGTCCAGGGCCCTGGAATCTCTATCAGAGGGGGTAGGATTTTTGGCAGCAGTAGCCTTAATGCCTTCGGGTCCCTGTGAAATGGTCTCTGGGTCCGCAGTAGGATTCTTAAAGAGGAACTTGTGAGAATCAGGTACTCTAATACATGTCAGGTTGCCTGGGAGCCGAAGGTAAGGAGTCTGGGGCCAGGCTAGATTCCAAGAAGGCATCATCTACAATGTCCAGTACAGGGAGGTTAGCTAAAGGCCTGTGTTGAGGCAGAGGTAAGAATTCCCTAAGCCTCTCTTTGGAGTCAGAGTAATCCTGGCTTTCCCAGCGGAAATGCTCCCTAAGAGTGTGCAAAGTTTCACCAAAAGAGAAATCTTCTGGAGGGGAAGCAGAGGGAATGGAGTCCTCTGCATCAGAATCCACATAGGTAGACAAGGGCAAATCCTGGCCATCAGAAGAAACAGAAATGACAGAATCTTGATCAGAAGAATCAGAAGGAAAATCAGTTCTAGGTCTCTTAGAGGGAGAAGGGTGGCTTCTCCTAATTAGAGTAATAAGGTATTCAGCCATTCTTATCATTTGTTTTTTAGGCATATGGGCCTGACCATGCGGTTTGGACGTCGGTTTTCTAGGCATGGATTGAGTCTTAGGCCTTGAAGAAGAAGATGGCGTCTGTTTGATATGCAAGTCGTTAGGCCTGAATACACCCTCAGAAGCTGGTGCCTGCACAGCAGCTCCGGACCCATTCATGGTAGAGACATCCACAGGTTCCACAGTTGAGGAAGCGTCTCACGGCATACCGGACTCCAAATGACTCTCAGTAGAGGCCATCGAATATGAAATAGCGGGTATCAAGGGCTGTGAAAGCACTTCACTGAGTACCGGTGAACTGGTGACTAGCTTAACAGAAGCATCTTTGGCAGCTTTGGACCTATGCGGTCTGTCTCTGTCTTTATCTTTACATTTTTTCTGAATGTCGGTAGTCGGATTGCTTACCGAAGCCATTTCTGGATAATTGAACAGAGTACTGAAATAGTTAGATGCAAAAATGAACTGACAACGAATAGTACGAGGATTGAATAAGGCACAAAACCGACAGCGAGGGGCATCGTGGTCTGGGTTTAAGCAAGGAATGCAGTAAAAATGAAAATCTTTATGAGGTATTTGCTTTCCACAAGAAATACAATTGTTAACTTTTACTGACATTGGTTTGGAGCAAAAAAAGGATCCCCAATGGGGTACTTAACTTTTGTGAAGACTTTGGTTCTGAAAATCGAAAACGGAATTTTCAGGAGTCAGGCTACCAGCACTTGCGAACTGCTTCTGCTTCTGGCACCACATAGCAAGAAAGACTGGTGTAATGGTGTCGGCTGCATGCTTTATACCCCTGACTTCCTGACGAGATGGAAGAAGAGATAGCAACCGACGCAGGACCCAGGACTTTGATAATCAGGCTGTCTGAGGGCTACCTGCAAAGCAGATAACCCAAATGTAATGACTGCAACAGTGAAACACGAACAACATCCAATATGGTATGAGAGAGATGTTACACAATGTCATTGGAGGCAAAGCTGTCACATAAAAGCACTCCTAATGTCAATCAGTTTGTTAGTACACATGCTGCACCCATCTCAAAGTTCAAAGCAGGCACATAGACCTACATATGCTGCGGCACGTTTTACCTTCATAAACCCCAAAGACCTCCTAGATGAAGTACACATAAATACCCTCAGCAGCGACAAACGCACTCTTTCAAATACCCACATCAACATATACAGCCACATCTCTTGAAGCCTCAACTTCCAAGTCCATAAAGCAAGCCACCCCAAAACATTCTGGTCATTGGAGACGCCATTGTGAGGCACAGTGATGTCCCTCTCACCGGGCTGAGTAAGGAGAACATCATGGTCATTAGATTATCAGGAGAGAGGACCTGCAACATTATGCACACTCAGGTGACTGGACCAAAAGTACCTGTATGACTCAGTCCATGTGGGTGCAAATAACTTGACGCATACCTCCCTAGACTACATGAAGAGAGACACCATGGAGCTCTCGGAACCATAGCCGGCCTTAGGCATAGGACAACTAGGTGGCTGCCTAGGGCGCCACTCTAGCAGGGGCACTTTTCTAGTATTTATTTGGTGTAGGCAGACCAGGATGGGGGCACCAGGTGGTGGTGGTGGGGGCGCCGTGGAGACCTTTTGCTTAGGGCATTAGTTGACCTAAGGCCACTCCTGCTCGGAACATGTGTCAAAGGTTGGTATAAGCCTAGCATTGAGCAGCATTTTACCTTCTCCAAAGATGATGCCAGAATACGAATAGATGACTAACAACTGGCTTAGTTTCTGATGTCATTCCAAAGGAGTGCAATACTTGTCAGCATGGAAGGAGAAATACTCAACAGACCACACTGTTTTGCCAGGGATGGTCTGTACCTCTCCCCTCTAAGCCTTTGAATATTAGCCAAAACCTTATCCTCCCCCATTGTGCTGTTTTTAGGCAACGCCAAACTGAAAGTACTTCCAACATAGCAAATCAAAACCAAGAAGATTATAAAGGTTTTACTGCTCAATGATCCACTACCAACAAGCTCTCCTCACCCTAGAGAATGCTGACATCTGTGTGGTCATTGAAACAGTTTCAAAACACAGACAGCACACTGGCAATACAAGTGTAATGCCTTCCACACATTTAAACCAACATTGGGTACTAAAGGTGGCGGTGCCTCGATTTACATCAAAAATACATATACCTCAAAGCTACTCAAACAGGACAATACACTTGAACTTCTCCACATTCAAATCACCACAGGCAAAAAAAATCACATACCACTTCCTTGCAAGCTATGGATCCCACTCTATGACCAGGAAACCCATAACATGTACTTAAACTTACTGGAAACACTCACCATACAACCCAATACCATATTCATGGGCGAATTTACACCATTATTAACTGGGAATCATATACAACACCAAACATACAGGCACAGAGACTCCTGGATTTTGTAAACACAAACACCCCAGATCAGACTGTCACAATAACAACCAAGGGTGCAAACATACTGGATGTGGTCCTCACTAATATGGAAGAGTGCTGCACAACCCCTACTGATGTCTTCTCTGGTAAGGTCAGATCACAAAGTGGTCTCCTTTGAAGTAAAAATAAAACCCAGAACCCTAGCTAATCCTGGAATATTCAGGAACTACTCTAAGGCTCACTTCCTATTGATAAGTGATAACCTGGCAAAATTTCAAGCCCCCATAAATCCTGACAACATTGCTGCTTACATGGAACTGTTCACAGAAACCCTATTCAAGCAAGTTAATAGCTAGTTAAAAGACAGCTGTACCTACCAAATGTACAGAACTAACTCAAAAAACAAGCCACCCTGGTAGAATCACATCAATAGGCTGTATAATAGAAGGGAAAAAAACATGGCAAAAATTAGGAGGAGGTGTAGTACCCAGCAGGATAAAAGCACTCACAAACTAAACAAACTCGGAGGACAAATAAAGCCTACCAAAGGAAAATTTAATCTCCAAGAAAATGAGAAGCACAATGCAGTCTTTAGCTATGTCCGCAACCTCAAAGGCAATGCAGAGCTCATTGTAAATGCAGCCACCTATACTGAGCCAGAAGATAGAGCAATCCTACTGGCTGAAAAAATTCAGCTCCAACTTTCCCCCTCAACCTTCCCTCAGGAAATACCATCAAATATAACTCCACCTGCTATCGCTAAGGAACAGGTCCTTAATGTTCTTTCCAAGGCCAAGAACACTAAATCAGTAGGACCAGGCAATATCCCAGAATGGCTTCTAAATAGCATGAAACACTACCAATCAGGACCGTTGGAACTGCTACTTAACTGTAGCCTCCAAACAGTCTCCATGCCTCATGAATGCGAAACAGCAACAGCCATCCCTCTGCACAAAGGAGGGTCATCTACAGACCCTGAAAACTACATACCCATAAAAGTCTCACTAGTCTTATATGCAAGGCCATGGTAAAAAATCATCATAGAAATGATCAATAATGACAAAGGAAACCTCCAGACACTGGACACAATGCAATTTGTTTTCACCAAGGGCAGGTCAGGCCTACTCAACCTGATGGATTTCTTTCAGAAGGTCATCAAACCAATGGATGAGGGCAAAATGGTTCACACTGTCTACCTTGACCTGGCCAAGGCATTTGACACAATATCCCACTTGGGCATTGTTGACAAACTCATGAGGTTAGGTATAAATCTGGTCACCCGGTGGACAGGCAGCTGGCTCAGGGATGTAGTTAGGATTTTCAAATTTGAACTCATAGCTCCCAGACTGCTGCCCCCACCAACCACACCCCCACCGTGATGCTGCTCTCCACCCACCTCTTAAATATTGCTGCCTAAGCCACACCCCATCACAATGCTACTCTTCCCCATGCCATCACTAGTAGATGATGAAGTAATAAAACAAAATTAGACAGACAATTACACAAAATGTGCATTTTTTTCCTTGGTTTAAAAAGACATTTAGCAGTATCCCATTTTCATTATAGTATACTTTTTCCACCAGCACAGCTGTGCTATTAATAAAGCAGTTGATGAAATTTAAAACCAAATCACTGATACTTAAACTATTAACAAATATACAAATATAAAACAGAAAATGACCAAACTGAAATATTTTACGTTATAAATGAATGAATCTGATCAACAGTACTATAATATTCACAGCTGTTTTATTATCAAAGACAATTTGAACAAAGAAATATAACTTACAGTTCCTAATAAGCGTATTGCTCTTTGATGTGTGGATGTCTGAGCTGGGTATCCTCCTAACATTCTAATTGCTTTAATGATACCAACACTCAAAAAATGTCCATTGATTTTTTTTTTTTTTGCTGCTCTTCAGACTGTGTAGCAAAAGCTTGACTCATTCCCTCTTCCCCAGAGATTGTTTTAGTATGTAACCAATTTGAAACAACCCACTGAACATGATGGAACGAGAGAGAGAAAAATTGAGCTACACTTCAAACTGGATCAAACTGGCAGGGCAAAAGCAAGGTGCCTTGGGCAATTATACAAACTTCACAATGAGCAAAGCACTATAAATCATAGGAAAATACACCTTACATAAATGCAAGTTAACTATGGACACAGGTAAAATCAAAAGCTTAGTTTCCATTCAACCAGACAACATATCTTGTAGTTTATTTATTTCACTACTAACAATTTCACTACTAATAACCTTATTACAGGCACACATGGCTTCAGACCCAAGCATACTACCAAAACTGCTTTTCTCAGCTTTAAGTACAAGCTCAACAGTGAAAGAAACAAGCGCAACTACGTCTCAGTCTTTCTTGATCTATCAAAAGCATTTGACACTGTCCCACATCAGAAACTTCAATCAGCACTTGCCTCCTAAAAACTCTCTCAATATGTCCCACAGCTACCTCCTGGTAGACTTCAGGCATTAAAGCAGTGCAAATTTGTACAGTGTCAGGGAGGAAGGAGGAATAACAGTCCCACAAGGCTCCATCTCAGGTCCATTTTTCAACATATTCACTAATTCACTTCACACTGCCTCCACATATGTTTCTATCATCCAAGATGATGACGACTACCCTTTTCTGCTCTGCCTCCAATATCCCCTTACTTTAAAATATTACTCAGGAATCCTCCTCTGCTATCGAGTCTTTGCCATCTTCCGACTCCTTCTCAACCCTATCAAAGCTACACATACTACAATAAAATTGCAAAATTTGCCTCAAATCCTCCTCCTTACTCCCTTCTGTTGCCATGCCATAAAAGAAATGAAATGGCTAGAAATTCCAAACCAACTTATTTACTCAACTGATCATGGCCTGTACTCTTCTCTACCAACCTGACAACTGTTCTCCACTACTACTCCGCCACAGTGTCTCTCCTTAAAACCACTAGATCCAATAAAACAGCAGGTGACACGCTCTGTGCCAACTATGTTGCAAAAAATCAAGAACACTATAGACTCATCGCCACTCATAATTCCAAATACACTATTAAATAACACCTCTCCAAAACATGGCTATGTTCCTGCCATATACGGATTAGACATCAGACACCTGCGCTTCTATTAGCTATTCGCTACATCCTTCTCATAGTAGCTATACACTACTTTCTTCTCTAAATTACTCACATTCTTCTTATACATCAAATAATAATCACCCAAAACCTCAACGCTCAACCCATTCCTCCCTCATAACCTTCACCTTCCCTATTCTTCCATGATATACCCTATTTTTTTGTCCGGTCCCTATGTATTGTTTTTCTGCTACTTCAACCAGTTTGAATAACTTATAGGCTCATAGGTGTGTACTAGGCTAATGGCCCTGGAGCCTTTACAAGCCTAGCCCATAGAAGTACCCTGACATCGAGCCGCCCAACATTAGATCCCAGTGCCTCAATCAAGTAGAGCCACTGGAGTGGTCCAGGGGTGAACTTTCTATTTCCCATCCACTCATCAAGGTTTCTCTTGAAGAGGGCCAGTGAGGTGCTCTGTTTGACATGTATAGGAAGTCTATTCCAGAGCATGGGCAGTCTCTGGGTTATGAACCTGTCCATCCAGCATGTTCTGCTGATTGTGGTAATGAGGTTGAAGTCTCTGGAGCGTGTGGTATGGAGGGATTGGGACTTCTTTAGATGTAGCATTTATAACAGGGCTGGGTAAGACATGGCTTTGTAAGTTGAGCAGAGATCACCTCTTTGTAGACGATATGAGACAGAGAATAGCTGGAGTTTTTTGAGTCTGTCCATGTGGGACGTGTTTAACGCCGAGGGTCCTCTTAGAAAGGTACTTCTGTGGCCTCTCCAACTGTTGCAGGTGTCTAGTGAGGTACATGCAAATGGGGCATTAATACTCAATGATTGGTCTAATGAGGGAAAAGTAGGGAGAGATGATGACCTCCTTCTTCCTGGATGCAAAACCCTTGGTAATGAGATGTGGCCACAAAGAAGGACTTGAACCACAGTGACAATATGCTGGTTGAAGGAGAGGTTGCTGTCAACCTGTGACCCAGATCTCTTACAACTCCTTCAGTGTTCAGTGGGCTCCCATTGATGTGGTGATTAGTGGGAACTGAGTTTTTCCCAAAGGGGATGACGACACATTTTCTGGCATTAAGCTTAAGGCCATGGTTTCAACACCAGCCATTGGTATCAGTGAGGCCTTTCTATACGATGTCTGCATCACTTGGGGAGTTAATAATGGCTCCCAGCTTGCAGTCGTCTGTGAACCTGGTCAGCCAGAGTCACTCTGTGTTGGCCTGGACTTTTGAGAAGTAGATACCAAACAGAGAGGACCCAGGACCGAACCCTGTGGACTCCACTCTTGACTGGCCAGCAGTCTGCCTTATAACCCACAGTGTGAAAGTAGCAGACTCCAACTGTGAGCCAATTTGGAACCCATCTAGTGATAGAAGGTAGAGGCCTACTTTGGTGAGTTTATCAATGACTCCAGAATGAAGAATGGTATCAAAGGCCTTGGCCAGATCAAGGTAGTCTGTATGAAGTGCCTTACCCTCATCCACAGCTCTGTTGAGTGTCTTAAAGAAGTCAACCAGGTTGAGCAAGTATGACCTGTCTTTCACAAAATCAAATTGCTTGGGATCTAGAGTTTGGAGGTTCCCTATGCCCTTGTTAATTAGGTCCATGATGATGTGCTCCATAGCCTTACATATCAGACTCGTCAGGCAAATGTGCGATAATTCTCAGGGTCTGTCTGTACGCTCTCCCCCTCTATGGAGAGAAATGACTGTAGCAGTGTGCCATTCGGTAGGGACAAAGCCTGAGATGAGGCTGTGAGTGAACAGGGCATACAGATGTGGTGCCAGTTCACTTTGTAGTTCATGTAAAACACATGGGATATTGTTGGGTCCCACAGAAGCTGTATACTTGGCCTTGGACAATGCAACTTCAACCTATGCTGCAATGATGCTGGGTGCCTGGCATTCTTCCGGTATTGTGACTGGTCCTCTGGGGGGAGAAAGGGGTAAAGTTGGCACTGACTCTGTTGGCCAGTATGTTGGCAATATCTGTTGGCTCAGTATAGGAGGTACCATTGTGCAGTAACATGGAGCAAATCCGGGTATTGCCATGGAGATTCTTGACATAACTATAGAAGGCTTTGTGGTTGTTTTTAAGTGCCTGTCACAAATCTGACTTCATAGCTGGCTTTAGAGGTTTTGGTGAGGGATCTCAACTTTCTGTTGAGGCTAATAGGGGAGTTTTTCCAGTCTTGGGACTTCACCTTTTTCTGCAATAGTTTCTTCCTTCTGTTGTAGACATTATTAATGGCAGGGGACCACCAGATTGACTTCCTTTCTTTGGAGGAGAGCATCTTGATTCTGTTGGGTATGGCTAGTTCCATGCATTTATGTCCGTGTTCATACAGTGCATTGGTGTAAGATTCGAGAGTCATGCATCTATTTTCTATTGGCATGGGTGCCGTGAAGTTAGCCACCTCTGCTTTTAAGAGCCCAAAGTCAGCTTTGGAGAAGTTTTTCACAGTGGTTACCTTTGCGGGGGGTGCGGGTGAGATGTGGATTCCCATGGTGATTAGTTTGTGGTCGGATCTAATCAGGGAGGAATTGACTATTGGTGTAAAGCAACGGTTGCCTCTGTTAGTAATAACCAGGTCAAGGATGTTGCTTCCTCTAGTGTGGGTAAGAATGAACTGGGTCCAGGGCACTGGAACTGAACTCCAGGAAGTGCTGGGCCAGTGTATTGGTGCATGAGCAGTTTTCCCAGTTGATAGAGGAGTAGTTGAAGTCACCTAGTATGTAAGTGTTGGGTTGGACCCTAATAGTTTCCAAGGTGCTTAGGAACGTGGAGTGAGTCTTGGGGCATGGTAGGGGACCTATAGCAGGCTATGATCTGATGCCATCTTACTCAGTGTTAGCTGTACCTGAAGTATCTCAGATGTGTTACACTGGGCTACTAGTATAGTGGTGTGCATATCCTTTATGAATATGGACACCCCACAGCCTTTGGAGCTTCAGTCCATGTTCTGAGGCCGAAAGGTGTGGAATGAGTTGCAGTCTGGTAAGCACAGGGGTGCTTTCTGCTGCTTTAAACCAGGTCTCCGTTACAGCACAAACAACGAAGTTCTCCATTTTAAGAAGTGCTTCGAGTGAGTGAATACTGAGATTAAGACTTCTAGCGTTGAGCAGCATGACCCTCAGATTGCATTCATTTATAGCTGTTACGGTGGTAATTTGGTCTTTGGAATACCACCTAAAAAAGGCACTATAGGGTTGGCAAGAGCCTTAGACAGTATCCGGAAACCCAGGGGGTGACATATGCAGGCCATCTCTGGCAAAGCATCGAGGTCTGTCAATCATGTCATCCCAAGCAAACAGATACTGGATCCCCTTAGAATGACACCAGAAACTTAGCCAATTGTTGAAGTCAATCATTCTCTGCTTGTACTGTGGTATCATTCTGGGTGACGGTAGGATGTTGCTCAGGTCTGGGGTCATACCTGCCTGGGCCACATAATCCGAGAGCTCCACCATATCTTTTTTCATGTAGTCCAGGGAGGTGTGTCTCAGGTCATTCACATCCACATGGACAATGACAGAGTCATACTTGTTGTGGAGTGACCCGAGTGGTGTGATATGCGGCAGATTCTGGCACCTGACAGACAGCAGACTGTTACCTTCTCCTTATTCAACCTAGTGAGTGGGACATCAGTGTGCCTCACTACCGAGTCACCTATGATTAGTGTATTGAGCAAGCTGTTTTGCCTTAGGAGCTTATGTTGAGGGGCACACTGTGTAGGAGAACTGCATGTCTTATGGTTTGTACTGTTGTGGTGGTAGAGTGCATATCTGCCTTGGAGGTCTCTGCTGTTTGGGTAGATTTCTATTGAGAGCCTCTGCGAAGGTGGGTGCGTGGTTTGTGTTTTTATATGAGAGATGTGATGGTGGGTGTTCTGGAGGTCTGTGTGTTCCATGTGGTGTGGTGGTGCAGGTGTTGACCTTCTCCTGTTGACCAGCTATTCTGGTCTTGGCTGGAGTGTGCACGGCTTCCAATTTGGAGATGTAAGTGCATCTCTCACAAGTCCGAGTGCTGGGAGGTAAGAGAAGCAGCTGCTACACTGCCTCAGAATGACCAGGTTAATAGGAGAAAACACGGGGAACTGATCTTTAGACATGCCATGAGGGATGGTCATCATTGCTAAGTACTGGAGCTGTTTCCTTATAGGATGTCTGTGCTACAATAATAGCTACAAAAAGCCTGATGAAGTGCTATGCGAATAAGCTAATTAAAGTGCAAGACAGAAGAGAACTAGTAAAGATGTAAGGGAAAAATTGAAGAGCACACTTTCTGGCACCGGTAATAGAAAAACTGCCCAAATGGCCAATAAAGTACAATTTCAGAGCTACAAACCATTCCTCTTGTGGTAGATCGGCTACCTACTGCTTACCGCTTACCACTCCCATTGATAAGCTGGAAGGTTTCCCTCCAACACAGAAAGGTCTACCTAAAGTTAGATTTCTACTACTGTTACATCTAAACATTATGTAAATTTGCATAATTATATTTGCAATTAACCTGTAACAAATCTCTTACAATTGGATCTTGTACTGTATCTGTAACAAATCTCTAACAGTACCCAACTATGAAACTTTTCTTCCCAGGCCTCTGCTGAAAAGGTATACGGCAGTCATTCAGACAGACTTTCCTGGTAATCAAATGCAAAACTATATATATATATATATATATATATATATATATATATATATATATATATATATATATATATTTACACACACACAATGTACACATATATATTTATACATGCATACACACACACAATATATATATTATATATATGACATGTGTACATACATACACACACGTGTGTGTATATATCTCTATATCTATAGAGACACACACACACACACACACACACACACACACACACACACACACACACACACACACACACACACACACACAGAGGGGTAAACATGTACTAGAGCATAGATACATTTAACACATACAAATATAGCTATATATAGCAGCCACTCAACCAACAGATTTTTAAACATGAAATGAAAAAGGAGCACCAAAGAAACCCTACACAGACATGGGCAGAATATGCAAAACTTCATACAGTGACTAAAAGTGGAGCCTAAACCCTGCAGCTGCTAGGAAGCTATTTTAAGAAATGAATCACCATGATGCCTTTTACAATGTTTTTATTTTTATTTTTAATGTACAGGCAGCAGCTAACAAACAACCTTGCGAGTCCAGCCTACTCATTTGCTTAAAACAAATAAATTATTTTCACGAAAAGAAATCAGAACCCTTATTATGGAAAGACACAGTAAAATATATATATATATTTTTTTTTTCCTGAGAGACGGACTGGCTACATTGCATTACCAGAATACCCACCCAGTCAACATAGAAAAGAAATGGCTAAACAGAGACAGAGAAAGACAGGTACAGAGGCAGTGAACGAGTGTGAGTTGTGAGACACATTCTTTGCTTCTTGAGCAATTACTGATCATCATCCAAGTTAGTGGGGAAATACACTGCCAATTAAATAGATGAACAACTCCAAAGACACAGCTTATAAAAAGTGACTACAAAACGATAGCTTTAAATTCTTCCAATACGATATTTGTTTACAGCAGCTACATCACTTGGGTGTATCACCTGCCTAACAACTGCAACCCTTAATAATGGAATGCAACAAAAGCTTATTTTCTAGCTTAAAGAACAGCATAAAATGCAAAAATCTAGAAGGCCACATTTTGTGAGCTGTAATATTGTAATTGCTACCATTCAGGAGTCCTAAACTGAGGTAAGGTTTAGGGAGTACATCGGTGTGTGTGTTTTTTTGTTTGCTTGTTTTTTTATTAGTAGTCAACATATAGTCTGACTATTTCACTATTTTTAAACTCATGTCTCATACTATGTACAGTTTTTCCTACAAGCAATGCATTACTGATAACAGACAGCAGTTACAGGCTGGATGAAACAGAAAAGAATCCTGCACTTGCCCAAATGTTTTAATGAAACAGCTAGTTGAACTAGGAATGCATTTTCTGTATGTATCAACTGAGCTCAAGAATTGCACAGAACTTTCTGAATGCACTTATTCAAAGCCCATTTAAAGCAGATGGCAATCAATTCTCTGTCACGGCTGTAATCCTAAAGAGAAACCATGAAAAAAGGAAGCCCTCTACTGTAATTACTCCATCATGCACAGGCTGTAAATGTACGTCATTCAGAACCCATATGACACACTTATATCAAGTTCTGGAGACAAAAATGAATTCGTGATCCACAGATTACAATTAAAGCAGACCAGCTTGTGGACCCTTCAGCTGCTTTTCTGACTTCTAGCAAATAACTTTATTTCCTTTCCTTGTATCTTGACATTTAGTTACAATTTATCTTTACTATTCTTCACACAGTCAGCTCTGTGTGGCTGGAAATTACCATTTTAACAGACTGATCTTGACAGATCAATCGTGAATGCGATGGACTAATTTGTTATCTTGATGAAGTGCTAACAGAAGAGCCAAGTCATTCACAGGGGCTTTAATGTTATATGGCACTTCATCCCTGCTGGCAAGCTAATGAGAAGGGATTGATCCAGTAACAACAGTTCCAACACAAATCGCCAGATCAATGTGCAGTCTAAGCCCTGTTTTTACATTATTTCTCATGAGACAGATTTATCACTTACTTTAATGCTACTGCAATGCTTTAAATGTTTCTTTGCCCCTCCAATACCACAGATTTCATTTTTTGATCCCTGATCTCTGGAGCACAACATTGCTTTAATGGTCTTGCTTTGAAATGGCACTGATGGAGGTACATGCAGCAGCTGCAGAATCTGCAAATGTTTCAAGACATCCACATGTGAACCGTTTTACTTATTCTAGTTACAAGAAGTCATTAAAGAATGTATACAAGAACAAGAAAAAGCAGAAACAAAATTATTCTCAGCGTACCATTAAGCTACTGGCAGCTACCTAAACCAGCATGCTTAACCTAGCTCCTAATCAACCCTAGACATCCTTTGATGGCAGCCACAACAAATCAGACAAGTTTTCTTTGATAGCTTATAACAAGTACCTGGTTTGACAAAAGGGATTAAATGGCCAACTGGCAATCTATAAAGATTAAAAGAACAGCACACGTCCGGTTGCCCTGTAATAATTCCTGATTCTTAGATGTGTTGCCTCGTCTTTAGTCTCTTGCATTTATTAAATTTGATAAAACAAGATCGGCTTTTCCACTTCTTGCTGAAAAAGTGAGAATTTGTCATCTGGGATATGTACATTATTTCTCTACTATATTTCATTATTACCAGGGTCCAGCTCATAAGGGAGTCACACTTGCTGTATAAGTCCACATAGAAAACAAGTATTTGTCAATGCTGTAGATTGGCGTACAATGGAGCTGATCCATCTCAATACTAAGAAACACGTATGGCCAATAAAACATGAAAGTGCAAGGCATCAGCCAATTACAAATGAACTCAGTAACCACCTGGTGCTATTCAAAATCTGTGTTACACAGGGTTTATGAGTGATGGAGCTTTACATTAATTCTGTAAAATACAGACATAAAATAACATCTGCAACACCGAGAAAGATGAGGTAGGTCTTACGAGTATGGCAAATTATTAATCCTGTTCCCATAATGTCAAACTTGACATTACAACTTTAAGTCTGAAGTTTGAAAAAAAAAGGCAAGAGTAGATTACAAATACATCTATACCACAAAGCAAAACAAAACAAGAAAAACAAAAGTGCAGGGCACTAACTTGTGTGTCAGATGCTGTTAAAGTTACTGAACTGATCCTTTACCCTGCCAGTGCCACTTATCAAAAGCCTGGTGACATGGCAAGATCTTGTCTCATTAACTGTCATGTCAACTTAATTATGTAGTCTTAACAACAGGACAAAAATCACATATAATAATTTACAGTTTAATTAAATGATGCTGTACTTCAATCTTTGCATAAATTTTCATCTCGCCTTCATTCTCTACAAGCAAGAATGTTTTGTTGTCACATACATGTGTGCAGAGTGCAGTTTCAAGTAAATAACAGTGCCTAAAAACATAAGCATACTGACCAAAACCAAAGCCATCACTGTTACCAGTCATGTGCATCTGTTTTGACCTCAGTCTGACATTCTGATTTCCAACACTGGCTTACTGAACAACTGTGCAAGTGCCGTACATCTAGAGATGGGCTGAAGGTTAGAAAAAAAGGTAATGTCATAATGCAGTTCAAATAAATAATAAATTACACCATGCCTTCCACTCCGTGCAATACAGTTTACCATCATTATCCTTAATCACAGGCGGTAGAGTCATCCTATGGTCAACATACTTCTGCGAAAGTCGGAATGTCGAATTCTGGTACACCCAACATCAACACCAAACCTCAAAACTCCCTACCTCTCTAGACAAAGGAACAAGTGTTAACATGGGTCCAGAAGATGGTGAGATTGGGCAATAATGTCGGTGTTCGGCATTCCATCATTCGGGATGTAGGACATTGTGCAGGTGGACTTGACTGCCTGTGATTCAGGATAATGATGGCAAACCATGTAACACAAAAAGTGTAATTACTGCTCTTTATTTTCTATTTTTTTCTTACTTTTTTTCTTAATTATTCCATTCACATTTTTTTGTGTAATTGGCTCCTCAATTTACTAAGAATAGAGAAGGCTGAAGTTAAGTATGGCAAACTATTCTCTACACGACACTGGTTGTCATCTTCTTACTCCCCTGAAGTAAAAGGCTTCGGAAAAGAGCCACAAACCTTAAGAAAACAAGTGTCAAGTTCCCATAAGGTAATAAAGTAGATAGCCTTACAAGAAGTGAATGGGCTTCAATCTTGTAAAGACAGGGCAATGTAAATCTGTTTCTGACTCTTTTGATTCTAACACAGGGAGCCCAGAATATTAATGCCAGGGTACTTCATGACAAATACAACTTCTGTTTTTTTGCAGTTATCTGCAACTAAGTTAATGCCAGTGTCAGTGGTGCAACAAGTGGGGTACTCTGACAAAGAAGGCTGTGGGTTCTATTCCCACACCAGAGTGATAGATTGTTAACACTGCTGCAGTGCAGCATAAGGTGGGTGCTGCACTTCTGAGTGGCCCTTTCAGATGGGAGGTTAATCCAAGGTCCCATCCACCCAAGCTGGTAGTAGTTAAGGTGGACGTAAAAGATCCCATGGTACCTACTGAAAATATGGGGAAGTTCCTCAGTGACCTGGCCAAATTTACCCTAGTCATACAAGCACTACCTTGCGTTTCCTCCTGAAGAGAGGACACTATTCTAGTGTGACCAACGTGGCCAACAAAGATAAATAAGTAAATAAAAATAAAACAAACAAACTTTATTTATCAGTGGAGCTCTGTGATGAATGCACAGTAGTGAAAATAAAACTGCTGCACAGAACTGAATAAATATAGTTCTACTACTTGTGATTCCTGATGCTGTAGAGAACCCAGAAAAACACGTCAACATTTCTCTTTCTGAGAGCACCAAACATGACTCTCATAGTATTTTGCAAAAAAATGCAAGATTAAACAAAACAAGTACTGGAAATGAGACCGCAACAATTTACCACCATCAGCTTAACACTGGTACATTAATGTGTAAATTAATATCTTACTAGTCTCTATGTCATCTGCGTCTTCCTAACTTTTGTTTAATATTTGCTTATATGAATTTCATCAGTTGCATAAAACACTTTTTGTTAAAGCACAATAATAAAAGCTCTGCTGAGCCGAGATCAGCACAGAAATGAAAATGGAAGTCTCAAGCAGTACCACCTCAATATGCATGATATTGCCATGCATTATGGGTTGTTCTAATGACAAAAACACTGCTCCTCCACTCTTGCCTCCCAGTGTTTCACACAATGGAGACAAGCTGTACTTCATTTCCAAGGTTTGTGGTCTACGGGAGGTCTTTGATGACAGGTTGAAAGTAAAGGACTAGTGTTCAAATCACAACCAATCTTCAAATTTCCATCTTAGAAATCTCCTTAATCAAAACATTTTCTTCCACATTCCAAACTCCCTGTAGTGGTGCACACCCTCATCTCTTCCTAATCAGACAGCTGCAATGCCCTATACATGGGTCTACCAGATACAGAACTTGTTGGCTTGCAACTGGTCCACTACTTTGCAGCCTATACAAATATATTGCACCAGTACTGCAAACCTTGTACTTGTTGATAACAAGTGGAAGGCGCTTAGGTTCTAGTGATGGCTTACTTAGCCCTATATGGTTTAGGTCCTCCCATACATGAAACCTTCTGTGAAAGTACAGGCCAAATGCACGAGAAGTACCCCTGCCCCCTTCATCTCAAGTCTTCCAGAATTTGAGCCTTTAGTTACTAAAGACCCTATATATGGAATTTGCTACCTGACTGTTTGAGGGAGTTCCCCAAATCTTGCTAGCTTTAAACTGGCTCAAAAAAACTAGATTTTTAAGCAGTATTTCAGCTAACCTACCCACAATTTGCTACCTGATACTAATTTATTCAATACTTTTTTTGTATTACACGGAAGCTTGTGTCTACCGGTGGACTCACTATTATATATTTTACTTCATTTTGTTACCATACAGTTTGCTACAACTAATTTTGTATTCATGGTTTTACTTATTTTATGTACAACACTTGGACATAAGCAATTCTGTACAGGTTCGTAGGAGGTTACTAGGCTAATGGCCCTATGGCCTTTACAAGCCTAGCCATGTTATAGCCGTGTTCCCTAATTGACCTTGGCTACATGATAGTTACTCACAAAGTGAGTCTATGATCAGCATAGACTGTCCCTGTCAATGAGGGACATAGGTGCCATCCCCGGGGTGAACTTACAGTCTCCCATCCAATTATTTAGGTTGAATAGGGTCATTGAGGAGCTCTGCATCACATGAATTGGGAGTTTATTCCAGAGAAGAGGCAAGCTCTGGAAGATATATATGTCTCTCTAGCATATTCTGTTAATGTCACAGGGCTAGGATGAGATCCCTGGAGCAAGTAACTCTTGTCTCATTTGATTTGCAGATGTGCATTATTTCCATTAGAGCAGGGTCAGCGACTGCTCCTTAGGCCAGGCACAAGTTGCCTCTCAGCAGCCTGCAGGATGCAGAGTACAGTGAAAGGGCTTTCAGTCTTTCCATGTAGATCATGTTTTGGAGACCCGGAATTTTCTTGGTGAGAAACCTCTGTGGTCTCTCCAGATGCTGCAGGTGTCTGGTGAGGTACATGCAAAAGGGAGTGTTGTACTTTATTAGTGGTCTGACGACAGTGTACAGAAGAGTCATACCATCCTTAGTCTTGGACACAATGCCCTTACTTATGAGATGCACAACACAGAAGGCTTTCCTTACCACTGTGGACACACTATGATTGAAGTTTAGATTGTTATCAACCTGTGTTCCCAAATCTCGCACCATGGAGTGTGAACTTGGGGGGGGGGGGTGCTATCAATATTGTAAACTTGCAGAAACTTCCTCTTTGCCAAAGGGGATAATAATGCACTTTTTTGCATTTAGTTTTAGCCTGTGGCTTTTGCCCCAATCATTTGTCCGTTAGCTCCTTTTGTAATATGTTATCATCATCTGGGGACTCAATGACTGCACTCAGTTTGCAATCATCAGCAAACTCGGTAAGCTACAGGCCATTATTTTCACCTGGACTTCCGAGAAATAGATTTCAAACAGGAGAGGGCCCAGCACAGATCCTTGTGGTACACCAGTGGTAACTGGTCTACTGGTAAAGGTGGAATCCCCAACTTTGACATTATGCGTTCTGTTGATGAGCTAGTTGGCTACCCATCGAGTGACATACGGGTTAATCTCCAGCTAGGAGAGTTTCTCAATGATACTCGAGTGAGCAGTTTTGTATAGGTGCTATGTACTGCTTTGCCTTCATTCAGGGCTTTGGTGACATTCTCGAAGACCACCACCAGGTTCAATAAGCATGATCTACCCTTAAGGTAGCCAAACTGGGTGGGGTCAAGAGTTTAAAGGTCGTCCATGTCCTTGTTGATAAAGATCCATGATGATTCTTTCCATGGACTTGCAGTTGACTAAGTTTAGGCTTATGGGTCTATAGTTCCCAGGGTCGGTTGATGGACCCCCCCCCTTATGCAAGGGGGATTATTGTTGCTGTTCTCCACTCTGCTGGAACAAAGCCAGCACTCAGACTAAGGTTAAAAGACAGTGCCAAGTGGTTCTTCTAGGTCTTGTTTTAGATTGTCTAGTAAGCAGCCTGGGATGTTTATCTGGTCCCACAGAAGCTGTGTTTTTGGCCTTGGAGAGCATGGATATGACCTGCTCTTTAGAGATATTAGTCAGAGGACTGGTGTTAGGTATGTTTTAGAGTATGGCATGTGGTGAAAAGGGAGTGAAGTTTGCAACAAATCTGTCAGCTACCAGGTTGGCAATTTCTCATTCCAGTACGAGAGATACTGTCCACTATAAGTTCAGCACATAGTTGGATGTTCCCTTTTAGATTCTGGACATAGCTACAGAATGCTTTATGATTGCCCTTAGCTAGGGGTGCTAATTTAGCTTCATAATTAGAGGACTTTACAAGATATCTGATTTGCTTGTTCAAGTTGTGGAGGGTATTCTTCTGCTGAGCAAGTTTCCTTTTGTTCTTTGACATCAGTTCCTTCCTTTTGTTATACTCGAGGCCCACCAGGGTGGCCTGTTTTTTTTTTTTTTTTTAGGGAGAATCTGGTTTTGATTCGGTCAGGTACAGCAAAGTCTATACAGTTGTTTAGGTGGTTATAAAGGGCATATGTGTCCTCCTCTGCATAGCAGTCATTGTTGGCTGTATTACCGGGGGGGGGGGGGGGTTGAAACTTTTATACCATCACCTAGTAGGCTGTAGTTTGCTTTGTAGAAATGTTCACTTTTTTTGCTCCTGTGGGAGGTGCCAGGTCTGATCTTTACTTTGAACGGGATAGATTTATGGGTTGACCTTACCAGAGAAGGGCAACACAGGAGGTAGTGCAGTGAACTCCATGTTGGTGACTATTAGGTCTAGGACATTTGAGCCCCTTGTGAGGGTGCAGACTAGCTGTGCCAGGGCATTTCTATTAATAAACTCCAGGAACCTCAAGGTGAGCATGTATGGTCGCTAAATCGATGGAAGGATAGTTGAAATCTCCCATGATCAAAGGACTTGGCTGTACAGTCAGCAAGTCCCGGTAGGCGGTGTGCTTCTCTTGGCTTATAGTCGGGACCTGTAGCTAGCACTGATGTAGTAGGGTGTTTTACTTATAGCTAGTTGGATCTGGAGTAGCTCAAGAGAGTCATACTGTTTAATCAGTCTCGAGGTGCATTTGGCCTTAATGAAGATGGATATACCTCCACCTTTGGTTCTTTCATACTCGTTTTGGGGTTTGAACATGTGGGAGGCAATGTAGCCCTGCAAGGCCGGGGTGCTCTCTGTGACCTTGAACCATGTCTTGGTGACTGCACAGATGTCAGCATCTTCCAAGGTGAGGAGTGCTTCCAAGGAGTGCAGTTTCATGTTTAGGCTCCTAGCATTAAGCAGCAAAACCTTGACTTTGTCTTTAGTGGATTATTTACATCAGAACTGTTTTTGTTTTGACATTGCCTAAAAAAAGGCACTATGGGGGAGGCAAGTGCCCTTGCCAGTATCTGAAAGCCTAGAGTAGACAGGTGGAGACGATCTCTGGCAAAGCAGCATGGTCAATCAACCCATGTCTTCCCAGGCCGACAAATATTGGATCCTCCTGGGTTGACACCAGAAGCTAAGCCAATTGTTGTTGAAGTCAATTATTTTTTGTCTGTATCATGGCATCATCCTAGATGAAGGTAGAATGCTGAATAGGGCTACGGACATAGCTGCCTGGGAGACACAATCTGAAATTTCAGTCATTTCTCTTTATAGAGAAGTATAAGCCACGGTGGTGCAGTGGTAGCGTTGTTGCCTCACAGCAAGAGCTTCTCCCGTTCGATTCTCGGCAGGAGCACCTTCTGTGTGGAGTCTGCATGTCCTCCCCGCAGTTGAGTGGTGTTCGAAAGACATGTGTAGAATGGGCGTGCCTTCATTGAACGTTGGGTGTCGAGCTGGCACCTCGTCACCTGTAAAAATTCTACTGCAAATCATTAGCGGACTGGAGTTCTGCTGTGGCGACCCCTAACCGGGAAAAGACGAAAGAAGAACAACAACATATCTCAAGTCATTCACCCCAACATGTACTATGACAGAGCCATAATGGCAATTGTTGTTGAGTGACTTGAACGCATGTGTGATTTGACTGATCCTGGCCATGGACAAGCAGCTGACCATGACCTTCTCCTTGTCCAGCCTGGTGAGTGTGGTATCTGTGTTTCTCACTATGAAGTGTCTATAACAAGAACATTTGGCTTTGATTTGTTCTGCCTTACAGGCTTATTTGTTGAGACACTGATATGTGTGTGTGTGTGTGTGTGTGTGTGTGTGTGTGTGTGTGTATTTTGTTACGTGTAATGGGTTCCATTTGCTTTGCAGTGTGTGCAAGTTTGCGCTTGGGATGTCTTTGATCTTTTGGCAGTATTGAGTACCTCCGTGTACGTGGGTTTATGTGTTATGATCTTGTTTTATATGAGAGGTGATGTGTGTGTGTGCTGACAACCGGTTTGATGCCTGGTTTGTTATGTGAGAGAATTGATTCCTAATTCACAGCTGAAGAAGTTAATATTACTTAGGGATGGCAAGTTTTGACTGCAGTAACAAAAATCAATAAAGCTGGTAACTGTTGTGAAATACTCTTGTGCCTTAAACATCAAAACAATTCATACTGTTTTTATTTTATTGTCTTTTCCAGTTATAATGATATTTTGCCTAACATGCACAAACGTTCACACCAGCCAATGAACCATGTGTTAGGCTTGCACATGCACAAGTCAATTGAATAATGAAGCATTAAATCAGTAGTACTAGGCCTTTTTGTCAGCAGTCCATATAAAATGCAGAAGAGCTTATATTTTCAAAAGCTTCTGTGACTTGAATAGTTCAAGAAGTTGCAGTACCATGCATCTCTTTTCTGACCCTATAACACATGTATCTTCCACCGACATGCTGACATAAAAGGAGCACTCAGTAAGTACATATGTATGATGAAATGTGCTCAGTGAAAAGACATTTAGCAGAGACAGCTACAGCTTTCAAGGGGGTAGTTATTATTGGCTGGAAGGACAAGCTGGAGCAGAGGCTGGCCAATTGTGTAGTGGAACCTTATCTGCTCTGGGAACAGGGAAGTGACCATAAGACCAGTGGAGAAACACCTTATCTGCCCTAAAGCAGGCCAGTAATCAGACAAGAAAAGTAATCCAAAGACTATCAGCAATCAAGATTACTCTCCTCACTCAATTTTTGTACATTTGTCCAATGACTTGTTTAAAACAGTCAGCACTGCATTGCTCACATATTTCAGAATTCTGAGGTGTACCTCTTCAAATCTCAGTGCTATCTCAACTTTCGGTACAGTGACTCATTCTAAACCTTTTTTTCTTTGGTGAAGGAGCCACTAACAGCAATCATCTGTGCTATTTTTCAATTCGGCTTAGGCCTGTTCCCATCATCTCTTCTTATTTGCTAAACAGATGCTTGTTAAATTTCACAAGTTCAGTATTAGTTTCTGCTCATGTTCCATTTTTTTGAGCATTTTTGAGATACCCTCTTTTGACTTTCTTCATGAATTTAGTTAATTCATTTTCCTGTATTTCCTTTATCCTAAAGAGTATAAGAGTATAAGGCATGAACCAATCCTTAATGAGATACCCATCTACACACACACATAAATATATATATATATATATATATATATATATATATATATATATATATATATGTATACACACACACACACATACATACACACACACACACACACACACACACACACACACACACACACACACACACACACACACACACACACACACACACACAAAGGGAAACTGGAGACTCACCTGTGACCAGAAACAGGAAATTCTAGCAAAAAAAAACACAAAATGAATCCTGGAAACAGCGAAGGCCTCCCAGATGTGACAACAATCAGAGAAACAATGTCTACTACACAGAAATGTGAACTGCTGCACCATTAAACATTATTTTAATTTCAGCAGTGTACAGAATTACGCCTGCTTGCACTCCACTTACTCCTGCAGCTCTCTTACCACTTTTAACTTACAATGCTAATACTGGCATATACAAAAGTAACAGCAGTTCAGACTTTTCTGCGTGGTTTCTTTACTGCTTGTTTGTTAGCACACACAAGGCATACCTCTCTAAAGGACTACCCTCTTGAAGTTCAGTGCTCTTTGCTCCAATACAGCTGGAGTTACTGCTCTCGGGCTAACACAGAAGGCCTCTGGCTGACGAAGTTCGCAGATGACTGCAAACTAGGAGCCATAGTCAAGTCCCCAAATGATGTGGACATCCTACAGAAGGGCCTCACTGAGACAGAAGCCTGGTGTCAGAGCCATGGCCTCAAGCTCAATGCCAAAAAGTGCAGTGTCATCCCCTTTTGTAAAAACTCTGTACCCATGAACTACCACATAGGCAGCAATCTACTTAACACCGAATGCGTGATAAGAGACCTTGGGACCCAGGTGGACAGTAGTCTCTCCTTTGATAGTCACATCGCTACAGTAGTCAGGAAGTCCTTCTACATGGCACACCTCATCATAAAAGGGTTCTCATCCAGGAAAAAAAGAGGTCATTGTTCCCCTCTACTCATCACTCATTAGACCCATTATAGAGTGCAACGCCCCTTTTGGAATGTACCTCAAAAGACATCTGTAGCAGCTGGAAAGGCCACAGACATACCTCACAAAGAGGATTACTGGCCTCAAACAAATGCCCTACGCTGACTGCCTCAAAAAACTCCAGCTTTACTCCATAGCATATTGCCTACTCCGAGGTGATCTCTGTCTAATATATAAAGCTATGTCAAACCCAGAGCTGTTGGACATGCTACACCTAAAGAAATCCCAATCCCTCCAAGCTACATGCTTTAGGGACCTAAACCTTGTCACCACAATAAACAGGACACGCTGGAGGGATAGATTCCTGTCCCAGAGACATCCTATACTCTGGAACAACCTACCCATCTATGTCAAGCAAAATTCGTCATTGGCACTCTTCAAGAAAAATCTTGATGAGTGGATGGGAAATAAGAAATACACCCCGGGGATAGTGGCACAGGAAAATAACTTTCTTGGATGGCATAAGCTATGGTACCTTGGTGGCTAGGCTTACGTAGGCCCTTGGACCGATAGCCTAGTACCTACCTATGAAACTATATCTATTGCTAATTACCTTGTTCAACAATTGCTTTTCACACATGTGCAACTAACTGTAATCTGTGGTTCTCTTTGCCCCTGCGCTGGCTTCAAACATAAGCTGTATAAGGATACCCCTCTGTAGGATGTGAAGAATTAACTTAATGACATTTTTACGACTGAATAAACCCAAAAGAAAAAACAAAAGTCCCTTTTTATAGAGAGACCCTTAAGTAAAATAAAATGTTTATTCTCTTAAGTGATGCATAACCCATGAAAACACCCCCCCCCCGGATTCACGAATCCTCCGTGTAAGACAAAATAAGTCTTACTTGGAGACTGCAGTTGAATGGTAGGACGTCAGCTTGCCATGCATATTCATGAGGGCACGCTGACTCCACTCAAAGTCTAACACGGACCATGCAGGAAGGCAGGAGGCGTGTCCGACTGCCGAGCCAGTCCAAAGGTCCACGCTCCTGTAAGTGTGTGAATTGTAAAATGTCAACACAAATGAGCTAGTCCACTCAAATGTCCACGTACCAAACACTACACTCCCTGACATTGTAAACCCCCAGTACAGCTATAAAAAGTAAAACTTAAAAATTTTTTTTTCTAATTCCCGATATAGCTGCCCATATTTGCACGTGTGTGTGCACGGGTGTGCCCATTGCTTAGCTGCAGTTAGCAATCTCAATATGGAAGAGCATAATAAGGAATGTTTATGCAAATTACGCCAAATAGCAATAGCGTAGTGGTAGAGCCTTCGCACAAAGAGGAGGCATTCACGGTTCGAGTCCCACCACTCCCCTTCCTATTTTATGTTTTAAATTAGTATATGAAATAATTCCTGACATATACGATTAAAATTGTACTAAAAAGCATTGAAATGGCCTATGTATCAGTGAACAAAATGTATATTTATAAAGGATCCTGACATATAATTGCCTGCAGTTAAGCAACGCTTTACCCAACGCAATATAGTTGTCCGTAGTTAAGCAGCACTTTACCCAATGCAATAGAGTTGCCCATAGCTAAACAGCGCTTTACCCAGCGCAATCGGTTTGCGCGGAGGTGCACGCTGCGCCAACCAGCGCACCGTAGGGCAACGTAGAGCAACGTTGCCTAAACACAGCCACACCCCCTAGCCTGTCTGGACAGTAGTAAAATAGAAAGCAATGACAAGGTTCGAACCCAGGACACTGTGCACCATAATCAAAGTACTGAACCACTAAGCCATGACAGCTTAGGATAAACAGCCACTGTTAACATACACATACTTATAAATGGTAGATTAACCATTGCTAAGCAGGTCTGGAGTCAGCCGAGAATTTTCAAAAAAGACTAATCACAAAAAAGTGCGGGAAATGTGACATATTTAAGCCCCACAGACGGGAATACTCGCCATAACTGATTGTAGCTCCCATTTGCAGTTAGAATGGCTGGTGCTGGAGAGGGTATTCGCTTTCGAGCGCAACGCTGGGGCATCGAGGAGTCAAAATACATGGTTTGGCTCCTTGTCCACCGTCATGAATCAAGACTCCTGCAGGGCCAGGTCCAAGGGACGGAGTACAAAGCAGAGACTTAGAACCGGTTAGCTCATGATCTCACCAGTGCCACAGGTGTTCCTCGGACTAGTGAGCAGGTCTGTCACCACCATGCAGACCTGAAGAGACGGAAGCAGGACCTACTGAACCAATGGATACAGGAGGGCCGTGGGATGCAAGATGCCCCACTACTGAGTAGGTAGCCATGGAATGCAGTATGTAATACATGCTAATTTAGTCTATATATGGGATAGGTATGTCTCAATATCCCTTCATTTACTTCACAGCTGCAGGTGTCCGTGCTGCGAATCAGCAAGCCTATGCAGACAGGCTGCTAAGGCTGCGCCACCAGGCAGGTTAGTAATTATTCTGCATGTATTGTTATATAAAATAGGTGAGAGAGCCTGTGAGAGAGCCTGAAAGAAAGTGTTGTAGACCAATAATACAGCCATAAAATGCCCTGAATAATTCATCTGCATGTACTGTTATATAAAATAAGTCGGGGAGCCAGAAAAAGAGTGTAGTAACCCATTAAGAAAGGTAAAATATGTCCGGAATATCTCTGCATGTACTGTCATGTAAAATAAGTGAGCGAGCCTGAAAAAGAGTGTTCTAACCTATTAATAAAGGTATAATATGTCTTGAATATGTTTTCCGTATGCATTGTAATATCAAATAAATGAGAGAGCCTGTGGAAAAGTGTGTAGTGTAATTACTAAAGGTATAATACTTGGGAGTGTGTCTGTGTCACTTACTTTGAAGTGTTGTTGTACCCTTGCATTATACAAATAGTATTGTTTTAATAAGTGCTGGCAACCCACAGTTGAGCAGTCCCATCTAAAGTGGTTGATGGAAGTGCCAGTAGCTGTGAAGCATATATACAGTCCTCAACAGTCAGTTAATGGCTGGCATGCATAAGTAAATCTGGCACACGAGCAGCTTGTTAATGTGTTCCCCAGGAAATGTGAGTGTGCTACACGAAATGTAGGGTTCTGTACAAATTTAACTGAAAATGTCATGTGAACACATCCAGATATGTAGATAAAGAAATATAAATAAAATCAATAACTATGTAACAGTAACATCTGCATCTTGGACAGTTAGTATGTCAGATATAGGTCAGGTATATAATGAACTAACCAAACCTATTAAACAACCTAATGCATGTTGGCAAGTGTAATAATACATGTAGGGGATATACACCTGCAGTCAATAGGAATGTAGTGTAGACTAAAAGTACTTATAAGATGTTAATTGAGGTTTCTTTCCACACCCTACTGTATGTGCATAAACAAAGCAATTCTACACCTCAATGGGTATGTGTAATCTCAAAACATTTGTTGGGACATATGTCCTATTGTTCTATAAATATCTGCATTCACTTTGATGCATGTGCCCTGTTCAAACACCACAATCTTTGTTGGCCTGTTGCCACCAATCATCCCTGCATACTGTTGGAATGTCCACTGTCGTTCAATATATGCATGTGTTATGCTTGCTGTTCAACTGTTGGAACCTTGATGTGTTGGGTTAATGGGAATATTACTGCATGCTGTTACAAGTAATTTGGAATGCTGTTGTTTATGTTGTAATTAAACACACCTAATCACAGAACATATGGGAAGGCCAGTCCCAGCGGACCCACTTGTCCCGCCTCAGTTGGCGATTGCACCTGGCACCAGCAGGTCCGATGCCCAGCCCAGGCTCCCCTCTTCCGTTGGTCCTGTGCCACCTTCAGGTGGAACCGCTGCAGGGGATGGGGCTTGTCCATCCCCCCCCCCGTGCAAGCGTGGGCAGAGAAGGGCCACCTGTCACCCTCCGGAGGGTCCAGGCTGTGGTGCGTAGGGAGATCCAGCGTTCAGTCGATGATCCCCTATGCCAGCTCGAGGTAAGAGTGGTGCGTCTCAAGGGTGAGCCTGCCCGTCCTACGCAGCCCCCAGCACAGCCACCCTCGGGGTTGTGAAGGTGCAGTGGTGACTGCCCATGGGTGGGGATCTCAGTTCCATTAGGTTCATAGGTTCATACTAGGCTATCTACCCTGGGGCAATTATAAGCCTAGCCCGATTCTGTATGGCTTACACCACCCCTTGATTTGAGTATACTGTGCCCTTTTTAAGGTTTAGTTTACTGCGCCTCTGTCTAATAGTGACACGGGAGTAATCCCTGGGACAAACCTACGATCCCCCATCCACTTATCGAGATTCTTCTTGAAGAGATTCAGTGATGTGCTCTGCCTCACATGAACTGGAATTCTATTCCAGAGCGAAGGGAGCCTCTGGGTTATGAACCTGTCCCTCCAGCAAGTTCTATTTATTTCTGTGCTGAGGTTTAAGTCCCTCGAGCGTGTGGCTCTAAGGGATTTAATTTTACTGAGGTGCAGCATGTCCATTAATTCTGGATTTGACATAGCTTTGTATGTCAGGCATAGATCGCCTCGAAGTAGGCAGTATGCAACTGAGTAGAGCTGGAGTTTTTTTAACCGAGCAGCATATGGCATCTGTTTGAGACCCTTGATCCTCTTGGTGAGATACTTTTGGGGTCTTTCTAATTGCTGCAGGTGTCGGGTAAGGTACATCCCAAAAGGGGCATTGTATTCTATGATGGGCCTGATGAGGGATGAATAAAGGGGCACAATTACCTCTCTTGATCTAGATGTGAAACCCTTCGTGATGAGGTGGGCTATGTAGAAGGTCTTTCTAACCACTTTGGCAATGTGGTTTTCAAAGGAGAGATTGCTATCAACTTGGTTCCGCAGGTCCCTAATAACTTTCTCTGTACTTAATGGGTTTCCGCCTATGTGGTAATTTGTGGGCACATTGTTTTTGCCAAAGGGTATGACTATACATTTTTTGGCATTTAGCTTTAAACCATGGCGCTGGCACCAGTTATCTGTCTCCGTGAGACCTTTTTGAAGGATGTTTGTGTCAGATGGAGAGTTGATTATGGCGCCCAGTTTGCAGTCGTCTGCGAACTTGGTGAGCCATAGTCCTCCCACGTTTGCCTGTACCTCGGAAAAGTATATACCGAACAAGAGTGGTCCCAGGACAGAACCCTGTGGGACGCCACTTGTGACGGTTTCGAGTCTGACATGGCTCCAGCAACTCTCACTCTGTGGGTTCTGTCTTTGAGCCAGTTTGCGACCCATCTTGTGACATAGGGATTTATATTTAAGCTGGATAGCTTATCTATGATGCCCGAGTGGGGTATTGTGTCAAATGCCTTTGCAAGGTCCAGATAGGCTGTGTGGACTACCTTCCCTTCATCTATGGCTTTGGTGACTGTTTCAAAGAAGTCAACCAGGTTCAAAAGGCAGGATCTGCCCTTGACAAAGCCGAACTGGGTAGGATCTAGTGTCTGTAGGTCCCCAATGTCTTTGTTTATGAGCTCCATGATGATCCTCTCCATAGCCTTGCAGACTAAGCTAGTCAGGCTTATGGGGCGATAGTTTCCAGGGTCCGTAGAGGCTCCACCTTTGTGGAGTGGGACCACTGTTGCTGTACGCCATTCTGTGGGCACATATCCTGTAGTGAGGCTGAGATTGTATAGCTGTTTTATTTGAGGGATTAGTTCCTCTTGTAGTTCATGTAGGACACAACCTGGGACGCCATCTGGTCCCATAGAAGCAGTGTTTTTTGCTTTGGAGAGGGCAGCCTTCACCTGAGCATCTGAGATGTTTGGGAGGCAGCCCTCTGCCGGGATAGATACTTGCTCTTTTGGGGGGGGGGGTGGAGAAGTTTGCACTGAACCTGTCTGCCAGGATATTGGTGATGTCTGTGGGTTCAGTGTATTTTTTGTCGTTTAGAATCAACTCAGAACAAGTCTGGGAGTTGCATCCCAGGTTTCTAACATAACTGAAAAAAGCCTTATGACTGTCTTTGGTGTCCTGTGCTATTTTTCTCTCGAAGCTGGCCTTGGAGGATTTTATGAGGGATCGTAATTTTTTGCTAGTACTGATCAGAGATGCCTTCCCTATTAGGGATTTTGCTCTATCATGTAGTAGCTTCCTCCTTCTGTTGTACAGTTTATTTATGGCAGGGGTCCACCAGACTGGACGCCTGCCTTTGGATGATTGGGTCTTGGTTTTGTTTGGGATAGCATGATCCATGCATTCCTGGAGATGTCCGTAGAATGCATTTATATAGGATTCTGCAGTTTGGGCTGTAGTTTCCACTGGCCCTGGGGCCTTGAAGGATTTCCACTTCGGTTTTGAGACGTGAGAAGTTCGCTTTTGCGAAGTTTTTCACTGTGGTTTTCTGGGCTGGGGGTGGGGTCGGGATGTGGACATCCAGTGAAATTAATTTATGGTCTGATTTTACCAATGAGGGATATACTTCTGGTGTGGAGCATAGAGTCCCCATGTTGGTAATGATCAGGTCTAGTATGTTGTCCCCTCTTGTGGGAGTGGTGACTAGTTGTTCCATAGCATTTGAGTTTATAATTTCCAGGAATCTTTGGGCTAAGGTGCTGGGGCTTGAGTAGTGCTCCCAGTCAATGTTTGGGTAGTTGAAGCCCAATATAATGGTGTTCGGAGAGATCTTCATGTTCTCCAATGTTTTCAGGAAGGCCGAATGGGATTCCTGACTTTGAGAGGGTGGTCTGTAGGATGCTATAAACTGAAAAGCAGTCTTGCCCACTGTTAGTTGCACATGGATGGTCTCCGATACGTGCAATGCCACTAACCTGGAGGTGTGGATATCCTTGATAAATATGGAAACTCCCCCTCCTTTTGTGGTTCGGTCCGGGTTTTGGGGCCGAAAAGCATGATACGGAGGTATAGCCTGGTAGTGCTGGGGTGCTCTCTGGAGCCTTGAACCAGGTTTCTGTCACTGCACAGATATCGATGTTCTCCATACTGAAAAGAGCTTCGAGTGCGTGCATCTTGAGGTTAAGACTTCTGGCGTTTAGCAGCATTACCCTTAGTTTCTTGTTCCTTGTGCTGTTTATGGGGGTGGGTTTGACTTTTGAGCCTTGCCTAAAAAAGGCACTATGGGGGTGGCAAGAGCCTTTGCCAATATCCGAAAGCCCAGTGGTGACAGGTGCAAGCCGTCCCTAGCGAAACAACGTGGCTTGTCGAGCATGTCATCCCAGGCTGACAGACACTGGATCCCCTTTGAATGACACCAAAATTTTAGCCAATTGTTAAAATTGATCATTTTGTCTTTGTACTGTGGCATCATTCTAGGTGAGGGTAAGATGCTGCTCAAGGTCAGGGTCATACCAGCCTGGGCTACATGATCAGAGAGCTCCTTTATGTCTCTTTTCATGTAGTCCAGGGAGGCGTCTCAGGTCATTCACACCAGCATGTACAATGACTGAGTCATATTTGTATTTGCTTTGGAGTGACCTGAGTGCTTGCGTTATGTGTCGGATCCTAGCACCTGACAGGCAGCTCACCGTGACCTTCTCTTTATTCAGCCTGGTGAGCGGGCGTCAGTGTGTCTGACAATAGAGTCACCTATAACAAGAGTATCAGGTGTGTTATTCAGCCTTAAGGGCTGTGGCTGCTTGGCACACTGACTTTGTGGGTTATGTGTTGTGTGTGTTTTGTTTTGAGGTAGCGTTTGCTTGGATGTCTGCTTTGGAGGTCTCTGTTGCTTAGGTAGATTTTTATTTAGAGCCTCCGAGTATGTTTTTGTGTATTTATGTGTTTGATTCGCTGATGTGGTGGGACTATGTGATACTGGAATTGTGTTGTGTGAGGTTACCTTCTCCTCCTGACTGGTTACACCAGTTTTGAGATGAGAGAGCTCAGCCTCCAGTTTGGCTAAATAGTTGCATCTCTCACATATATTTGAACGTGTTTGGAGGAGGAGAGGGTTGTCTGTGTACATGAGACAGTTGTAACATTGCCTCAAATTTCCCAGATTCACCAGCTGGACTGGAGAGGAAACCATTGACTGACCTTTGGACATGCTAGAGTAACAGGGAAACTGAATTTAAGACGGACCAATAGAGGACAGGGTAATTGTAGAGAGTATAAGAGTAAGTAGTGCTTATGGTTTAATAGTGCTAACTTGTAGGATTACTTAATTGGACCAGTGAAGGGCCTTAGAATGAGAATATGGTGTTTAAATTGAGAGATAGAGCAGTTCTAAGGGAAAAAGTGAAGAGCAGACTTTGTGGAGCCAGGAATAGTTTAAACCCAATTAGGCGGCGCTGCCCGTTGTTGCGCTATGCTCAAAAACGCGCAAAACCGCGCGAAACAGGGTTTTAAGAGAGGAAGATAAAGGAGTTTTGGAATTGACCCAAAATGGCCAATAAAACTACAGTTTCAAGTCAGTAACCACTCCCACAGGGCAATGTTTTTCACTGCCACTGATCAACAGAGAGACTTTCTTTTAGCCCAAGCAAAAAATGGCCTCACAGAAACTTACAAACAGTTCAAGAACAGCAAGCCTGTAACTGAACTTTTTTAAATCTCAGAAAAGTGGGAAAAAAGCAAGATTTTTTTTTATGTTTTTTCAGAGATAGCAGAGGTTAACAAGTATCAACAAGTTATAACAGTGCAGTAAATGACCCCACACAAGAGTGCTAGGCCAAAGACAGATAAAATGCAAGTTTTGAGAAAAAAACGATTTTAAAAATAAGTGCAAACAGGAAATTCAGTAAACAGCTCTAGGTTGTGCTCTAAATACAGTTACTAATGCAGAAATTGTTCATTGTTACCATCTGTGGGCTCATGGGCTTGCGATTTCCAAACATTCGTCCCCGTCAATTGTGTTCACCCACCCCATGTGTCATACTCCGCCCCTGTATGCGTAGTTTGTCTTGTCTGTTTACCTCCCCAACCTACCTCCCCAAATACACCTACTTCCTCAACCTAACTTTCCACTCTCACCTGAAAAAAAAAGGGCAATCTGTACCCACAAAAAAATTACGCCCCATACATAGCTGCCCATTATGCACACATGTCCGCTGGACATGTAAACTGATAATTATAATTGGCAGTACAACATACTTTGTTGTCCTCACCCCTCTCCCAGGGGTAGAAGGTTTCAAATTTCACTCCAAATTTCTTGCATATGCACAGCTGTTGCTGATAAAGAAATGGGCAGCTATGGACCTTCCCTACACCCGTCCTGCACATCCCGAGCTTGTTTCCCTACTGTCTTCCCCTCTTTGTGCCCCCTTTTTCACCACTTTCCTATCTCTCCATTTTCTTTTTTTTCAAAGAAATTAGCGTGGGGGTTAGCGGGAGTAAGCACTTTTAAGCAGTAGTTAGCGGGTTTGAGCGAGTGTACACATATCTGTGCGCTTAGCTAAGTATTGCTAAGCTTCGCACAAACTTGCTTAAAAGTGCCTTAGTCACTCTGCATGGCAGGGCCCTTGTTCTGCTGAGCAGCAAAATAAAACACCTCTGTCAGTCTCGAACCCCGGACCTTGGACACACTAGACTGCATGAAGTACCACTAGGCCACAGTAGATTTACAAGTTGGTGCTGTAATAAATATATCATGCATTACAATGAGTGAATGTAAAGGGAAAATAGGAATGTCATAACACAAATCTTGTTCTGTGGATCTTTACCAGCAGTTGTTGTGGAATTGCACGACATGACTGTGAAATGAGAACCAGCCATTCTAGCAGGAAATAATGTTACAGTAGCACTTTACAAACCCCACACAGTAGTATCAGAGCAGGATAAACGATGGCATATTTGAATAGGGCAGAGGTCATACTTCACAACTGTGACTGCTTTTCAGGGATGTCCCTGATTTCTAAACAAATGTTAGTTTTGTTTCTCAGAATCCCTCTGAAAAGTACTGACGGTAGGCCGAAGAGTGGGGAATTGCACTTAATGAATAATGTCAATAAGTAATAGTACACACTGCATGCACGTCAGAAAAGGTGTATTAATACATATGCTCTGATTCTCTCACAGTCTCAACTTAATGTCTGTAATACATTACAGGTGTACCCCACTTATATGTACCGTTCCCAGAGGCTGTTCAAATATATACCTGTGTACATCAGAGGCCTGGCAGAGGCAGAAACACACAGGCATTACAGCTTGTCTGCTGTTACACACTCTGCAAATAACTTTGGAATGAGTCCCACAAGCATACCCTTATGTAGGAGTTCCAGTGCAGAAAAGACTGGTGTGGTGCACAGACAAAGAATAATAGGCCAACCTCTGGCTACCATCTGGATATGTCCACAAGTGGGAGCTACGCAGGCAGACTACTTGCCTTGTTAGACTAACAGGTACACAGCAACCCTGTTTGTTCAGCAAGATAAACGTCACACAATAATATATAATGCTCTCTGTACTTCTGCACCCCTACCCAAAAGAACAATATACCTGTGTATTCAGGCTCTATCAAGGACGTAGGTAGACATACTCAGTACTGAAATGTGTTCAATTGTCTTGAGCAGCCTGTGCTAATGTCAACACAAATAAACAACAAACTGTTCAGAAGTGAGGTAATTAATATTTACAGTATAGTAGTTTACAGTTCATGTGCCAGAGGAACACATTGCAATAACTACTTTTGTAAGGCAGTTAATGGTCTAGAAAAGAATGTACATACTCCCATGCATCTTGTGTAAGCATGTGGAGGGGTGAGTAAAAGTCTACACTGACAAATGTGTACTAGAAGCAGCAACATTCAGGTTTGAGTACAACATGCAAATCACTGGCTACAACACTATCTTCAGAGATAAGAAGTATACCAGCCTTCTGTCTAACACAACGGTGTCCACAGCAAACAAGCATGGGCCCCACTTTGGAAAGCCGAAAGGGCTACGCCTACCTAACCTAGCATTTTACAGCAGTGGGCTGCTATGACAGTGAGTAGTGCAACTACCACACAGCAGGCTGCATGAAATTAGTGAATGGTGGGCACCTAATTGGTGCAGAGGCCATCACATGCACATGTGCAGATACCTAGAAAAGCAGGCTGTACTTGCTGTCTACACATGCAATACTCTCATTGCAGAAAGCGAGAGAGAGAGAGAGACAGAGACACAGACAGACAAACAGAAAAATAAAGAGTAACAGACAGAGAAAAGAAAAAGGAAAAAAAAAATTAAAAAACATTACCGTTAAAAACAAACGGAACACAGCAATACAAATGAAAGGTATGCAACACATATGTATTTGCTGGCATGTAGTAGATGTTTATGAAGAGTACTCTATGTACTGTGAATCATCCATATGTGGCAGCAGTACGTATCTGTACATGTGCATAGGGCAAGGGACATACTGCAACTGTTTGTGAAGGGCGTACATATATACGTTGTTGAAGGTTGTTATGTGCATATGTCTACGTAGGTTTTAGTGTGTGGAAAAGACAATAGCATGCAGTGCTGGTATATGACATGTGGTGGTTAAACGCTGTGGGTATGCTCTGCCATTTTTGCAGTATTGTAGCCAGTGAGGCCTGCTAAAGCTACATGGGCTGAGGACACCTTCAATGCAGTCTGCACATTACTGCGCAATATTATTACATAACTGTATATCTCACAACTGTCGCATAAGTGCTATTCCCACCATGAATAGTGGACTGTATATGTGTATATGGATGTTTATATGCATGTGTGTATGTGTGTGTGTATGTATGTATGTATGTATGTGTATATATATATATATATATATATATATATATATATAGATAGATAGATACATAAATATATATAGATATAGATTATGTATATCTATATATATATATGTGTGTATATATATATATATATATATATATATATATATATATATATACAGATATAGATATACATATAGATACATATATATATATATATATATATATATATATATATATATATATATATATACACATAGATAAATATGCATATATATATATATATATATATAATATATATATATATATATACATATATACATAAATATGCAGATATATATATATATATATATATGAAGAGGGAGAGAGACATGGGGCATACATACTGCGACAGGTGCCTGGCGACCAAGGTATGGAATGAAGCTCAGTGTTGACACTGCAGTGCCATCCCTTCTTGCCAGAACACTGTACCCATTAACTACCACATAGGTGGTAGTCTACCTAACACCGAAGGTGTGATAAGGGAACATGGGACACAGATGGACAGTAGCCTCCCCTTTGATAATCACAGTGCCACACTGGTCATGTACTCTCTGTCTACATGGTACACATCACAAAAGGTGTGTCATCTAGGGAAATACAGGTCAGTGTTCCCCTCTACTTATCACACTTAAAACCCATTAGAGAGTACAATGCCAACTACAGCAACTGGAAAGGCCACAGACATACCTCACAAAGAGTAATACCGGCCTCAAACAGATGCCCTATGCAGGCAGACTCACAAAACCACAGCTACACTGTGTTGCATACCGCCTACCCAGAGGTGACCTCTGCCTAACATACTGAGCATGTCACACCCATAGCTGTTGGACATCTTCCACGTAAACATATTACAATCCCTCCCAGATGCACGCTCCAGGGCCCTACACCTTGTCAGCTCACTAAACAGCACATGCTGGAGGGATAGAGTCCTAACTCAGAGACATGCCATACTCTGGGACAAACCACCTATCAATAGCAAATAAAGCTCCTCATTAGCAGTTGTCATAAATACTCCTGATGATTGTTTGGGAGATAGGAAATTCACCCCGGGAATCACCTCTGTGGCTCTGGTTGACAGGGGCAAGTGAAATTAAATTACATGTGTGTCAAAGGGTAGCATATGGCTAGACTGCTATAGGCCCTAGGGCCAATAGCGTATTATCAACCCATGACACGAAGCACACACACATGTACTTGGTGCAATAACTGCTATGTGAGGTTGATTGAGTGTGATGGGGAATGTGTTGGTGAATGTGTGCAAGGTCTGTAAAGGTGTGACAGCTTAGTGTGACATTGTTTCTGTGTTGGTAGCTTGTGTTCTATCTGTGATCCCAGAAAAAGATGTGCATGCTATTGCTAGGCAGAAAAAGAAGTATGGCATACGGTGTGACGTAGTCCCTTGTTGTCGACTGTGGTGTCCCATTGTAGGCTAAAGCAATACATGTATGCTTAGTGAGTGGTACTGCTAATGAATCCAAACTCCCATATGAACAGTAGTACTACCTGAAGCTGTAGAGTATGGTGTATGTTCACATTGCTTGGAAACACTGTTTTGTGTCATCCCTGTAGTCCTCACAGATTACATACCTCAGGCATAAGGTTTTGTAAGTAGTGACACACAGTACTGTATGGTACACAGGTAAAGCTCATCTGGGTTGGCATACATTTGTGTGTTGTATGTATGTCTGATGTGAGTGTAATTATGCCTGTAATATGCCCTCAATCATATCTGTGTTACAGGGTATACGCGTGTATCTAGCAACATGTATAGTCTACTACAGCAGTATGCCACCTATATCAACTGTGCACATATGTTAGGCAGGGGTTTGGCATCACTGACTACTGTAGTATACTGGTAATACTGTAACTGTACTTTACATTCATTGCAATGGATGACATCATTCTCCATCCATTAGCTTGATATATACCTCCTGTGGCTAGGTGATGCATTGTGTCACATACAGTGTGCCATGTACTGTTGTATAGTCTTACATACTGGCTTCACTTTGTTGCTGTGCAGAACATGGTTTAATATATAGAATGTGCCAGGCACTGTCAGGCAGTTGTGGGCCGAGCAGTGATATGTGGTATTAAAAGAGTGCATCTCCTGACAGCCAATAGGTTGCTATATATGGCATTTCATTGATGTCTGTACTTTTAGAATGTTAAGTATGCCACATGACTTGCTCACAATTATTGTTTTATTGTCTTCCAGGGACATGTCTCAATTGCAAACCCACGTATTCCCCTGAAGAGGAAGAAATAATCCTAGATGCCCTAATACAACATCACAACCTGCTGTTCTCCAGAACCAGCTAGGACCAGCATGGGCGCACTGCACTGTGGCAGGATAATGTCCGTCGGGTGAATGATGTAGGCATGCATAACTGGACTTATGAGCAGGTACGTCATCACTGCAGTGATTTAATTGACATGTCCGGCAGCATGCCTCCGATGTCCACAGACAACAGCTTGCCACAGGTGTTGGTGCAGCAACACATCCACCCCTCACCAGAGTGGAAGAGCTGCTCTTCAGCATGGTGGCTCCTGGCCAACCACTACAACAGACATGTGCCATCATGGTGGCCAGAGTCACCCAGCAAGTTGACTCAGAGCGTGCAGGTAACATGGCATATCTGTAGAATACTGTTAGCTCGATTGTTAGAACATGCATTTATCAGATGTGTACTGTGTATTTAGAAGATGTGGAGCCTGGTGTCATGCAATACTGATAATTTGGTACATAATCTGTATGCCTGTGATTGTCACCTGTTGTACTACTGTAAAATTGCAAACTCGCAGCAGCAATGTCATAGTTGTTGACACTGACAAACTGTCTCATATCCTTGTAGGTCCCTCTGGTGTGATAGCAAGACAACAGACCCATGCTGGTGAGTGTTCTACATTTAATATAGCATATAACATGTGCATGTCATAGGAGAGTTGTAGGCCATATACACATGTAAAACACCTGCACATAATGCATGCTGTGCATGTTTTCTGTGGGACTATGCACATCCCAGTAACATGAGTAGCTGCCTCAAACACATGCAATACACAGAGCATCCCAACCAACTGTGGTACACTGTAGTGGACATTGTATAGGCAGAGTCAATACACATGCACACAACATACACCACTTTCTCATACGCAGTAAGTATTAATATGATACACATGGCGTATGTAGACACCTGCTGTAAGGTCAGACTCCAGTATCCCAAATGTCATCAACACAGCGCACATACTATACCTGAGGGGTAGAGGTCTATCATGGGGCGGTGCAACACTCTTCAACACACAACACATTCATGTTAGGCAATTCTCCCTATTGAACACCTTACATACCCATGTGACAACTGCCTGTGAAATGGTTAATGCAGCCAAAGTGGTGCAGGTCAGGTACAGCAAGATAGTTGCCAGTGTGGCATACATTAGTGGCCTTGAGTGACCACATGATGCTGCCTGATGATGGCTCATGGTACTACACTAAATCCAGTTACAGTAACTACAGTACTACACATAGCATTCATTGCTATACACCTGACAGTTGTGTGCATCCGGCCATGGTATGTATACCTATGAGTGATGGTGCACAGGACATTGGAAAGCATTTCATACTTGCACAGCAATGTTGTGTCCATGTACACATTGTGTTCCAGGGTGAGGCCAATCAATGAACAAGACACATGCATCAAAGACATGTATACTGTTATCAACAAGGACTCTCTACACTCGCACTGCATGCTGTTGAGCAACACACATCCTGCATGCTGACACGTGTGATAGGACTCTTTGGCTTGTGATACTATACTCCACCATCAACCACTAATGAGTACATTCTGTATTGCTGCTGGTGTGTGTGTGTGTGTGTGTCAACTTGACTGTGTAGTGTATTTGTGTGCATGTGTTCATGTGTGCATGTGTGTTAATATCATGTACAGATTGTAAAGCGCGTTTCCTGTCTTCCTCTCACAGGTGCTGAGGTTGTGTTGGATGAGTGCAGCAGGAAAGCTGAAGTCACTGCCATAAATAGTGGACATGATGATACATGTGTTGTGGTACAGGCAAGTTTGACGGGGTCTGTCGTTGGTCCGCCAATCGACAGTACACAGCTTTCCACCCCATCTATGCGCACATTCATACTGCCAATACATCCCTCAACACCAATGGCCTTAGCTGAGGGACAGCCTACAGTAGGCATTGACCAGGATAGTGTGGTATCTATGGCACATGCATCCCCTCACAGCAGCCATACCCAGACTCCTGGAATGGTACCACATAGGCAAATATCCAGGGGTTCTTGTGGGAGCACTGCTGGTTGTAATGCCCCTGGCAGATGTGCCCCAGCAGGTCTTACAACCTCAGGTATGTTCCAGGCTGTAATGCAGGCACAGGCACGCATGGAACGGTACACCATGCAGGGACTAAGGGCGCAGAGGGCCCATAACACCGCTATCAATGACAGTATCAGTGACCTTGCCGGTGCCATCCGTAATTACACTGAGGTCATTGATAGACGTTGGGGGGAGACACTAGATGTCCTCCGCAATGTCATGTCCATGTGCCAGGACAGTGCAGGACAGCTAAGACATCGACGTGGACGTATGCCAGCAACATCATCAGCTGGCAGTCATCGCGGACGACACACAAGTCACATACGCTCCCGTAGTGGCAGTACCAGCCCCAGCAATGTTGGGGCTGGGCTGTCAATAGACCGTCCTAGACAACCACATGCACGTGGCTCTGGCCAATCCCAGCAGGGACATGGGTCCAGTCGACATCCCTCTGCCTCTGATGATAGTACCCAGTCTGGCTTAGTACCCGATACTGTCCGTGGCACCCCTGCCAGGCACAGGTGCTGTGTCCGTGGCCAGAGACAGTGATCTGTACAGTCTGGCAGGTACAGTCTGTGGCTGTCCCACAACCTCCTGTATTTGGCAGCCACATGGTGAACTGTGTGTATGCAGACACACACATAAACCAAACACCTAGGGCTAACACATACACACACACATTACATCAACATTGACCCATGCTGTACTGTTGTCCCTCACACACACACACACACACACACACACACACACACACACACACACACATATACATATACATGTCGATTGGATGGGTCTCTGTCGGGCTCTGGCAAACCAACAACACACCCTGTGCATATGATGAAACTGTGCCACCTCCTGTCATCTGTAACACTGATGCAGGAACAGGCTAACACATGCACAGGGTGACTTAATAGCAATGTAGCAATGTTAGCATGTTGTCAACAGTAAAGTGTAATGATATCCTTGTATGTATATCTGAGCAGGCATGATGCATTAAAGCTATGATTATCAATGCAGTATTGTTTACACCAGTGTTAATTCCAAAAATGTATTGTCCGCCCATGTGCCACTTGGCTGACGTGTGTGGTTCTGGCAGCATGTGTTGGTGAGTGGACAGTACGTGTGTGATGTGTGCAGTACAGATTTGCAGGTGTACATTTGTGAACATGGTGGAGGTGCACTGTCTGCATGTACGTGCATAGTGGACACATGGGAAGGGTGACATGCCCTGTATTACACAGTGTTAACACTTCATATTTTCTATTGGTGGCCAGTATGCATTTTACTACACATATGTTTCAACTTGGGTACACATGTGTGTATGACATGGTTTGACACTACGATGTGGGTGATACTGTTAGTAATCGGTCATTGGTTTGCATTCTGGTAGTCTACATAACCTCAACAGCCTGACTTTAACCAATCGTTAGATGTCTTGACAACTGACACACAGATGTAGGATACACAGTAGCATCTGAATCCTTCCGGTACTATACTATACCAGTAACCAGTGGTATTGACAACCACCCATTCCGGGGACCACTCCTGTTTGGCATGTAGCCCTCTTAGGTACAAGCAAACACACTAGGGATATGTCCGTCCATATCTGGTAATGCATACAGTGGCCTACAATGCATTCTCTGGATGAGACACTTATCCTCCACAAGGGTATCATACAGACAGATACCTGTTGACCAACCCATGCTGTAAAGCTATAAGCCAACTATACCATAGTCATCCACATTTACTAAACATAGTATCCTGACAGTACCACATAGGTAGTAACCCACAACATGTAGAAGGGGTACCGATGTGTACATACAGCCACATGTTACGTCATCTGCCCTTTGGTATTCACATTTCCAAAGGTATTCTGAAGTCCCTCGGTGTATCACATAAGCAATAAGGGGTATGTATGCATATCCATTAAGTTGTTGTACACCTATAATGAATGCCCATTATTGACAGACTTTGTTGTATTTGAACATGTCTGAAATATACCCCAGGCATGAACCCTCACTCACACTATTCTACAGAAACTGTCATGGGTGTGTTTGACACAGATGACCTAGGCCACAGATCACTACAGTGGCTGGCCTTGTCACAAACATACATATGTGACCTAAGGTCTGAGAAGCAGCAGCAAAAACTGTTAATGGTAACAGATGTATTCATGTAGAAAGCAGGCTTCACACCTATGAACTAACTGAGGTCGCATGTACATATATGTATTTGCTACACAGATACCTGAAGTGTGCAATGCACATAGTGTTGTTTTACTGATATGTCATACAGTAGTAAAAGCAAAACCCACACCACATTGACCAACAGTGTCACACACACACACACACACACACACACACACACACACACACACACACACACACTCAGCAATTGCAATTTTCAAACCGCTACCTAACTATGTTATGATACCAGAGAGACGAGCATTAACACGGCACGCTATATGCTGTACTGGGAGTTTTCATTTCCACTGCTGTATTTGTGGGATACTGACATCATCAGACTTGCCAAAGAGGAATTTACCTCTTTTAATGTGTTTTCCTAGTCTCCAAAAAGGGCACTCCTCTCAAAGGAAATCGCGCACACCCCCCCCCCCATACACTCAGCAATTGCAGGATTCAACCCCCTACCTATGTTATGATACTAGAGAGATACGCATTAACACGACGCGCTATATGCTGTACTGGGAGTTTTCATTTCCACTGCTGTATTTGCGGGATACTGACATCATTAGACTTGCCAAAGAGGAATTTACCTCTTTTAATGTGTTTTCCCAGTCTCCAAAAAGGGCACTCCTCTCAATGGAAATCACACACACACACACACATACACCCTCCCCGCACACACACACACACACACACACACACACACACACACACACACACACACACACACACACACACACACACACACACTCAGTAATTGCAGGATTCAAACCCCTACCTATGTTAGGATACTAGAAAGATACGCATTAACACAACGTGCTATATGCTTTACTGGGTGGTTTCTTTTCTCCTGTTATATTTGTAGGATGCTGACATCATCAGACTGGACATGGTAATGTGTGTGCACTTTGTTTTATGCAATCCCAGGACTGAACTGTGTGGGACAGCAGGTGTTAGGCTTGAACAGGACTCCACAATTCTTAGCTTGTGTGATCTATCTGTGGGCCAATTGCCAATCCATCATATGACAATACATATTTATGCACAGATTGTTGATTTTGTGGATACGACATGTGTCTGGGATGTTGGAAAAGGGCTATTCAAAGTCTATGTGGGACGTGTGTAGCTCCTTTCAGTGATATATGTCCTCGGTGGCTGCCTTGCAAACAGTCTAGCAGGTTTGGGAACCATGATCTGCCCATGAACAAACCAAAGTTGGTAGGGTTGTGTGTTTGTCGGATTCTAATAGCTCTGTTTATGACTTCAGTCATGATGGACTCCATGACCTTGCAGATCAGACTTCATAGGCTTATAGGACTATAGTTCCCATGGTTTGTTGTGCACCAACACTTGTGGGGTGTGCCATATGTTGCTGTAACCCATTCAACAGTTTCATATCCTATAGAGAGGGTGAGGCTCAACAGACTGTTCAGGTGCAGGGTATGTTTGTTCTGCAGTTCACTTATGACACATATAAGGAAACAATGTAATCCAATTGATGCCATGTTTTCAGCTTTGGAAGGAGCTGTTTATCCATTCTACATATGATATCTCCTGGTATGATGATAGGGCCTTTTGTCAGTGGGAGGTGGGTATGTATATATGGGCCTGTCTGACAGGATGTTGGCATTGTCAGTCATGTACAGCTGGCCCTGACTCAGGACATATATGAGTGTACATTGCTATTTATGACATAGCTGAAGGAAGTGTCATGGTTCTGTCTGGACTCCTTCGCAGATAATCTTTCCACAACACCGACAAACCTAAGCACTAAACCCGTTATACTCTTTTACACACTTAACACCCTACCGATCCTTTTTGATCAGTCAAAAGAGTATTTCATCATAATATCCGGACATGTCCAAAGGTCAGTTTCGTGTGCACTCTCCAGTCCAGCTGGTGAATATGGGAATTTTGAGGCAATGTTACAACTGCCTTATGTACACAGACAACCCTCTCCTCCTCCCAACAAACTCAGATATATGTGAGAGATGCAACTATATAGACAGGACTATCAAGTGGTGAAGGTAACCACACACACCACAAATCCAGTCTCACATAGACCTATAGCAACAGCAAACAAAACACATTACCACACAAAAACATGCTCGGAGGCTCTAATAAAAATCTGCCTAAGCAGCAGAGAGCTCCAAAGCAGACACCTAAACAACTGCTACCCCACAACAATACCCGCACATCACATAGTTCACAAAGTCAGTGTGCCACACAGTCACTGCCCTTAAGGCTAAACAACACACCTAATACACTTGTAATAGGTGACTCTATTGTCAGACACACTGACGTCCCACTCACCAAGCAAGGAGAAGGTCACTTTGAGCTGTCTGTCAGGTGCCAGGGTCTGCCACATAACACATGCACTCAGGTCACTCCAAAGCAAGTACAAATATGGCTCTGTCATTGTCCATGCTGGTGTGAATGACCTCAGACGTTCCTCCCTGGACCACATGAAGAGAGACATAGAGGAGCTCTCTGATCATGTAACCCAGGCCGGTATGACCCTGACCTTGCGTAGCATTTTACCCTCACCAAGAATGATGCCACAGTATAAAGACAAAATGATCAATTTTAACAGTTGGCTAATGTATTGGTGTCATTCAAAGGGGATCCAGTGTCTGTCAGCCTAGGATGACATGCTCGACATGCCACTTTGCTTCGCTAGGGACGGCTTGCACCTGTCACCCCTGGGCTTTCGAATACTGGCTAAGGCTCTTGCCACCCCCATAATGCCTTTTTTAGGCAAGGCTCAAAAGACAAACCCACCTCCATAGACAATACAAGGTAAAAGAAACTACGGGTAATAATGCATGAACTCAAGGCTCTCCTCAGTATGGAGAATATTGATATCTGTGCAGTAACAAACACCTGGTTCAAGGCTCCCGAAAGCACCCCAGCACTACCAGGTTATACTTCATACCATGCTTTTTGACCGCAAGACTTGGACCAACCAACAAAAATAGGGGGAGTATCCATATACATCACAGATACACACACCTCCAGGTTAGTAGCACTGCACGAAGCATCGGAAACCATCCATGTGCAACTAACAGTGGGCAAAACTGCCTTTCAGTTTGTAGACTGCTAGAGACCACCCTCCCAAACTCAGGAACCCAACTCGGCTTTCCTGAGAACACTGGAGAATATAAAGGTCTCTCCAAACACCATTATACTGGGTGACTTCAACTACCCAAACATTGACTGGGAATACTACTCAAGCCCCAACACCCTCGCCCAACGGTTGCTAGAATTTATAAACTCAAATGCTATGGCACAACTGGTCACCACCCCCACAAGAGGGGAAAACATATTGGACCTGGTCATCACCAACATGGGGACTATATGTTCCACAGCAGAGGTATACCCCTCATTGGTAAGGTCAGCCCATACATTTATCTCACTGGACATCCATATCCCGTCCCCACCCCCATCCAAGGTAATCTCGGTGAAGAACTTATCAAAAGCAAACGTCACACTTCTCAAAACCGAGGTGGTATCCTTCAAAGACCCCGGGACAGTAGTAAATACGGCTCAAACCGCAGAATCCTTTACAAACGCATTCTATAGACACCTACTGGAATGCATGGATCGTGCTATCCCAAATAAAAACAAGACTCACTCCTCCAAAGGGAGGGGACCTGTCTGGTGGACCCCGGCCATGAATAAGCTATACAACAAAAGGAGGAGGCTACTACATGATAGAGCACAAACCCAAAAAGGGAAGGCATCTCTGATCAGTACTAGCAAGAAGCGATGATCCCTCATGAATTCATCGAAGGCCAGCTTCAAAAGGAAAATTGCACCAGACACCAAGGACAATCACAAGGCCTTCTTTAGTTATGTCAGGAACCTGAGTGGCAACTCCCAGATATGCTGTGAGTTAGTGCAAAATGACAAAAAATACACTGAACCCACAGACATTGCCAACACCCTGGCAGACAGGTTCAGTGCAAATGTCTCCCCCCCATCCCCCCAAAAGAGCAAAATGTCCATCCCAACAGAGTGTAGCCTCCCTGACATCACAGATGAACAGGTGACAGCTGCCCTCTCCAAAGCAGAAAACGCAGCATCAATGGGACCGGACGGTGTCCCGGCCTGCGTCTTACACGAGCTTCATGAAGAACTTAACCCTCACATAAAGTCACTGTTCAATATCAGACTTACTATAGGATATGTACCCAAGGAATGGATTACAGCAACAGTGGTCCCGCTCCATAAAGGTGGTGCCACAACGGACCATGGACACTATCGCCCTATAAGCCTAACTAGCCTGGTCTGCAAAGCTATGGAGCGCATCATCATGGAACTCAAACAAAGACATCGGGAACTTACACACATTGGATCCAACCCAATTCGGCTTTGTTGAGGGCAGATCTTGCCTCTTGAACCTGGCTGACTTCTTTAAACAGTTACCAGGTCCATAGACGTAGGGAAGGTAGTCCACACAGCCTACCTGGACCTCGCAAAACCCTTCAACACAATACCCCACTCGGGCATCATAAATAAGCTCACCAGCTTAGATATCAATACATATGTCACAAGATGGACTGCAAACTGGATCAGTGATAGCACCCACATGGTCAGAATTGCAGGTGCCATGTCGGACTCTACACCAGTTACAAGTGGCGTCCCACAAGGCTCAGTCCTGGGACCTCTCTTGTTCAGTATATATTTCTCTGACATACAGGCTAACACAGGAGGACTATGGCTGACCAAGTTAGCAGATGACTGCAAACTGGGTGCCATAATCGACTCTCCAGCTGACACAAGCATCCTCCAAAAGGGTCTCACAGAGATGGATAACTGGTGCCAGAGCCATGGCCTAAAGCTAAATGCCATAAAATGCATAGTCATCCCCTTTGGGAATAACAAAGTGTCCACAAATTACCACATAGGTGGTAATCCATTAAGTACGGAAGAAGTTATTAGGAATTTGGGGACCCAGTAGATAGTAATCTCGCCTTTGACAATCACGTTGCTAAAGTGGTTAGAAAGACCTTCTATATAGCCCACCTTATCCCGAAAGGTTTCACATCTAGATCAAGAGAGGTCATTGTGCCCCTATACTCATCAGGCCCATGATTGGATACAATGCCCCATTTGGGATGTACCTTACCAGACACCTGCAGCAACTGTAATGGCCACAAAAGTACCTCACCAAGTGGATCTAGGGACTCACACAGATGCCCTGCGCAGTTCGGCTAAAGTAACTCCAGCTCTACTCAGCTGCTTACTGCCTACTCGGACGCGATCTGTGCCTGAAATATAAAGCCATGTCTAATCCAGAATTAATGGACATGCTCCACCTCAGGATATCTGAATCCCTTAGACTACAGCTACACGCTCCAGGGACTTAAACCTCAGCACAGAAATTAATAAGACATGCTGGAGGGACAGATTCATATCCCAGAGGCTTCCCTCACTCTGGAATGAAATCCCAGTCCCGCTTAGGCAGAGCCCCTCACTGACCCTATACAGGAGAAATCTTGAGTAGTGGATGGGTGATCGCATGTTTACCCCGGGATCTCTTCTGGGTCCCTGCTAGACAGATGCACAATAAACTAACCGTAAAAGGGCCATCTTGTGTGACCTACTATTCACAGGCACAGTCTACTAATCTAACAGGGTGGCGAAAGCCAAACACACTCTGGCTAGGCTTATAAATGCCCTAGGGCAGATAGCCTAGTATCAACCAATGAACCTATGATAACGTTTGGAGTGCACACTGTTTATTGATGATACTGATTGCAGGTTGTTTTATCTTCTTTGCTTTCCCACTTTCTATGAACAACCTAAGTATCTGTAGTACATATTTGATTATGACAGGGTTCCAATATATTATATATGTGTCTGTTGTCATATAACTGTGTGCACAAGGTGGACTGGTGAATAGGGAGAGGTTCCTGGATTAACACATGCAACTGCCAGATATGTGTGGCCCACTGCTGTACTCAGACATGGCCTAAGTGTGTGAGCATACCCAGTTTGGCCTTTCAGTGTCTTGTTGCCTGACATTTGTCTCATTTATTCAAGTGTGTGAGCATGCCCAGTGTGACCTTTCAGTATGTTGCTGTCTGAAGTCCACTACATTTGTTAATGTGTGTGAACATGCCCAATATTAACATTTATACTATATGTGTGTTGAAAATCAGGTTATATTTTTACTGCAGGGCTCACCTTTGCGTCATAACTAGACAGGGATTATGCTGTGCCTGCAGGGTTTCCATGAGATACTTTGCATAGACTTATCAACATTTCATACAGGCTGACCAGTGAAATACTGTCATGGTTTAATGGTTCAGTACTATGACTATAGTCAACAGTATCCTGGGTTCGAGGCCTGTCACTGCTTTATATTTTCATACTGGGCAGACCAGACTGCTTAAAGACCAGTAGAGCAAATATGAGCATGTTTACATGCTTTGGCTCAACTATGCCCAACTTTGACCAAGCTTGCCCAACATTGCTCAACGTTAACCAACACTGCTGAACGTTGCCCAATATTGCTCAACATTGACCAAAGTTGTGCTAGTTAGTGTGTGCAATTTTGTTTACATATACTAAATAGTGGTAAAAGCTGTTTAGCACTGCTTTATATTGCTTAACACATGGCAATCATGCCTCAGGTGGTGCTGCAGGGCTGCCTATGTCGGATGCACATACTACACTCCCTATAAATGTTTGAAAACAGGTAGTGTCATGTTAGGCATCGCTTTTACTATATGTGTGAGTCAGAGAGAAGTATCATTTCCAGGGTTCCTACTGAGCCAGTGTATGTGTTATGCTTTGCCTCTTTGCCAAGGCCAAAGCATACTGGGCACGCCTCCTTCTGCCTACTGAGGCAGGCTCAGGTTGTTCCTCCTCCAGGTCACACTCTGCCTGTGATGGCCTTGGCAATGGTGGGGGGCTGTTTGGCCTGGACCTATGCTGCTCCTGCTGCAGCTGTTTTCGCAGGATCATATTATGCAGCATAGCACATACCATGACAATTTGGGTACATGTAGTTGGGGAATACTGCAAGGCTCCACCAGATGTGTCTAGGCACCGGCACCGGAACCATGACTTGAGCAGCCCAAACACACTCTTGATTACATTTTGTGTTTGCGCGTGTGGCGTTCCTGTTCAGGTGTGTGTGCATTTCTGATGGGTGTCATCAGCCACGGCTCCAGTGCATAGCCAGCATCCCCCACTAGGTGACCATGAGGGATGTCCCCGTTGGCAAATGTCTGGTACAGCTGAGTCAGATGCCAAATATGGGAATCATGTTAGCTTCCAGGGCAGCCAGCACACACATTCAGTATTATGCCCTGGGCATCACACACGACCTGGCAGTTGATGGAGGGGAAGCCCTTGCAGCTAAAGTAGACCCTACCCCGCTTGCTGGCTGGTGCTTTGATGCGTATGTGCGTGCAGTCTATTGCACCCACTACCTCAGGATATTCCGCTATTTGCTGGAAAAGACGCATATTGCTGGACAATACCTCACGGGAATTGGGGAAATATACATGATCACCGACATGTGCTGACATGGCATCCAGGAACTGGTGCAGTGCCCTGGATGCTGATGCCTGTGATATTCCCATCATATCACCAGTTGATCTCGGGAAGGTACCTGTTGCTAATATTCTTAGGTCAACACATACCTTGGTTTCCACTGGGATGGGTTCTCCTCTGTTGGTTCCATGTGTGAGGCGTGGCCTGCACAGCTCAACAATTTGCTGCATGAGGTCTCTGTCCACTCTATAGCGCTCCACTATCTCCAGCTCATGTAGCCTCTGACAGGTTACCCAGGGCCTGTACACTCTTCGCCGTCTCCCCACTGTGGGTTGTCCAGCAGCATTCGCATTGTCACCACCCTCAGCATGTTGCATATGTCGCCTTATAACAGCAATGGCAGCCCCTAACATTTTTTGTCTCAGTAAAGCTTTTTAAGTTTTCATTTCTCTTAGTTTACTGCAGTGTTGCAATGTCTCTGAGGAAAACATAGTGGAAGGTTGTTTGCAGAGTTTTAAGTGCTGGGCTGGGCTAGTGTACTGCCTGTGTAACTGCCTGATTCTGATGGTTTTTCACCTGCTAGCTCTGCTAGTTCTCCCTGGTTAACTTGCTACTATTTATTGTGCTTCCTTTTCCCTTTTTGTTTCCTCAGGGGGGCAGCGCCGTGCACACAAGCGCAAACACGCGCACACCAGCTCACACGAGCACACACATGCTTACACAGACTAAAACTTGCTTATTCTTGCTAAAACGCGCACACACACAGGCGCATACGCGCTTCCACACATTTCAACAACCTTTAGACATGCTTACTCCGGCTTAAACGCGTGCACACAGTCTTACTCGGATACACAGGCGCGCACCTACGCGCAAACACGTTGCAAGCACTTCAACAAGAAACTTTAGTGTTATCCACGGCATACACCTTCAATTTCTTGCTTTTAGCTAGGGTACCTGTTGACACACCTCTTCCAGTGAGGAGTAAATGACAGCAAACACATGCCACTCTGCTCCAATGAGCTTACATTCTTTCACACATACCCCCTCGTGATGTCACCTATCTTCAAATCTGATACTCCCCTTATCCTACTCCGGCACTCCACTGACTGTGCTCATTTGCTATCTAAACTTGGGATTCACTATCCTTACCCTCATTTGCATAGGACTGCCTACTAATGCTTGTTTACATCTCTTAGACTGAGCTTCCCCACTTAGCAACCTCTACTCGGTAGCTATGTTGTCTTCAGCCTGCCATTCCCTTACATTGTAAATTAAGAATTACAATAAAATCCATATTTGTGGATTTTAATTACTGGTTTTCTGGTTTTTAGAGCGCAGCACGTTTGCGCGGTGCTGCACTACGCTTAAACTTCAGAGATCGGGATAAACATTTTTTTTTTATTTTGCAACGGGGAACATTGCCAATGGCCGTATTTTTGGCAATTGGTATGCTTCCTCAACTGGATGCATCCTTTTTTTGGAGCTGTCACTGCTCCGTTTTGCTATTTGCAGAACGGTACTCAGTTGTCAACGGAGTACATTTCTGCAAATAACACTACTTTTACTCGGGCAGGTTCGGGTTTCCTAGATTGCAAATGTACCTCATTTGCATAGCTTTCGACAGCAATTGAGGTAATTTGCATATCCTAGCCCTGTCCGTGTAAGACTCATTTTAGGAGCTCTCTTGCACGCCCCTACCGGCTGTTCCTGGATCGCTCAGTGGACAAGTTGGCAGCATGGAGTCTTACTCTACTCTTAGACTCCGTGCAAGCCTTCATGAATCTGGCCCACAAGATGAACCTGAAACAAGATAATGCTAAGTAGATAATAAAACATAAAACGGAGTGTGTACTTTCTCAACTTTTTAAAGCTAGCAAATTACAAGTGACTGTACTTGGCCACTTTAGGCAACATGGAGTTTGCTATAAAACAGGCATATTATTATCGAACTAAAAATACCTACAACAAAAACATCCTCTGTGGATTAATGAAGTTGGGTTTATCCTTCCCTTCATTCCAATCTGGCTGTTTTTCTCTGAACCTAGAGTGTCTTAGTATAACAGGGTGACCTGGTCTGTGGAGTTTGAACGTCACAATCATTCCACCAATTTTGTGTTGGGACAGGGGTTGCAGACCTCGAATCCTGCATAATACTGATAATGACATTTACACCTAAAAGGAGCAGGTATTTTTGTGTAACATTTTAATATGTTGAGGTATATAAAAATTATGTTTTTTTCAATAAATTCAAGATGCAGATGCTTTTTTGCATGCGAGAGCCGGAAGATAATCTAAAAAGAAGTTATGTCTTACCATAACATTCCATCTGTGTTGTAGATCTTTGTTCATTCATTACAGATACGACCTTAGTTCCCTCCTCGGAACCGATATAACCGTTTCCCAGCTCGCGCAAGGCAAAAACTCTCAGCTAAGAACCTACCCACAACGCCCCTCTCCTAGTTACTTCAGATCGAGTTTGCCCACCCTAAAAAAAGATGTAGTAATAGAAAAATAGTAGGAGGCTCTGTCTGAGCAAATACCCTAACCAGGAGTTCCTAAAGACCACCAGGAGTCCAGGCAGGGGGAAGGAGGGTGGGAAGTAATGACTAAACAAAGATCTACAACACAGATGGAATGTTATGGTACGACATACTTTCTTGATCTGATGTTGTAAATCTTTGTTTATTCATTACAGATAGGACAGAGTCCTCAGCTACTTGAGTCCTTGGTGGCCCTAAGGAAGGATATTTCTGAGCACCATAGAACCAAAAGATGCTCTAGAACCAAAAGATGCTCATCCCCTGGATGCCAAATCCAATTTGTAATGGGATATAAAGGTATGAGGTCTTGCCCAAGTGGCTGCTGCGCATATATCATCCATACAGGCTCTGGAATGAAAAACTACAGAAGTAGCCATAGATCTGGTAGAATGAGCTTTTATTCTGGAAGGTAAGGATAGCTTATTCTGTTGGTAGATAAAGGTACTGATGTTTCTGAGCCAAGAGGATAAAGTCACTTTGGAAACAGGTTTACCCAATCTGGGTCCGGCAAAGGGCACAAACAATTGGTGTGTTTTCCTGAAAGATTTAGTCTTGTCCAAATAACAACAAAGCTGCTGGTGAACATCACGGGTGTGCAAAAGGTACTCCCCTCTATTAGAATGCCTTGGGAAGAAAACAGACAGGTCAACAGATTGGTTAATGGAAAAGCCAGAAATGACCTTGGGCAAGAAAGAAGGGTCAGTACGAAGGGGCACCCTATCCATGTGGAAGATCAAGTAAGGACTCTTGACACTGAAGGCCTGCAACTCAGATACTCTTCTCGCTGAGGTGAGTGCTACTAGAAGTTCCATGACAAAAATTTCAAACCACATGAATCAAAGAGCTCAAAAGGGAGAACCTGTGAGACTGAAGCACCAGAGTCAAGTCCCAGGGTTATAAGGGAGGCTTGGCCAGAGGTTTAACATGCAATACTCCCTTCAAAAAGTTCTTACATAGGTGGTGTGACATAACTGAATAATTATCAAGACCATTATGAAAATTGGTGACAGCTGCTAAATGTACAATGATCGTTGAAGCCGAGGCTCCTGTATGTAAGAGTAGTCAGGTACTGTAGGAGCTTTTGAATAGACATAGTGAAAGGGTCTAAGTTCTGGTCTTTGGCCCAAATAGAGAACCTAATCCATTTACTAGAATAAACTTTTCTAGTTGAAGGTTTGTGCGAGGCCAGAAGAATTTCACAAACATGAGATGGGATGTCAGGCAGCCTGGCAATCATTGGAAGTAGAAGAACCAAGCTGTGAGCTTGAGACTGTGCAAGTTCGGATGAATTAGTCCCGGAGGATGAGATAACAGGTCCTGGGAATGATCCAGGATCCAAGGGCTGTGAATCAGATGAGGCCATAGAAATGGGAACCAGACTTGATGTGGCCAGTAGGGAGCAATGAAGATCACTTTGCTTTTCAACCTCTGAACTTTCTGGAGAAGTTTTGGAATGAGGGGAAATGGGGGAAAGGCATACAGAAGTCTCGGGAGCAGTGTGGCCCTCGGAGGTTGCCCCTGAGGGGGGATCAAGACAAAATAGCTTCTGCATTTGTAGTTTAGAGGGGAAGCAAACAGGCCATGGCAAGGCTTGCCCCAATGTTGGAAGATCCGATCTGCTATTACAGGGTTGAGAGATCACTCATGAGACATCAGGATGTTCCTGCTCAGATTGTCCACAATAAGGTTGGAACTCCTGGGAATGTGCGTTGCTATAAGAAAGCGATTGGAAGCTATCGCCCAGTGCCAAATCCTCATAGCTTCCCGACACGGGGGGGGGGGGTAAGATCTGGTTCTGCCTTGCTGGTTCATATGCTAGAAGACTGACATGTTGTCTGACTGAATTGCAATGGTCCCCGAGGGTAGGGATGCATGGAACGCCTGCAACGCTAAGAGAACTGCCCTCAGTTCCAGGACATTTATGTGCAAGTTGGCCTCAATGGGGGTCCAGGTGCCTTGGATAGTCTTTTCCTGGAAATGCCCCCCTCCACCCTAAAGTACAGTTTTGTACCTACCATAAATGTAGATGTTAGAGTGCTCATATAGCTGCAGTCATTACAGATGGGTTATCCTGCCGTCAGGCGGGTCCTCGGTCGGCCGAATTCCAAAGTCTAGGTCCGGCGTCAGTTGTCGTTGCTTCTTCCCTGACGTCAGTGCAGCAGGGGTATAAAAGAGGCAGCCGACGCCATTTTCTTCAGTTTTTCTTGCCCCAGATGTCAGGTGCCCCCAGAAGGAAGGCAAAACATAATATTATGCAAACATGCAATGTAGGTAAATCAAAAACAGTAGTTGCAAGCAAATACACCATAAAAGAATACCCCAAATAGGTTGTATGATAAAGGTGTTTGTCATAAGGCCTGTCCTAAGAGGGGATGCTGGGAGGGTAACCTGGACTGCAGCTGTATGAGCACTCGAACATCTACATTTATGGTCGGTACAAAACTGTACTATGTTCATCATGCATACAGCTGCAGTCATTACAGATGGGTAGAATCCCAAAGCTAAGTAAGGGTGGTAAGCACTAAGTGGAACTAGGAGGGGCGAGGATGCCCTGCAGGACTGCTGTGGCAAAGCCCGCTCTAGATTTTGAGTATAGTGGAAGGTGGTAGTGCTTGGAGAAAGTGTGCACTGAACTCCAAGTAGCTGCTTCCAAAATGTCCTTGGTAGGGACCCCCCTGAGGAAAGCTGCAGAGGTAGCTGTAGCCCTGGTGGAGTGGGATCTGATGTATACAGGCACAGATTTTCCATGAAATGAATAACAAAAGCGTATGCAGTGGGCTATCCATTTTGAAATTGTCTGTTTGGAAATGGCCTTTCCTTGAGCACCTGTAGCATAGGACACAAAGAGCTGCTCAGATTTCCTGAATGGCTTTGTTCTGTCCAAGTAATAATGAAGTTGTCTGTGAATGTCCAAGGAATGTAGTAGTCTCTCACCTTTGTTCTGTGGATTTGGATAAAAGGTAGGTAAATGAATAGTCTGATTCAAAGCTAGACTGGATACTACCTTTGGCATGAAGGTAGGATTGGTTCGTAAGGAAACTCTGTCCTGATGGAAAATGATGAATGGTTGCACAGCCATGAGGGCCTGTAGTTCCGAAACCCTGCATGCTGAGGTAATAGCCAGAAGGAAGGCTGTTTTCCATGACAAGTATTGTAGCTCTGTTGAAGAAGCCGGCTCAAAGGGAGGCAGGGTCAGCTTTTCCAATACGAAGTTGAGGTCCCAAGCTGGGACTGGTGGTTTCCGTGGGGGTTTTATATTTTTTGCCCCTCTGAGGAACTGCCTTAATAGAAGATGTGAGAATAAAGGAGGATCTGTATTGTATTGTGCAGAAATGGCTGAAGCGTGGATCTTGATGGAGGAGAAGGCCACTGTTTAACATCTCAGCTAGGTACTGTAAAACTTGAGGTATATTTATTACCCAAGGATTCTGGCCCTTTTCTTGATTCCAGGAACAAAATCATTTCCATTTGGCGGAGTAGGCTTTTCTAGTAGAGGGTCTTCTGGCCTCCAAGATGACATCCTGCACTTCCTTGGAGAGGAGAGTCTGTTGGGAAATTAAGGTATTCTCCATGCAGCTAGATTTAGGGTTTTGAGCTGGCTGTGAAGGGTTTTGTGGTTGTGCTGGGACAACAGAAGAGGGACTAGAGGTAGGATCCATGGTGGGGAGAGTATCAGGCTTTTTAGGAGAGGATACCAGTGTTGTTGTGGCCAGTCTGGAGCAATGAGAATCATTTGTGGCCTCTATGCTCTGGCTTTTAATATAACTTTGGTCAGTAGAGGAAGAGGCGAGAAGGCATACACTGTCAATGTTGTCCAATTGAAAGAGAGTGCGTCCACTTTCCAGGCCTGTGGATTATAGGTCCTTGAACAAAATTTTTCCAACTGGTAATTTCTGTGGGAAGCAAATAGATCTATGTCTGGCTGTCCCCATGCCTGAGTTATTTTTGAGAAAACTTGAGGATGCAACTTCCATTCGTGTGGGTCTATCATATTTCTGCTTAAGTTGTCCGCCAGTGTGTTTTCCTTCCCTGGCAGGAATTGTGCCTGTAGTTGAATTTGCAATTCCAGTGCTGTGTTCCATAGGGTCATGGCTTGCCTGCCCAGGGGGTATGAATGAGTTCCCCCCTGTTTGTTTATGTACCACATGACTGTTGACTGTGGTGTTGTCTGTCCTTATCAATAGCTGGCCTGGATGCAGTAGGTCTTTGAAGGTCATAAGAGCATTTTGCACGGCTAGCATCTCCTTTTGGTTGATGTGTAGGTGCTTCTCTTTTTGGGACCATTTTCCCTGAATGCACTGATCTGCCATGTGTGCTCCCCAGGCGTAGTCTGAGGCGTCCGTTGTGATGATTTGAGTTGCTTGAGGTACACAGAAAGGGAGACCTGTGTTTCTTTGGCATGCTTGAGCCCACCACAAAAATTCCTTTTGAAGGCATGGAATGAGTGGTATAATTGTTTCCAAGCTGTGGCTGTGTTGAGAGCATAAGCTTTTTAGCTACCATTGTAGTTTCCTCATATGCAGCTTTGCACATGGTATTAGTAGGATGCAAGATGCCATGAATCCCAGTGCCTGCAGGACTTTCCTTGCAGTTAGTCTGTAGAAAGTTGCCATTTTGTTGAAGTATTGAGACAGTTGCCCTTGTTTGTCTGGCGTGAGGTAGGCCATCTGGGTGGTTGTATTTAAGTTGGCACCCAGGAAAATTATCTGTTGAGAAGGTATTAGTTTTGATTTCTTTTTGTTCACTGTGTATTCCCAGGTAGTTTAACAGTTTTATTACAAACGCCAGATGCTGCAGTAGAATGTCCTTGCTGTCTGCTTGGATCAGACAGTCGTCCAGATATGGGTAGATTTGTATTCTTTGTTGTCTGCAGAAGGCAATTACTGATGCCAGGCATTTCGTAAACACTCTGGGCGCAGTAGATAAGCCAAAGGGCAATGCAGAGAATTGGTAATGGGTTGAACCTGCAAGAAATCTGAGGTATCTTCTGCAATCTTGTCTGATAGGGACATGCAGGTATGCCTCCTTGAAGTCCAATGTTACCAGCCAAGACTCCTTGCCCAGCATGGGAAGAAGTTGCTGTAATGTGAGCATCTTGAATTTTGGCATCTGTAGATATGTGTTTAGGATGGATAGGTCTAAGATGGGTCTCCAATATTTGCCTTTCCTTGGTACCGGGAATAGTCTGGAATAAAAATCTTGACCTTGTTCTTTTGCAGGTACCTCTTGAATCGCTTTCATATCCATGAGAGCGGAAATTTGTCATTGTGCCTCTGCCCTTTGATTTTGTGGCAGGTTTGGCAAGCCTCTCATTTTTGGAAGGATGTGAAAGTGGAACTTGTAGCCTCTGTCTATAATGTCCAGAATCCATTTGTCTTTTGTAACAATGTGCCAGTTTTTTGAAAATAATGCCAGTTTTCCGCCCAAAGGTGCTGCCATTAAAGCTTTGTTTGGCAGGCATAGGGGGGAAGTCATTGTGTCTGTTTTCTAAATGACTGTGATCTATCTCCTCCACCTCTTGGGGTTGGTGCTTGCCACGGTCTAGCTCTGTAAGATCCTTGAGGTTTGTCCTCTTCCCCTTGGGCGTCTGTATCTGCCCCTTTGAGGTCTGTCCGTGGCTGGAAAGGACCAATTTTTTGAAGGCCAGTTTCTGCTGAAGTGTGGAGGTTGTACCTGCAAGAAATCTTTCACTGTTTGCATAGATTTCGCTTTTTCCTCCATTTTCTTTAGTACCTCCTCAGCTTTAACACCAAACAATACATCTTTTTGAAGTGGTGCATCTAATAACTTTGCTTTGACATGATCTGGTAAGGTTTGCTCTTTGAGCCAAGCATGTCTACATATAACAGATCCCATGACAGCAGCTCTACATGAGGCCTCTAAAGCATCAAAACCACACTGCAGGGTATGTTTACCCACTTGCTCTGCTCCATGCAACAAATCCTGCAACTCTTTCAAATCTGGTTGTTCTGTTTGTGTCATTTTGCTTTTCAGCTGAGATAACAAAAACTGTTGGTACTTTAACATATGAAATTGACAGTTTAATGCCCTCATGGTTAAAGTGGCAGATGTATACACCTCCCCCCCCCCCACCTTTCTAATGCTCTGGAATCTCTTTCTGAAGGTAAAGGGTTTTTAGCAGTAGAGGCCTTTATTCCCTTGGGACCCTGTGAAATTGTTTCTGGGTCTGCAGTATGGCTTTTATAAAGGAACTGGTGAGAATCAGGAACCCGGTAATACCTGTCTGGTTTAACAGGGGCTGGAGGTAAAGAATCTGGATTAAGGCTGGCTTCTGCGTACACATCATCCAAAATATCTAAAACAGGAGGGATAGCCAAGGGCCTATGCTGGTGGAGCAGTAGAAATTCCCTGAGCCTTTTCTTGGAATCTGAGTAATCTTGGCCTTCCCAATGGAAGTGTTCCCTCAATGTATGCAGGGTTTCCCCAAAAGAGTAGTCCTCAGGGGGGGAGACCGAGGGAATAGACTCCTCAGCATCAGAGTCTTCAAAAGGGGAATAGACATAATCCTGGTCCTCAGAATGTTCTGAGGTAATAGAAGCCTGGTCTGAGGAAGGGTAGTCTTCCTCCAATCTGGGTCTTTTGTCAGAGGGGGGTTGAGAACCCCTGATGAGAGTTATCAAATCCTCAGCCATTTTAAGCATCTGCTTTTTAGGCATGGGGCCTTGAGAGGAGGTCTGGGGACCCTGTTTTTTAGTTTTCATGGCAGCTTTAGATTTAGTGAAGGATTTAATAGAGAAGGTGGAAGGCCTGAAGACGCCTTCAGAAATGGCAGGCCTGACTACATTTTCAGTTTCCCCGCCAGGAGTGGAGTCGGTATCTGCAGTGGGAATGGAAACTGAGGAGCCTGTGACCTCAGGTACTGAAGTCACCGGTAAAATAGTTTCATCGGTAGTCAGGGGCTGCGTAGGCGCCTCGCTGAGAACCGGAGAACCGGTAGTCGGCCTAAGCGTGGTCTCAGTACTCGGTGCAGACCTCGGATGTCGGTCCTTGTCTTTGCGTCTTTTGCTTAAAACTAGTGTCGGAGTATCCAACGACATGATATAATTAATTTTTTTGCCAAAATAATGAAGGGCGAACTCCGCCCAGCGCTTAATAGTGCGCTTGTTGAACCAAACACAAAAACGGCAAGCCGAGACGTCGTGGTCTGGCCCTAAGCAAGGTATACAGAAAGAGTGGAAATACTTATGCGGTATTTGCTTCCCACAAGAAATGCAATTATTAACTTTGTCTGACATCGGTCTGAGGCAAGAAAAAAGTTTCCCCAACGGGGTACTTAGCTTTAAAGAAGACTTTGGCTGAAATACTTTCGTAAATCTCAGGAGCTGGCCGACCGGCACTTGTGAACTGCTTCTGCTTCGGGCACCGCGCGGCAAGAAAGACTGAAGAAAATGGCGTTGGCTGCCTCTTTTATACCCCTACCGCAGTGACGTCAGGGAAGAAGCGACAACAACCGACGCCGGACCTAGACTTTGGAATTCGGCCGACCGAGGACCCGCCTGATGGCAGGATAACCCATCTGTAATGACTGCAGCTGTATGCACGATGAACATCAGTGAGGCGTCCGTGGTCACAGTGGCTGTGGGTTGGGGAAGACAGAACGGTCGACACCAAAGATTTGTTTGTGGCTTCATCCACCATAGCATTTCTTCCTTGCAACGGTTGTAAGGCGTATCATGTGGTTGAGTGGGTGAGTTAACAATGAACATTGTGCAGAAAGGAGCCACTGCAGGATTCTCATGTGCAGTCCCGCCAGTGGTGGTGCTAACGTAATGGCAGCTGCCATGGAGCCCAAGCGTTGCAGTACAATACGTGCTGGTACATAGGTGTGAGGAAGAAAATCTTGGATTATGTGTCTTATTTTCAAAAGCCTATGGGGGGGGGAGAGAAGCTTCACAGGATGTTATCAAGAAGACCGTTCCAATAAATTCCAGTGTCTTCACTGGGGACATCTGAGATTTGTCTTTGTTGATTGTAATCCCCAAGTGGGCAGCAAGACCTTGAGTGTAAGAGAGGCTGTGGACTAGGAGATTCCTGGTCGGAGTGGTAAGGAGCCAGTAGTCTAGATAGGAAAACACCTGGAATCCTTGCAGTTGAAGATGAGCTACCACAACTGCCATACATTTGAACACTCGGGGGGGCTGTCGAGAGACCGAATGGCAGTGCCCTGAACAGGTAGTGATTGGCTCCCAGCCGGAAGCGGAGAAACCTCTGGGAGCAGTGTTCCATATTTATGTGGTAGTACGCATCCTGGAGGTCTAAAGAGCACATCCAATTGTCCCTCCCTAGGAAGGGAAGAATGGACTGTACTGTGACCATCCGGAATTTTTGAGGTTTGATAAATCTGTTCAGTAGGCAGAGATCCAGGATTGGTCTCCAGTCCCCTGTCTTTTTGGCACTAAAAAGAACGAGTAAAACCCGGATCCTGTCTGTTCTGGTGAGACTGGTTGGATGACTCTTTCTTAGCAGCTTTTCTATTTCTATGGCTGCTAATTCCCTCTAATTGGGTGGTACATCGGGGATTTGTTTGACGGGTCTGGGAGTTAAATCAAATGGTATCTGGTAGCCTCTGGATATTATTCTCTGCACCCAAACATCAGTAGTAATAAGATGCCAGGCTGGTAGATGCACAGAAAAATGACCGAGTGCTTCCAGAGGAAAGCAATCAGGCACTGCTCAGGAGCACTGGTAGGGTCTGCCAGAGAAAGAATATCTGGCGCCCTGGTTGCGCAGATCCCCCCTCTACCCTGAAAGGGGAGCCTTCCATATGAGTTGCCCCCTCTGCCCTGGGGGGATTGTTCACCACAAGTGTCACAAAAGGATCCTCGGGATTTCTTGAACCACATCTTTCCGCCCTTCTGGTTCCCGGAGTAGGACCTCTGGGGGTTGGAAAAGTGTATGCCCAAAGCAGACAAGGTCTCTCCATCTCTCACTACATGCAAGTGTGTCTTGTAACTTGGGTCCAAAAAATGCAGATTCGTCGAGAGGTGCAATGACAAAGGAAGATTTAAAGGGGGGGTCTGTGAAGTCATACAACTGCATCCAAGCATTAAGTCTCATGACAATAGATGTGGCGGCTTGAGTTGCCCCCTTGGTGGTGTGAGATATCAAACACATCAAGGAGTTCGAGATGGATTCAAGGGTAGCTAGCTGCGAGGCAACAGTGTCACACACCTCATCAGGCAGTAACCCCACCAAAGAAGAAGACATTTTGGAAATTAGGTCTCTTTGGAGGTGAGTAAAGTGTGCCAGATAGCTCAGTGACCGAATGGCCAAGGTCACTGAAGCATAGGTCCACTTCCCTAGTCTGTCCATGGTCCGGGACTCCCTGTTTGGAAGATGGACAGTGGAACTATCTTCTGCTACTTCCCTCTTGGTGGCCTCCGCCACGACCATAAAATCAACTGTCAACTGCTTGGACCAGAGGAGTCTTCAGGTCAGGGGCGGCTCGTGCCATCGGACTGCAGCCCCCTCAGCAAGAAAAGGAAAAAAGAAAAAAGTACTTTTTTATTTTTGCTGTCTTTCATCTCTATCAGCCGGATGCTTTACGCCAACTGACGAGCATGTGCACTGTCAAATTCCGGGTTGCGGCGGTTTTAAAAAAATAAGGTTTTTTTTTTCTCTTTCTAGTTGGAGCTGCAGTCCGGCGAGCCAATTAAGGCATCAGGGTGATGCCCAGCAGTCTATGCGGTTTGGAACCGCATAGAATTGGAAGGGGTTCGGACTGCCATGTCTGCAGGCACGTACATGACGTGGATGGGCTAAATGGCTGCTGATTGGTTGCCGCTCTCTTCCCGGGCTTTATGTGCTGGGAAAAGAGCGAGAAGCAAACAGTTGCAGCCAGTTTTGGTTGTGGACTTGAGGACTTGACTAAGTTGTGGTGGATTTTTTTATTGCTTGGCAGTGGCGGCCTATTTCGTTCGTTGGCTGAGTTTCTTTTCTTCTTTCTTGGTGGTATGTATATTGTCAGTTAGATCATGTATAACTGAAATGATTATTTGGTTGTTTGTTTACTTGTTAACTGGATAACTGGGCTAGTCCAAACATGCTTTTCTGCCATGACCTAGAAGAGACCGTACATAAAAAAAAAATACAAGTGTTTCATAACTGGTAAACTACACAATCACACACATATTTCAAATATACACAGTGTAATAACATATTTACAGTTTCAGGTGGCATAGAAGTAGTCATTAATATATTTAGAAAGCAAATTCAAATCAGGCTTGTGTTGGCATTCCAGATAATAATGCGTCAGCCATCGTCTTTGAAGCATTTGCAACTGACTTGATCTTTGAAGTACTCGCATAATGTCTTTTTAAATTTAATTTCAAGTGGGAGCTTGTTCCATGATGCTGCACCTATTATGAAGAACGGTCTTTCCTCCATTACAGTCTTAAAAGGAGGTCTGTTTAGCATGTTGGTGCTGTCTTGTGTGTTTGTTAGGGTATATCCTAATGCTCTGTGTAGCAGTTTTCTTTCCAAAGAGGAACAACTGTCTTTGTTTTGATATTTTGAATATCACGGTTATTCTTCCATTTGTAGGTAGCCATCCTCATTTTTGTAGAATGCTACACTGATTGCTGTATGTGTCAATTAGTAATGCAGATCTACACTCTTTATTTACTGTAGTCTGTAGATTTTCGTGGACTATGAACAGATTTAAATATATGAAGAGGGAATCAATATTCCAGTTTATGTCAAATATACTATTGGCTATGGTTGTCCACACTGTGGGAGAGTGTTAGTTTAGCTGTCATAAATTTTGCTATCAGATAGTTAACAGCATTTGTGATATCATTCATATATAGACTATTTGCGGAATTCATGAAGTACCACAGTGTATACTGAGTGCATATCTCGTGGCAACCATTTCTGATTCAGAGAAAGCCCTACCATGGTCCTGCAACATGAATATGTGCAACACTGTCTCTGGAGCCATGATGCTTACTAATGAGGTAGTCTAGAGGAGAGACTCATGCTAACAAGCCATGTGCTCTCCTCTCAGAACGGCCTCCAGTAAGGCATTCTTGCAGCCAAGTGATTCAGAAAATCACTTGCCTGCATATATTAACATGGCCACTCCTGGATGCCCATGGTAATGAACACTGCCAAAAGGCCATGTTTGTCCATCTCTGTAGAAGAAAGTGTTGGAGAGTCAGAGTGTGTGTGTGTGTGTGTGTGTGTGTGTGTGTGTGTGTGTGTGTGTGTGTGTGTGTGTGTGTGTGTGTGTGAAAATGCCCCAGTTGCTATATACTGGTAGCTAGAAGAAACTCATGGTGGTGTGGTAGGGAATACCTCAGGCTTGAACCCTGTATGCAGGTGTTAAGGACCTGAATTCCCTACCCACTACCATTTGTAAACAAATTGCAGATTTTTGCCTCATATTTGATCTGATCTGTTCCTCATAATATCTCTGGCTTCTAAATATTACAATGCTTGATATTTGAAGGTGCAGTGGTAGCATTGTTGCCTCACAGCTGCAGGTTCTCAGGTCTGATTCTTGGCTGGGGTGCATTCTGTGTGGGGTCTGCATCTTCTCCCTGTGTTTGTGTGGGTTTGCTTTTGTGTCCTCCCATGTTACAAAGACATGTCTGCATTATTTCTTCCTGGGCCTCTGCTGAAAATTGTTTTTGTTCCGTCAGAAGTAAAATTGACAGGCATTTGAATTTCAGACTTCATATTCTTCAGAAAATACATAGTAACACAACCTTTTATTCTAGCAATTTTATAAGTTTATAAGATGAATATTTGAAATTTGTCCTTATTTTTGGGACTGTATTACCCCATTATTGGCTTTGTCCAGGTTTTTTGTGCTAAGGTTGACAGCTATGGCAAGTACTGAATTCACCGAATATGTTTGAGGGCCGTATTCCCTTCATTACTGGGTTTGTCCAGGTGTTTTGTGCTAAGAGGTTGACAGCTATGTGAGAACTGAATTCTTTAAATGATAGTCATTTAAGTTTCAGTCTTCCGCTCTTTCACAAAGCAGCTGATTTGGCATAGTGGTATGTTGCTTTGACTGTTTTGCACAGGAACCTCGGCAGTAAAATGTATGGTGGTAACACAGCATTTTTCTTTCACAAAGCAGGTGATTTGGCATAGTGGTATGTTGCTCTGACTGTTTTGCACAGGGACATTGGTAGTAAAATGTATGGTGGTAACAACATTTTTCTTTCACAAAGCAGCTGATTTGGCATAGTGGTATGCTGCTCTGACTTTTTTGCATAGGGACCTTGGCAGTAAAATTTACGGTGGTAACACAGCATTTTATTCTAGCCACTTTCCAAGATTATACAAGCAATGTTTAATGTGTCCCTTGTTTTTGGACTTTTGACCCCTCCCCAATAAATTTGGCGTTTTCCAGATTTCTTGTGCTGCGAAGTTGAGATGCAGTTGAGTATTGAGTAGATTTTACAAGGAGCTGGGAGCTGCAGGGGAAGAGACGTTTAGTGCTGCTTATGCTAAGTCAGCTTGCACTGTTAATAGCACAACAGGTTGTGTACTTGCTTTTGATGCAGAAGGTTGTTGGCTCTAATCCCACAAGGGGTGAATGCTGCCGTACTGAAAAAGTTAAGATACTAACTATGAGCCTGTTATCAGTTTGCCATCCATTTCCTATTGCAATATTACTAGCTTATGATTTTTAATGTAATATAGGCAATTTATTTCTCAGGGGCATCAGACACTTTATTTTTTGATGAAACCATAAAATATAAAGGTGTTTGCTAGCAGCAACCTCTTCATTAGTTACAGATTTATTTAATGTGGAATTATTTAGATGGCTTTTTTACTTCTTCAGAGATTGTGCATATTTACTGATAATGGTGGACTGTAGAACTGTGCATATTTACTGATAATGGTGGACTGTAGAATTGTGCATATTTACTGATAATGGTGGACTGTAGAAGTTTGAGTAGACTTTTATGATGGAAATGTTCTGAACTGGGCAGTTTTGTCATTATGGGTGCATGCATTTTGTTTCATTGTTTACTGGAAAGATGTTCTGAATTGGGCAGTTTTGTCATTATTGGTGCATGAGTTTTGTTTCACAGTTTACTGGAAAAATGTTCAAAACAATAGGAAGGTGTATCAAAGAGCACATGTATGTTTCATATGCAAGGGGCTTATGATTTGCAAACATGCCCAGAATTAATCTTTATCTGCCACTGGTAAAATTTATTTTCTTTGAATGTGGATTTCAATCCTGTTTCAATGAATGTGAGTTTCAAGGGCAGAGAAGTTTTAATGCTAAGTTTGTTTAGCAGATGTCTTGGTGTTTGTGCTGTACAATGCAAAATAAAACTTTCAAATGAAGTCCAAATCATCATAGAAGTAAATCAGTATGCACATTAGTGTTTATGGTAAATGGAGTGAAATAGCCAAGTAATAGATCATTGGAATGGCTGCAGGGGGAGGCTCCATTCGTCCATGATTTTGTGAGGGGGAAGGGCGGCAAACTTAAAGACAGCCCCAGCTGAACTATATCTCCCAAATGTCCAGATTTTCAAATAATGAATAGATTTTTGCTTCTTATTTTTGGTTTGTTCCTCATAAAATTTGTGGTTTTCTGGCAAATCATTTAGGAATTAAGTCACTAAATAATGACACACTGAGTTTCAGACTTCATAACCTTCAGAAAAATGCATGCTAAAGTAAGGCCTGTTGTAAAAACAAGAGTAATTTTAGTACTGTTTATATGTTCCCCCAATATATTTGGCCTTGTCCAGATTTATTGCATTAACAGGTTCAGAGGTACATGCAAATAAATTGCTTTACAGAATTAGGCATAGCCAAACCTCTCAAATGTCCCTGATTTTGGCTCAAAATGTTGCTCTTCCCTCTAAGAATCCCTCCACAAAATAGCAATTTTGGAAGAAAACATGGAGGGTTTACAATTAAGAAATAACTGTAATAATCAGAGTTATAGATTACTTTTATTTCAGAAATGCATGTAGATTATTTTATTTTGTCAGCTGCTCAAGTTAGCAGTACTAATATTAGTGTCCCTTCTTTGACAGGTTCCCAGCTGTATTGTGTGGCTATTTTATATTTTTACATCACATTTTTGGTCCATTTTTCATAAAATTTTTTTTTGGCAAATTAGTGACAAATCATTAAAGACTGAAGTTAGAAAATAATGACAGACATTTGAGTTTCAGATTTTATACCATTCAGAAAATTCATACTAATGCAAGACCTATTCTATTATCTTTCGACGTTTATAAGAGCAATATTTAAAAATTGTCCTTATTTCTGGGCCTTTGTCCCACTTCTTTGTATGGCTTTGTCCAGATTTCTTGCTCTGAGGTTGAGAGGTATGACAAATGTGTCAGGGCCATCACAGTCAGCCAGAGACATTTAAAACTGTGACATACTTGTTGCACCCCACTTCCCCATGTAGTGACTCTGGATGTGTCGAAGCAAGGCAAGGAGTAGTTATGCAGTGTAAATGTACAGAGTATCCCCCCATCCAAGGTAGACACAAGTACTAGAGTGGCTTTTCATCTGTCCTTGATTTTTGCAGAATGGTCTGGTTTCTGTCATATTTTTGTACTGTTGATTTATGCTTATTACTCAAAGTGCCTATTGCTCTGTGTTTAAGTAGCAATACTTTAATGACCATCAGGTAAGCTTGGCTGAGATCGTAAGATGCAAGTAAGCTTTAATAAGCATACTGTTAAAGAATTGCTAACACTGAAAGCCTTTCTGTTGTTGCCATGTAGAGAATACTTAACTAGATAATGTATAAGCCTTGGGTATTGAAATGCATATGACAGTATTTGTAATAAAGGACAGGATTACATTATTTTAAGAAGCTCATTACACTTGGAGACTTCCAGTCATCTCTGCAGGCTTTACCGGTAAACTAAACAGAAGGCCAATCGTATGGTCCATAACCTGTGCAGTAATCCTTTTAAGCAATGTATCATGAGCTTATTTCTTGTTTGCTTTTCATTTTTTATTTTGATCATGTTTTCCCCATGAAACAAGTAGATAATTGTCAGGCAGAAGGTCTTTTTTTGGATAAGAAACATTTTTACAAGTGGGGGTATCAGAGATTTCTACTTTCAGCATGTTACTTGGTACTTTAATAAAGCTGAATATAAATTATAATTAGAACTATAGTGCAAGAAGTGGTTTGAGTTGAGTGCTGCTTGTTTTTCTTATACTTGATTTTGACTGGCATTCCATTAATGTATTTAAAAAGTAATTTATTTTTTCATGCCTCACAACCTTTTTGTTTCCATCTAGATATTAAGTAAGCTGTCATGCAGCCAATGCACTGAAATATTTTTATTCTTCTACACTTCATTTTGTCTTGACTGGACTCTCATAATGACGGTTTGGCACCCAGGGCAGTGTATTTAGTTAGTTTTTGTGGTTTTGAGCATAGCCCCTCCCCTTTCTAGTTGACCACACCCTTCCCCATTGACCCCACCCATTCAGCTGTCTCCTGCAGCCCCACTTTGAAGTCACCAGCCGCCACTGCTTCAGGTGTAGATAAAATTTTGTCTGGACTCCAGGGGACAAGTTCTACATTGTCCGGGGCCTTCCAGGCATGCTACACAATTAGTTTAACAAGGTCATCTGCTGGTGGGGTCACCCAGGAAATACAAGGCCAGGCACTGAAGACCTACGGGAACATCGATTCCTCAGAAGAAGGGTTAGAGGACTTCCATTCCTCCCGCTGTTTGAGGATTTCGAGAATGTCTCGGAATGAAATGTCTGGGTGAGAACGTGGGGACCCTTCCCCCTCATCACAATCGGTGTCTACTGTGATAGATTCCTCCGGGGAATCAAGGTGCTTCCTCTTGCACCATTTCTTCCGTGGTGGCTTCTCCAGTGGGATCTTCTGAGGACGACTCCGGAGAAGGGGTTCCCTTCAAAAAGGGTTCTTGTGACTCCCGTGCCCAGGGACCTGACATAGTGGGTTGGGAGAGGTGCATGCTAGGGGAGGTTTCTGATACTGATGTCATTGATGGTGACTCTGAGCCTTCAGAATGAAGGACCCTTTCCATCACCTGTACAGCAGGCCCACTCGAGGAGGTATGGGAGCTCGGAACCAGGACAGCTAACCTCAGAACCGGGGTCACACCCCACCCCAAAGAGCCCACCTCCAGTTGAGGGGTTCCGAGAGAACTGGAAGCCGTCAGAACTGTGGACACGGATGGTGCCAGCGAGAAAATAGGCACTACACTAGGTACCAAGGTACGGACTGTCCAAGCACTGCTCCGAGAAAGCATGGGCTCCATCAGAGCCGATGCAGCAAGGGTGGTCGGTGCAGACAGGGGAAACACTGCTGTTGGGGCCAAGACAGTGTGTACCGAAGCGGACATCGGTACAGAGATCAGGGTGGAAGCTGGAGGAGGATAAACAGGGGAAGATGTGGTAAAAGATTCTGAGCCAGGAGAGACAGAAGGTCTAGCTGGAATGGGCAATCTCCTAGCTGCCAGAAGCTGGTCCACAACCTGCACTAGGTCTAGTTCAGAAAAACTCCTAGTGGATCTAGAGGAGGCTGCTGAAGGGGAATCTGGTCTTTCTAGAAAGGGGCTAAACCTTTGCCCCACAAAAGGGTCGTAAGTTGGAGAATATCTTGTCCTTGGCAGGTATTCGAGTTTTGGAGCTGATGGAGCCAAATAAACTGTCGGCACCATGGCCGGGGATGGTGCCGAAGCATGTACAGTCATCGGAGACTATGGAGCCGAAGAAATTGTTGGCACCGTGGTCGGGGATGGTGCCGAAGCATGTACAGTCATCCGAGCCGATGTGGGAACCAAGGATGGCACCCAAGTCAGTGGTACCGTGGTTGGAACCAAAATAGGAGTGAATATCATGGTCAGCACCGAGGAAGAGGATAGAGAGTCTGGTGCCAAAGAAGTCTGCGCTGAGGGCACTGGTGAAGCATGGAGCCAACTTGGTTCCGTAACTGATGGAGATGCAGGAACAGAGTGACTCCATTTTTCCTTATGTTTTTTGGTCTTAGGAGGGGATGAGACCTCCGACCCAGATACAGCCTCCAAGAAAGGTGTCTTGAGTAAACCTTTTAAAATAAGTTTATTCTCATGTTCTGTTGTGTCTGATTACTAAAACTAGCACAAATGTCACAGTCAGCTTTAATATGATCCACGCCCAAACAGCAGACACACCTAGGCATCTTACGTCCATACTTGTCACACTGTTTAAATCCCAACTTAGCTTTGTCTGACATGGTAAAGTAACAATGCTATCCTACAGAAAAAGTACCACTGATGTTATTTTAAAGAATACCACTAGTAAAAAGGCAAGGCCTGTCAAAGACAGGAGAGAGGGACAGTACCAAAAAAGGTAAAAAATAAATTACCAAGGAAAAGGGTAGGAAATAGGCTTAGGTTATAGGCGACAGTGAGAAAAGGCTAACTAGTAAAAATTTTGTAATTTTGAAGAAAAATTGTCCTAAAATTAATAACTGTCTACTTAGCTTTGAGAGAGATGGCTAGCACATCTGACTAGGAACGTGGCAAACGAGATCTGAAGTAACTAGGAGAGGGGCATTGTGGGTAGGTTCTTAGCTGAGAATTTTTGGCTTGCGCGAGCTGGGAAACGGCCGTATCGGTTCTGAGGATGGAACTGAGGTCCTATCTGTAATGAATAAACAAAGATTTACAACATCAGATTAATGTTTTACACTTCTAAAATTTTCTTGAGAAAAGACAGAATAATTTCAGATACAGACTTTGATACACAAGAAGCAAAAATAGGCAATGACAGTCAGTAAATAAAAGGGAACTCCTTTGGAAACTGGTGAGTTGTTACAAGTAGTAAGGAAAATTTAAAGTCGTTAATACCCCATTTACTGGGCTGATCTAGTTTGGGGTCACAGCGGGATCCACAGCCTTGTGAGTAAATGGTCTCTACACAGCTAACACCTGGATCATACTCATTTATAGTTTCAAGTGCAACTCACAATGTATGTTCCACTGCTTTGATAATCTCTTTTCATATATTGAGGGGAAAAGGTCCTATTCTATCCAGTCTTTCAACAGATTTTGTAGTTCTGAATTGTTTTACTTCCTAGATATACATTTCTCCTTCTGCCATCTTTCTCTTACAAGCATAGCATCGTTACATTGTTCTGACATCAAAGCCAAAAATCAGGTAGCTTTTGCTAAAACAATGGGCAATTATATTTCACCTCAATTTTTTTCTGTCTTGCCAGTTTTACTTTAGCTATGTTAAGTTATAACAATGTGATTTTTTGGTTCAGCCTGCAGTCATCCAGAGAACTTCCTCAATGCTCCACTCAGACATGCTCACTATCTTTCCAACTCGCCTCTCATACACAGGGGCCCGGCTAAGTGGCGAAATTCCACTGTATAAACGTATGGAGCATGAGCATACAAGAGACTGGGTGACCCAGCACAATGTCCTGCTGACAAAGGCATAGTTTTTTTTTTTAATTGAACTATACAATGTCCCAACTATGCCCAACTCGTTGCAATGACATTTATGCAGAACTAGTTCACCAACTGCTGGTGCATTTCATAACCTGCATTACAGGAAGTCACTGGTCTCCCCTGAGGAATATAGAAAACCCTCTCTCCCCTAGGATATGTGATGGCAAGAATGCCATTCAGTCCCTAATCCATCTGCTGACACCTCTAGGGTTCTGGTCTGCTGTATTTCACCTAAAGGAGAACCACACCCACAGATTCAAAAAGACATTTATTTCATCATGGTTTGGTGTTTCCTACATTTACTACCACTCTGGGACTACTTACAGTTTTTTTAAATATTTTTATACGTAATTCCCGAGTCTGACCATATGGGGTCTAGCATCTTGAAGTGTTCCTGATTGTTTAGTCTCCCTCTAGGTATCCCACAATGCAGTATTTTACATCACGCAGGCCTCTTTCTTCTTAAAGCTCCTGTCACTGCATTGATTTTACATGCATACTTAAAAGTGACTGAAAGACAGCAGTCTAACATTTCATGCCGTTCAATGCCTGCTTAAAAATACAAACGGTGCAAATGCCACAGAACAGGCTTTCAAAGTGCTTTTTACTGCTACTTCTTTTAGAATGGCTAAATTGCAGACTTTTGTGAAGCCTGAATTGGACTCATCTAAGGGTAATCTGAGCCGTTACCTGCTGTGATTGACAGCTCACAGCAGGAGACTTGACTCATCTACTGTTTCCTTGTTCTAGCCTTTAGTTTCTATATGGGTAGGGGAAGGACCAGGGAACTGTTACATAATTGCATCATCTTAAAATACTCAATTGTATTTATTACTGCTTGGTGTAACTCATTCTAAGCCTTTTGGTTTAAACACTTGGGCTTCGGACCAGTTAGTTGTTTTGCACTGAGAGGTTTGTGGTCTGCACTGTTGTGGCAGAACAGGTAGCTTACATCTTTCTAGGTTGAGAACTGCTGATTGAGGGCTCAGTGTCTGTTATTCTAAAAGTGTATTAATTCTGGTTTAAGCACTTGGGCTTTCAAGCCAGTTATTTTACATTAAGAGGGTTCGTGGTCTGCACTCTTGTGGGAGGAGAGGCTGGACTCTGCCCTTCTGAGCTGGGAATTTCTGGTTAAAGGCTTATAGTGCATGCATATCTGAACTGTTTCTTACTGAAGTTGGTGCGCCTTGTTTGCTGTGGCATAGACTGGATTCGGGCCTGCTGGATCTAGCTTTGTTTGTGTAACTTGAGCACTAATCCAGACATTCTCTAAAGTATTCAATGGTATTTATTACTGCTTGGTTGTAACTTGATTAAAGTGTAGCTATCATTCAAGTCTTTTGGATTAAGCACTTGGGCTTCAGACCAGTTGTTTTACATTAGGAAGGTTTGTGGCAAGCACTGTGGTGGCAGGACAGGTAGCTTTCATCCTTCTAAGTTGGGAACTGCTGATTGAGAGCCCAGTGTCCAAGTGTATTAGTTCTTGCTTAGGCACTTGGGCTTCAGGCCAGTTATTTTACATTAAGAAGGTTCGTGGTCTGCACTCTTGTGGGAGAAGAGGCTGGACTCTGCCCTTCTGAGCTGGGAATTTTCTGGTTAAAGGTTTATAGTGCCTGAATATTTGAACTGTATCTTACTGAAATTGGTTCACCTTGTTTGCTCTAGCATAGACTAGATCCAGGCCTACTGAATCTAGCTTTGTTTATATACTTGTTGTTTGTTTGCTTGTTATTTCCCTGGAAGCTAATTCACCTAATACGCAACTTCTCAGCGCTTCTGTGGATCACTAGTGATATCTGCATTGCTTACTGTACTTATTTCCTTGTTTCACTTGAAAGAAAGTTACTGTTTGTCGTTTTTGCATTTAGTTACTTGTATCACATTGCACTCAAGTTACCTGGCACTTGCTCACTAAAGCAATTATATAAGTCAGCACTAAAAATTAAAAGCACTACACCCTCACTCCCCACTGGCCCTTGTTTTCAATTAAGGATTTCCCAATATTATTCTAGCATGTCCAAAGGTCAGTTGTCAATCTCCTCTCGGGTCCAGCTGGTGAATCTGGGAATCTTGAGGCAATGTTATAACTGCCTCATGTACACAGACAACCCTCTCCTCCTCCCACATAACACAAATACTTGCGAGAGATGCAGCTATTTAGCCAAACTGGAGGCTGAGCTCTCTCAACTCAGGACTGGCAAGACCAGACAGGAGGAGAAGGCAACTACACACACCACAAAACCAGCCTCACATAATGCTACCACTCCACTGAATCAAACACATAAACACACAAAGACATACTCGGAGGCTCTGAGTAAAATTTACCTAAACAGCAGAGGCCTCCAAAGCAGACACCCAAACAACTGCTACCTCAAGACACCCCACAAGCAACACATAAACCACAAAAGCAGTGTGCAAAGCAGTCACAGCCCTTAAGGCCAAATACAACACCAAACATACTTGTCATAGGTGACTCCATAGTCAGACACACTGGCGTCCCACTCACCAGGCTGAACAAGGAGAGGGTCACAGTAAGCTGCCTATCGGGCGCTAGAATCCGCCACATAACACAAGCACTCGGGTCACTCCACAGCAAGTACAAATATGACACAGTCATTGTCCATGCTGGTGTGTGCGACCTGAGACGTACCTCCCTGGACTGCATGAAAAGAGACATAGAGGAGCTCTCTGATTATGTAGCCCAGGCAGGTATGACCCTAACCCTGAGCAGTATCCTTCCTTCACCAAGAATGATGCCACAATATAGAGACAAGATGATCAGCTTTAACAATTGGCTTAATGTCTGGTGTCATTCAAAGGGATCCAGTGTCTGTCTGCCTGGGATGACATGCTTGACAAGCCACGCTGCTTGAGGGCGGCTTGCACCTGTCACCCTGGGATTCCGGATATTGGCTAAGGCTCTTGCCACCCCATAGTGCCTTTTTAGGCAAGGCTCAAATTCTAAACCTACCACCCTAGAAAACAAAAATGGGAAGAAATTGAGGGTAATGCTGCTCAATGCCAGAAGTCTAAATCTCAAAATGCACTTTTCGAGGCCCTTCTCAGTATGGAGAACATCGATGTCTGTGCTGTAACTGAAACCTGGTTCAAGGCTCCTGAGAGCACCCGGCACTATTAGGTTTTACCTCATATCATGCGTTCCGGCCCCAAAACCCGGACCACTCCACAAAAGGAGGGTGTATCCATATTCATAAAGGATACTCACACCTCCAGGTTGGTGGCAACGCATGAAGCTTCGAAACCATCCAGGTGCAACTAACAATAGGCAAAACTGCTCTACAAATTGTAGCATGCTACAGGCCACCCTCTCAAACTCAGGAACCCCACACAGCCTTCCTGAAGACACTGGAGGGTATAAATGTATCTCCAAACACCATCATATTGGGTGACTTCAACTACCGAATATAGACTGGGAACATTACTCAAGCCCTAACTTTCTAGCCCAACGGTTCCTGGAGTTCATAAATTCAAATGCCATGGAACAGCTAGTCACTGTTCCCACGAGAGGAGAAAATATACTAGATCTCATTGTCACAAACATGGGGACAAAATGCTCCACACGAAGTATATCCCTCATTGGTGAGATCTGATCATAAACTAATCTCACTGGAAATCCACATCCCGCCCCACCCCAAACAAAAAAGACCATAGTGAAGAACTTCTCTAAAGCAAACTTCACACTACTCAAGACTGGTGTGGTATCCTTCAAGGCCCCTGAGTCAGAGGAAACCACAACCCAAGCTCGGAAGCCCTTACACATGCCTTCTATGAACACCTCCAGGACTGCATGGATCAGGCAATCCCAAATAAAACCAAGACTCTTTCCACAAAGGGAAACGTCCAGTCTGGTGGACCCCAGCCATTAACAAACTTTACAATAAGAGGAGAAAGCTATTACATGATAGAACAAAATCCATAAAAGGGAAGTCACCCCTGATCATTATTAGTAAAAAATACGAGCACTCATAAAATCAACTAAGGCCAATTTTGAGAGAAAAATTGCCATGGATTCAAAGGACAATCATAAGGCCTTTTTCAGCTATGTTAGGAACCTGGGTGGAAACTCACAGATATGCTCAGAATTAGTCCAAAATGATACAAAAATCACTGAACCCACAGACATTGCCAACATACTGGCAGACAGGTTCAGTGCAAACTTCACCCCTCTCCCCTAAAGGAGAGATAACTATCCCAGCCGAGTGTAGCCTCCCGGACATCTCAAATGCGCAGGTGAAAGCTGCTCTCTCTAAAGCTAAAAACACAGCATCAATGGGACCAGATGGTGTCCCCGGCTGTGTGCTACACGAGCTAAATGAGGAATTAAACCCGCACATAAGGCAGCTGTTTAATCTCAGCCTTACCACAGGATACGTGCCCAAGGAGTGGCGACGGCAACTGTGGTCCCACTCCACAAAGGTGGCGCCTCTGGGACCCTGGTAATTACCGCCCCATAAGCTTAACAAGTCTAGTCTGCAAAGCTATGGAGAGGATCATAATGGAGCTCATAAACAAAGATATAGGGGACTTGCAGACATTGGACCCGACCCAGTTTGGCTTTGTCAAGGGAAGATCATGCCTTTTGAACTTGGTCGTCTTCTTCGAAATAGTCACCAAGGCCATTGATGAGGGAAAGGCAGTCCATACAGCCTACCTTGACCTTGCAAAGGCTTTCGACACAATACCCCACTCGGGTATTGTAGAAAAACTTATCAGCTTAAATGTAATCCCATATGTCACAAGATGGGTTGCAAACTGGCTTAAGGACAGAACCCACAGGGTTAGAGTTGCTGGCGCTGTGTCAGACTCCAAGCCGGTCACAAGTGGTGTCCCACAGGGCTCGGTCCTTGGCCCCCTATTGTTTGGCATCTACTTCTCAGAAGTACAGGCCAACATGGGAGGACTTTGGCTGACAAAGTTTGCAGATGACTGCAAACTGGGCGCCATAGTGGAAAGTGCATCGGACACGGATATCCTTCAGAAGGGACTCACGGAAACAGATAGCTGGTGCCAGAGCCATGGCCTGAAGTTAAACGCCAAAAATGTATAGTCATACCCTTCGGGAAAAACAAGGTAACCCCAAGCTACCATATAGGTGGCAATCCACTAAGCACAGAAGAGGTTATCAGGGACATGGGGACCCAGGTTGACAGTGGCCTTTCTTTTGACACTCACATTGCTAAAGTGGTTAGAAAGACCTTCTACATTGCCCACCTGGTCATGAAGGGATTCACATCCAGATCTAGTGAGGTCATTGTTCCCCTGTACTCTTCACTTATCAGACCAATGATCGAGTACAATGCCCCATTCGGGATGTATCTCACCCGACATCTGCAGCAATTGGAGAGACCCCAAAAGTTCCTCACCAAAAGGATAAAGGGACTCCAAAATCTGTCATATGCTGCCAGATTGAAGAAACTCCAGCTCTATTCAGTCGCATACCGTCTGCTCAGAGGTGACATGTGCCTGACATACAAGGCCATGTCCAACCCGGAATTAATGGACATGCTCCACCTCAAAAATCCAAATCCACCAAAACCACTAGAGCAAGCGACTTAAACCTTAGCACGGATATAAATAGGACGTGCTGGAGGGATAGATTTATCACTCAGAGACTCCCTATGCTGTGGAATAAAATCCCGGTCCATGTGAGGCAGAGCACCTCGCTGACTCTGTTCAAGAGAAATCTAGACCTGTGGATGGGAGATCGTAGGTTTACCCCGGGAATCATCTCTGGGTCACTGCTGGACAGAGGCACAACAAACTAATGGGCACAGTATTTTTTCATATAAGGGGTGGCGTAAGCCACAATAATTTGGGCTAGGCTTATAAATGCCTTAGGGCAGATAGCCTAGTATAAACCTATGAACCTATGAACCTATAATAGCATGGGTGGGTTTTAAGGACAGTTGTGGTGATGTCAGTTTGGGAAGGGAATTGGCCAGAAAACCACCTTTTCATTGGTGCTGATGAAATCAATGAATTGGAGACTGCAGCAAGCTTTTCCAGGGCGGGATAAACAAGTTACTTTGAAAGTGAAGCCACTTCAGTATGGTAAGGTACTGTTCTAGTGGAGAGGAGCAGTCGATTTAAAATATTTTAAATGTTGTATTGTTGTTTATTCATAGCAGTGACTGTAAATAGGGAGAAAAAGGACAGAGAAGTTGAGCATTTAATAACAGAATCCCGTTGTTGTTCTTTAAAGTCTCTTCTCCTTGTACTATAGAGCTCACAGCCATTTTCTCTCTGTACTACACAGCTCACAGACATTTTCCTCACTACTGATGTACATGCCATTTAGCACTGTGGTCTTTTAAAGAGAACTGTCATGATATCCCTGATGCTACTCTGGGCCTCACTTTGTTTAAATATTGTGCCATTAAACACTTTAAAAAATGTTATTTAACATCCTGGTACCTTTCTCAAATGCAGATAACCATACTACTAAAAGCTTGCATCCCTCTGAATGAATCACCAAATCCACAACACTCACTTAAATCTAGCCGAATACTATACACCATCACCTATTATTGTACAGATAATCTGATATTTCACTACTGAGTTCTGTAACTATACTTTTTTTTGTTTGTGCTTTTCGGCTTTTCCCAGTTAGGGCTCGCCACAGTGGAACTCCGGTCCGCTAATGATTGGTAGTGGATTTTTACGTACTGGGTTACCAGCCCTGACGCACAACCTTCAACGAAGGCACGCCCCCATTCACGTATGCCTCCACAAAGAAGACGCTCTAGCTGAGAATCGAACGGGACAACGTCTTGCTATGAGGCGACAATGCTACCGCAGCACCACCTAAAGCAAAAATATTGCAAATGACAAAAAGGCCACGGTACAATACTAAAATACACGATCACCATGCCTGTGCCTCATCGTACTGCCTAAGGGATATTGAAACAAAATACAGCAGAACAGATAGAAATATCAGACAATTACACATCAATTACCAGTCACATAAAAATCTCAGCAAATACCACCTACACCAACACGAACGTCCTAATTAGGCCAACATTCAGAAAACAAGGGTGTGTGAATTCTGAGCTTTTTAATGATTTCACTACTACGTTACATCCTTTAATATCACTACTAATTTGTGCACATTATGAAAAAAAATGTACAGCACACCTTTAAACTTTCCTGATGTTATAAATATGCTCATGAAAATGTTTTGAAACCATTCTTAGTCTGTCCCGTGAACACTTTGTTTTAAGCAAAGACCAACAGTGAACTATCATAGTTACAAACACCTTTAAAAGTAAATTTTCCCATAATTTATTTTATATTACCAAATGTAAAACATGGCCTCAGACAAGGACAAGTCCAATGTGATAATTTTTACTTTTGTTATATAAAAGTACAGTTTTGTACCTACCATAAATGTAGATGTTCGAGGATCCACATTGCTGCAGTCATAACCTGTGGGTAGTCCGCTGTCCTCGGTCGGCCCGAATACCAAAGAGCTAGGCTGGCGTCGGTCATGGGCGCCCAGAGCTGACGTCAGCACGTAGTGGTACTTAAGCGCATGACCGACGCCATATCCTCAGTCTTTCTTGCCCCAGATGTCAGAAGGCCTTAAAAAAGGAAAGGCCAGAGCCACAAAGGAGAAAATAACAATAAACCCTAAGGAACAATACCAACAACAACAACCACAACAACAACAACAACAACCCCAAACCATAGGGGAAGGAGGAGCGAAAATAGCACTGCAGCAATGTGCATCCTCGAACATCTACATTTATGGTAGGTACAAAACTGTACTATGTTCTTCGTCTCACATTGCTGCAGTCATAACCTGTGGGTAGAATCCCAAAGCAAAGGAAAAGGGAGGCTGGCAAACTAAAAAGCATTACGGGCTGCTAACATGCCCTGTAAGACTGCAGTGGCAAACCCAGCCCTGGACTTGGAGTAAAGAGGGAGATGGTAATGCTTAGTAAAAGTGTGAACTGAACTCCAAGTAGCTGCTTCCAAAATATCCTTAGTAGCTACACCCCTCAAAAAAGCAGTAGATGTGGCAGTAGCCCTAGTGGAATGAGGTCTAATCCCAGCAGGAACATTCTTCCCATGATGAGAATAACAAAAGGCAATACAATTAGCAATCCATTTTGAAATAGTCTGCTTAGAAACAGCTTTCCCTTGTGAACTCAAAGCAAAAGAAACAAATAACTGTTGAGTCTGTCTGAACCCTTTAGTTCTGCTCAAATAGTAACGTAACTGCCTGTGTATATCCAAAGAATGCAAGATTTTTTCCCCCCTATTTTGGGGATCAGCATAAAAATTAGGCAAATGGATAGACTGGTTCAAGGCCACATTAGAAATAACTTTTGGCATAAAAGTAGGGTTAGTATAAGAAACTCTATCCTTGTGGAATATTAGAAATGGTTTAACTGCCATGAGAGCCTGCAATTCAGATACCCTTCTAGCAGAAGTAATGGCCAACAAAAAGGCAGTCTTCCAAGACAAAAACTTCAATTCCGACGTAGCTGCAGGTTCAAAAGGAGGCAAAGTAAGCTTCTCCAACACAAAATTGAGATCCCAAGAAGGAGTAGGAGCTCTACGTGGGGGTCTTATATTTTTTGCCCCTCTAAGAAATTGCTTAAACAAAGGGTGAGAAAATAAAGGAGGGTCACAATCATAGTGAGCAGAAATGGCTGCAACATGAACCTTCACAGAGGAAAATGACAAACCCTTGTCTAGTAATTCAGTAAGGTACTGCAGTGTAAAACTCAAATTAGGTACCGAGACATCAAAGTCCTTTGTTGTGCTCCAAAGAAAAATCTCCTCCATTTATCAGCATAAACCTTTCTAGTGCTGGGTGCCTGGCTTCCAAAATGACATCTAAAACCGTTGAGGAAGCTGAGAACCCACAGGCTCTAAAACAGAATTCGCCAGGCTGTTAGATGCAGGGACTGCACCCTGACATTGAGCAAATGACTGCTTGACTGGGACAACAAGTGAGGAAGCTGTGGCAAAGGCCAAGGAGGCTCCTGAATTAAACTCCTCAGCAGAGGATACCAGTGCTGTCGTGGCCAATCTGGTGCTATTAAAATCATGCAAGGCTTGTCCCGCCTGACTTTCAAGAGTACCTTGGTAAGGAGGGGCAGAGGAGGAAAAGCATAGACGTGAAGGTTGTTCCAACTGAAAGATAGAGCATCCACTTTCCAAGCTTTTGGGTGAAACATCTTTGTGCAAAATTTTGGTAGTTGGAAATTTAGAGAAGCGAACAGATCTATGTCTGGAGTTCCCCAAGCCACTGTCAACTGTTTGAACACTAGAGGATCCAATTTCCACTCGTGGGGATCTACAATTTGTCTGCTCAATACATCTGCTAGGGAGTTCTGTGCTCCTGGCAGAAACCGTGCTTGAAGAGTGATGTGCAAACTCAGAGCAGTCTCCCACAATATCATTGCTTGTCTGCAGAGAGGGTAAGAATGGGTTCCCCCCTGCTTGTTGATGTACCACATGACTGTAGTGTTGTCTGTTCGAATCAACACCTGTCCTGGTTGAAGTAGGCCCTTGAAAGCCATCAGGGCAAACTGGACTGCTAACATCTCCTTCATGTTGATATGCAAATGCTGTAGTCTGGGAGGCCACGTGTCTTGAATCCATTTTCCAGTGAAGTGTGCTCCCCAAGCCAGGTCTGAGGCATCTGTCGTTATGATCTGACTCGCCTCTGGTCGGGTCACAGAGAGTCCCTTGTTTAGGTGACATTCCTGTGCCCACCACAAGAATTCCTTTTGGATGCAAGGTATTATCTGAATGACAGTGTCCAAATCGTGGCAGTGTTGAGTCCATACACTTTTGAGATACCATTGTAGCTTCCTCATATGCAGTTTGGCATTGGGAAGTACCAGAATGCAAGATGCCATGAACCCCAAGGCTTGAAGGACTGTCCTTGCAGTCAGCCTGGACAGTACTGATAATTGCTGGAAATATAGATGAAGAGTTCTTTGTTTGTCCGGGGTCAGAAAAGCCATCTGAGATGCTGTATTCAGTCTCACACCCAGAAAGCACATGTCCTGAGAGGGTACTAGACTGGACTTTGTTTCGTTCACAGAATGCCCTAGGCACCTTAAAACTGCCATTACATACTGTAGATGTTGAAGTAACTTGTCTTTGTCTTGAGCAAGAATCAGGCAATCGTCCAGATAAGGATAAATTTGTATTCCCCTCAGTCTTAAGAAAGCTATTACAGGGGCCAGAACCTTTGTGAACACCCTGGGCGCAGTAGATAAACCAAAGGGCAATGCAGAGAACTGATAATGAGAAGTACCAGCCCAGCAGGAATCTCCTGCAGCTGGGCCTGATAGGAATGTGAAGATAGGCCTCTTTGAGATCCAGAGTTACCATCCAGTGATTTTTGCCTAGCAGAGGCAGAAGTTGCTGTAATGTTAGCATCTTGAACTTTGGAGTGTCTAGGTATGTATTGAGAATGGACAAATCCAGAATTGGCCTCCAAGTGTTTCCTTTCTTTGGCACTAGGAATAGACGAGAATAAAACCCTAGGCCTTCTTCTGACGGAGGTACCACCTGGATTGCCCCCATCTGTAAAAGCAAAGAAATTTGTTCTTGAGCCTCCAGCCTTTGCTGAGGAGGTACATCTGGCATGCCTTTGAAAGGAGGAAAAGAGTGAAAATAAAACTTGTAGCCTTGATTTATTATGTCCAACACCCATTTGTCCTGGGTGACCAAATGCCAATTTTGTCTGAAAAGTGCCAACTTTCCTCCTAGAGGAGCTGCCAGAAAAGAAGGATCTGGCAGCTGAAGATACAGGTCATTGGGTCTGTTTACGAAAAGGCTGACCCCTGCCCTCACCAGAAGATTGTGCAGGAGAACTCCAAGTCCTAGGTCTGAAAGCACCCTGAGCGTGAGCCCTGCCCTTACCACGTCTAGACCTGCCCTTAGACTGAAAATCCGAAGAAGGGTAAGACCATCCTCTTGCAGGCCAATTCCTGCTAAACTTAGGGGGCTGCACCTGCAAAAATTCCTTAACCGTCTGCATAGACTTAGCTTTGTCTTCCATCTTTTTCAAAACTGACTCCACAGGGGAACCAAAAAGAACTTCAGATTGAAGAGGAGCATCCAAAATCCGAGATTTAACATGCTCTGACAAATTTTGATCCTTAAGCCAGGCATGTCTACGAATAACTGAACCAGTAGCAGCCACCCTGGAAGAAGCCTGAAGGGCATCAAAGCCACACTGCAAGGAATGCTTACCAACTTGGTCAGAAGCATGAACCAAGTCCTGCAATTCCTTACACTCTATACCCTCAGATAGAGCATCTACCTTAGATTTTAACTGACCTAACAGAAAGTTCTGATACTTCAGCATATGAAATTGGCAATTTAAAGCCCTCATAGCTAACGTAGAAGAGGTGTATACTTTTTTACCCCACCTATCCAACGCTCTAGAATCTTTATCCAAAGGAACTGGATTCTTAACCACAGAAGCCCTGACAACTTTAGGCCCTTGAATAATAGTTTCTGGGTCAGCTCTAGGACTCTTATACAAATATTTATGTGCCTCTGGAACTCTGTAATACCTGTCTGGCTTGACAGGGGCAGGGGGTAAAGAATCAGGATTAAGGGAGGCTTCAGAAAAAATATCCTGAACCACATCTAAAACAGGGGGAATAGCCAAAGGTCTATGTTGTGGCAAAAACAAAAATTCCCTAAGCCTCTTACGAGAATCCGAAAAAACCTGACCTTCCCACTTGAAATGCTCCCTCATGGAGTGCAAGGTTTCAGAAAAGGAAAAATCCTCTGGAGGAGAAGCAGAAGGACAGGAATCCTCTGCATCCGAATCTGAATAGGGAGGAAAATCCGGAATATCCTCAGCTGAGGACTCAGAGTAATCAGAGGAATGCTCCAAACCCTCTAAATCTGTCTCCACCCTAGGCCTCTTCTCAGGAGGGGGCATAGAACCCCTGATCAAAGTAATCAAATCCTCTGCCATTTTCAACATATGTTTTTTAGGAACAGAACCCGAAGAACTAGGGCTATGGCCCGTACCAGAAAGACCAGGTCTAGCCTTAGCAGGGCCTTTAGAGACTGAAGTAGAAGGCCTAATAACCTTTTGTAAGGATGGAACCACAGAAACTTGAGAAGCACCCTCGGCCTGGCCTAACTCCTGAGAGGCCAACTCCTGTAACAGTAAAGGTTCCCCCTGGGATTCAGCCGAGACCTCGGCTGGATCCACAGATTCAACTGTAGATTCCATAGAACCGGCGTCCGCAACGGATGACTCATCCGGTTTTGACCTTAAAGATTTATCTTTTCGCTTTTTTGTGGTAGCGGGCGTCGGAGGATCCAACGGCATGTTGTAGTTACACCGCTTACCGAAAACCAACCTGGCACAGTCTAATCTGTGTTTAATGGTGCGCTTATTAAATCTAGCGCAAAAGCGACACCCGACTACGTCGTGCTCAGGCCCTAAGCAAGGAATACAGAGAGAATGATAGTCCCTATGAGGTATCTGTTTCCCACAAGAAATACAATTATTAACTTTTTCTGACATCCGGATTAACTGAGGCAAGAAAAGACAAAAATTTTCCCCAACGGGGTACTTAGCCCAACTTGGTCTTCGGTCTGAAACTCGAAAATTTGAAAATTTCAGAACGCCGAACGGCACTTGCAAACGCTGCTTCTGCTTCGGACCACGCGGCAAGAAAGACTGAGGATATGGCGTCGGTCATGCGCTTAAGTACCACTACGTGCTGACGTCAGCTCTGGGCGCCCATGACCGACGCCAGCCTAGCTCTTTGGTATTCGGGCCGACCGAGGACAGCGGACTACCCACAGGTTATGACTGCAGCAATGTGAGACGAAGAACATCATGTTGTTTTTTATATACAAAGATGAGCAAAATGAGTAAAATATGTTCAAAAGCACATTTATGACATAAGGAGAGATAATAAAAAAAGGTCTTCTTGCTCATACTCCTTGGAAGGCAAAACAACATACACTTGCAACTGTGAGTCATCCATCCAGTGGTTTTATACCATGGCCTTTGTTTGACTTATTTATTTTTCATTGTGTAGTTCTTGCATGTTTTATAGTTCACAGGTCATACTTATATACTTGGCAAATGACCACCAGGTTCTTAAGCCTAGCAGTGCAATCCAACCCAGTTGTGTTCAGACACTGGACCCAACTCAATTGGGTTTCATCACTGGCAGGTCATGCCTACTGAACTTGGTGGACTTCTTTGAAAAGGTCACCAAAGCAACAGATGAACGCAAAATGGTTCACACTACCCAACTTGATCTGGCCAATGCATTTGACACAATTCCCCACTTGGGCATTGCTTGCAAACTTAAGAGGTTAGATACAAACCCTTATGTAACCCGGTGGACAGCCATCTGGCTGACAGACAGGACCCAGGAAGTTGAAACTGGAGAGTCCACCTCTACAGAGACCAGTCACAAGAGGAATCCCTCAGGGATGGGTCCCCCGGACTGCTCCTTTTTGGCATTTACTTCTCTGAAGTCAAGACTAATGTCAATGGCATCTGGCTGACTAAATTTGCAGATGATTGTGAATTAGGTTAACATCCTGGATTCCCCTAGTAAAGAACCTTTGTGGGCATTCCAACTGTTGCATATGTCTGGTCAGTACATGCTGAAGGGGGCATCATACTCAATGATAGGTCTGATGAGGGCTGAATAAAGTGTCAGTATAACTTCCCTGGACCTGGATGCCATCCCCTTACTTATAAGTTGGGCAGCATAGAATTATTTTCTTATTAGCTTGGCCACATGCTGGTCAAAGACCAGATTACTGCCTATACATGTTTCCCAATCCCTGAATGCCAAGTCAACTCTTAGGGGTGCCTTATTAATGGAGTAATTAGCCTGGGTGGCAGTTTTACCAGAAGGCACTATAATCCATATCTTGTCATGGAGTTTTAGTCCATGACTTTGACATAAGTCATTTGTCTGTGTTAGCCCCTCGTGTAAGACGTTTGTGTTATGGGGCGAAATCTATGACAGCTCCCAAACCGCAGTAATCTGTGAACTTATTCAGTCAAAGGCTCTTGACATTAGCATTTACATCTGAGAAATAGATGCCAAATAGGTGCAGTCCCAGCACGGAGCCCCAAAGTACCACTCTGGTGACTGGTCTCTTAGGGGAAGTGTTATCACCAATCTTGACTTCCTAGGTCCTGCTTGTGAGCGAGCTGGCAATCCAGTGAGTTATGCAGGGGGTTATGCCCAGTTTGAGTTTGTCAACTATATTACTGCTACGAAAAAGGAAAAACAACAGTCCCAAGGATGAAGCAGCAGCAAAACTAATAAAAAACAAACCACCAGTCTGAGCGAACAATGAAGGAAACCACCAGCAGTAGCGAAAAACACAGTTGAATATCGCTTTAGTCTCAAAAGACTTCTTCAGAATGAAATAAAATGCACACAGAGCATCCCCTTATATATCAAATCAAAATAATTACCTAATAAAACAATCAATTGCTTAAAAGTGCACTAGCAAAAGGAATACAGTCATTTAAAGTCACACATCTAATAACATAACATAGACCGTTCATTTTAAAATCTTCAGTCTTCTATTCTTCAGAAAACATTTAATATTCAGAGTCATTAATACCAGGTTTCTTGTCAGCCCCTAACCTGAGCTGCCACATAGTTTCTCTTTGTTCAAGTTGGCCCTTATAGGACCCCCCCCCCTTATATTTCCAACTACACGTTCCAAGACAACTGACTTTTTAAAACCACTACATGTAGTGGAATGTTTAAATAGAGCATTGTTGATGTTCTTAGTTCTAATACAATAGTAGTGCTCTTTAATTCTTTTACTAAGTTGTTGTAGCGTTGTTGCCTCACAGCAACAGGTTCTCCCATTCGATTCTCGGCTTGGGTTGGGAGTGCCTTCTGGGTTGAGTCTGCATGTCCTCCCCACGGTTGAGTGGGCGTTCGAAAGACATGCGTTGAATGGGCGTGCCTTTGTTGAAGGTTGGGCATAGGGCTGGCAACTCGACACCATAAAAAACAACTGCCAATCATTAGTGGACTGGATTTCTACTGTGGCGACCCCTAACTGGGAAAAGCCGAAAGACAAACAACAACAACCAAGTTGTTTTGTGGACATACCTACATAAAATTCATTACACACAGAACAAACAGCAAGATAGACTATGCCACTAGTATTGCAATTGTATACACCATGAATAGAAAGTGTCCTGTTCAAACAGGATAAATCAATATAGGGTCCCTCTAAAATAAAACTACATGAAGAACAAGCGCCACATTTATACATCCCCTGACAGCGTCTGCTGTTATCAGGAGTACTTTTATATGTGGAGTCAAATTGTAAACATTTTTTAAACAATCAGTTTTTTATATACAAAATTGGGTCCATCACCTACTTGTATTAATTCACTATTTCCACATAAGATGTTCCAGTTTCTAGTAATAATGGACCTGATGTTAAATACATCCAACAGACATATCCAAAATACAAGTACCACCAAAAGTATTTGTGTTAGTGTTCTTAGAACTTGAATTGTTAACACCTGTGACTACATGTGGCTTATTTGTAATAGTAGTAAAACCATTTTTCAAAATTGGTGGAAAATCAGTAGCCCTTCTTGTTCTAATTTCATTAGCTAGTTTGCCAAGTAAACCTGAGGGGTAACCTCTAACCAGAAACATATTCTGTATAAAGCTGACTTCTGATTCAAAATCAGCTTCTTCAGAAGTCATTCTTGAAGCACGAATAAACTGACCCTTCAGTATATTATTTTTCATAAAAACTGGATGGTTGCTCAGGTAATGCAAATAACTGTTAGCAAAGGTCTCCTTCCTATGTATTCCACTTGTGAAACAATTAGAAGTATCCCAAATCAGGGTAACATCCAAAAAATGCACTGATAGCCCAGCATTCCCCCCAATACAAATAAAAAAAAAAAAAAATCACTGGAATTATTAATACTATCACAAAAAGAATGAACCTGGTCTATGCCACCTTCCAAGATAAAAAAAATCATCCACATATCTGCCATAAAACACTACATGATATTGCTCCATAATAGGTCTGAGAACACTACGCTCCCACCACCCAAGAACTAGACTGGCGTAAGCTGGGGCCACAGCGGTTCCCATGGTTACCCCTCTTAGCTGCCAGTAAATTTTCTTGTTAAATAGAAAATAATTATTAAGCACTAGTTCTCTTAAGGTGCATAAAACAAATATGCTGTCAGAATGAAGGTGGGCTACATTTCCCAAGAACTGTCTAACAAAATTAACCCCTTGATCATGGGGGGTACTCGTAAACAATGATTGGATATCCACTGTAAACAAAATGTTTTCCTTAGAATTAAAATGAATATACAGAACTAAAAGTCCTAATCAAATCCAAAAAATGCTATGAGTCCTTAATAAATTAATCTAATTTTTGGACTAATGGATTTAACATATAATCATATACTAAAGAAATACCTTCTGTGATTGAATTAGGTGAAGATACCATGGGTCTAAGTGGGGGTTTTTTCAAGATTTTTATGAATTTTGGGGATACCAAACATGGTCCCCAAAAGTGGATGTTCAACTAACATAAAATCATACATATTAGTAATATACCTATTGACCCACAGATCATATAAATTAGAACGTATACAGTGATATGCCTTAAAAAACAGCTGTTGCCCAACTACTGAATATTCAGTCTCAATACTAAGCATATAACTAACTACTGAATACTACTACCAGTCGCCTCAAAATCTCCACTTACATTCCTGATTGGATTTTAACTTCCATCCCTAATCATTATCATACTCTCACCACTTTACCTGACTCCTTAAGTGACCACCTTCCAATCTCAAACCCCAAAAACCCACCTTTTCAGAAACTGCTGCAATTTGCCCAACTTTAACACAGAAACTCTCAACAACCAACTCTCCCTTGTCAATTGTTCTAATCTGTATAACCTTCTTCTAAATGATGGTGTTCTGGAGTTTAACAATACTTTCCTAAGCATTCTAAACAACCTGGCACCCCATCAGGACAATTAGGATCAAACCTAATTCCGCACCCTGGCTCTAAAGACATACTCACCACTATGAAACTTAGGGTCAGTACTTGGAAACAATGGATAAAGACAAAATTTGTTTCTGTCTTCCTTAAATTAAAAAAAAAATGAAATCTTACTAAAAAAAAAACAATTATCTGTGTTAAGAAAACAGTCAAGATGCCCAATCCACCCACAATTCAAAACCTAAGAAATTTTGGTACACTATAGACAACATTCTCCACCCAGGTAAACCTTCTACCCCCAACCCCTTCCCCAACAAAACTCCACGCCATTTGCAAACTTACTCCCCCTGATAACACTCTGCCACAACCCACCACCCTCTTCTCCACTTGCCCCCACACAAACTTCAGTCTGAAACCTGTCTCCGCTGCCAATATAAAGTCCATTCTACTGAAACGTAAACCCTGTTCTCCTTTTTTTCGATAAACTACCCACCAATTTCTCAAACTTGCAGCCAGTTCCATTGCATATCCCATCTCGATCCTTATCAACCATTCTATCAAAGAATCCTTAGTCCCCAACATCTAGACATCTTTTTCTACTATTCCACTGCACAAAAGCGGCAACTCCACTGACCCTTCCAACTTCCATCCTACAGCCATCCTCTCCCCTCACTCTCAAGTTTGAGAAATGCATACATAGGCGACTTCTTAAATATCTACTTCAGGAAAACCTCCTCAACCCCTCTCAACATGGATTCAGACTCATAACAGCAACCAGACTATAACAGGGGCTAGACTATAACAGGGGCTAGAGATAATACCAGTTTATTGTTATGTCTTTTTCTTGATTTCTCCAAAGCTTCTGACACCATCTCCCACCTCAAGCACCTTTCAAAATTAACTGAACTCAACCTCTGCACCTCCAGTACCCTCTGGTTCTCTAGTTACCTTAACAACAGACTGCAATCTGTTAAATGGAAGTCATCCTGCTCCTCTTTCTTACTTATCCAAACAGGTGTCCTTTAAGGCTCCATTCTAGGCACCCTTCCCTTCAATATTTTTACTAATAATCTTTACTCTGCCTGCTGCACCTCTTCACTGATCCAGTACGCTGATGACTCTACTCACCCTCTCTGACACCCTACTGAGCTTCTCTCCCTCACACAGTCTTCTTTTACACTACTGAACACTGGTTAATCAACAATCAACTCATACTTAAAGAAAACCATTCTTCTTCTTTTCCTTCCAAAATCTATGTCCAACCTTAAATCCTCCTTCAGTCTCTCTTCCCTTGACAACACTACCATTCATGCAGACTCACACACCAAACTTGCAACTGACAATCAACTGAATTTCGACCATATCCAACAATTCATTAAAAATCAAAAACTTGGTTTACTGTACAGAAATTCTTATTAATTACATCTAGGCCCTCACTTGCTCAAGCTTACGTCCTCCCCTGCTTACTGTATGCTTCCTCCATATTTACCCACCTACAAGCAAATCTTCTAGTGAAACTTGATCAAACTTATAACCAGATAGCTAGATTTGCCTCTAACTCACCTTATAAATCCCATCACTGCATTGCCCTTATAAACAACTGCAGTGGCTTGAATTCCCTCAACTACTCCAACTTTCACAACTACAGATGACACATTCCCTTCTGTACAAACCTGCAGACTGTCCTTCTCTGTCCACCCTCCAATCCTTATATAAACATTCTCTGTCTCTCCGTAGTGCTGACCAAATGCTACTTGACATCTACAGGCTTAACAATAGGCAGATTACTTTATAAATGTTCCTTAGCTCAAACCTGTAACAAACTCCCAAGTATCTATGCACTATCCAATCTCCAATCCACTTCAAAAGAGAATTGAAAAACTACCTTGCAAACACTCCCTCCTGCACCTGTCACCACCCTACCTAACATGTACTTCCCCACTATTTCTGACTATACATATTTCTTTTTCTCACTTTACTGTAATATATCTATATAAAACTAAACCTGTCGTACCTTACATATGCTACTGAGCAACTCAATACTTTAACCCTATTTTCTTATCCATTTCCTATTATACCCCACCCCCCTTCTCTCTTCTTACAATTGTATTTCTTTCACTGTTCTTATTACTCTCTCTCTCCCTTTCACTCTTCTGATTCTCCTATACATTCCCCCCTTATTTTGTTTTTACCCTTTTTACTTTATATATCTCTTTTCTCCCTTCTACCAACTTGATAACGGTATTTAAATCCATAGCACAACAGCACAAGGATACACCAGATAAATAGCCTGCTCCACTGGACAGCCAACAGGAAAAGCATAAAATGGAGCAGAATAAAACGATAACCAGCAGTTATAAAAGTAAAACGTCTTTAATGGAATCCAAATGCAAGTGCTTTCACAGTTGCAAAGACTGCTCCTTCAGACGATACTATTAGTCAAAAACCTTCATCCCATAAATACAGTGCTTAACATTCAAATGCACTACCTTCCTGATTGCTTGTTACACATTTAAAGAAACACCATCATTGCTACTGCAAAAACAGCTAGTACTAAATACATTTAGTAAAACTAGTTACATTCAAGGCTGTATAATAAAATATGTAGCTATAGCCCCATTGCTTATTTACTATATGTATCCATACAATATGTGAATTACATATGAACAACCTATAAAAATGTGCAAAAAATATACATTACCGTATTACCCCACCAGTATACACACATTTTTTAACATTCTACTGAAACTGTTATCTACAAAGAGCTTTCAATATGGGTTTGATGGGGACGTTGTCATTCAAAGTACTGTCACTGTCAGGTCTTAGTTTAAGAATCCAGCGGGTTTCATTAGTTTCTCTCCTATTTTTAACATCTCCACGTCTCCCATCCAGTCTACTTTTTTCCATAACTATACTGGATGGGAGTAACTGGGTAATATTTATATTTTTACACATATTTTTTATAGGTTGTTCATACGTAATTCACATATTGCATATATAGTTCCCCACACTTCTGAGATCAAACTGCAGAACTAATACACAAACGTATGCCAAGAAACCTAGTGCAAATGTCGACTTGAAGATGTGGATATTAATAACTTGGTCGGTGTTAGAAACACAAAATTATATTTAGAAAAAATTAATGAGTAAACAAATAGAACATAACTCTTGCTTTATATAACACACTGGTCCCCTTTAAAGATCAGAAATGACAGAAGAGATGAAAAAAAAAAATGAGCTTATGAAATTTGACAAACTTACGGTGACAAAACTAATATTTTATACTGAAGCTCCAGAAACACACGCAATTAGTCACTGCACTAAGAAGGCTCAGTGGTCATAAGGTCCCTTCCACACCATTTGAACTTGACAATGGAAAAGAATTTTGAAAAACGATGGATTATAAATCACATGAAAAGTACAGTCTGAAACGGGTACAGATTTGGAAGCAGTACAGCTAGGTAAAACAAAAGCAACTAGTTTGAAGACTGAGATAAAAAGAGTCATAGACAAAAATGTCGTTCATCACCTTTTGAACTTAAAACAACTGATTCCAATTTGCAGCATAAACTGGATGAGTTAATTTATTTAGTTTAGCTTTTACAGACTGTGACAGCTATATAAACTGATAAATGGAGCAAGTAATTAATTTAAGTAATTAACTTCATACATACGCACACGCACACACACACACACACACACACACACACACACACACACACACACACACACACACACACACACACACACACACACACAGGAACAAAATTGCACTTGTACGGAGAAAAAAAGAACTGTAAGAGAAGTGATGCAAGTAGAGATTAATAGAGCTGAGCACATGACACCATTGCTGGAGCTCCAGAAAACCAGAAAGGAAAGGAAAAGTACAGTTTTGTACCTAGCATAAATGTAGATGTCCGATAGATATGCAACTGCAGTCATAACATATGGGTTGTCCTGCCTCAGGCAGCCCTCGGTCGGCCGGATTCCAAAGTCTGGGTCCGACATCGGCTGATGTCGCATTTCTCTCCGTCATCAGTGCGGCTGGAGTACATAAGCATCAGCCGACGCCATCTTCTTCAGTGTTTCTTGCCCCAGATGCCAGGTGCCCTCCAAGGAAGGCTGTAACCAAATTGGAAGAAAAACAGATTTCCAGACAAATAAACATGCAATAAACAGATACACCATAAAGTACAGTTTTGTACCTACCATAAATGTAGATGTCCGAGAGGTATGCATCTGCAGTCCTAACATATGGGTTGTCCTGCCTCAGGCAGCCCTTCGGTCGGCCGGATTCCAAAGTCTGGGTCTGGCCTCGGCTGATGTCGCACTTCACCCAACGTCATAGCTGCTGTGTATTGGGTATAAAGGCATCAGCCAACGCCATTTTCCTCAGTGTTTCTTGCCCCAGATGCCAGGTGCCCTCTAGGAAGGCTAAATTTGGATAAATGCAAATGATTCCAAACAGTACAGAGCAAACAATATAAAAATGTATATACATATATACAAACAAATACACCATAATAGATTCCCCCAGCTAGCTACAAGATGGGTAAATACCCTAGGAGTACCACAGAGGGGAAGGAGGGCGGGTAATCCTGACTGCAGATGCATACCTCTCGGACATCTACATTTATGGTAGGTACAAAACTGTACTATGTCCTTCAAGGATGCATCTGCAGTCCTAACATATGGGTAGAATACCATAGCCAAACTGGGGGAGGAGGTACTAGGATAAAGATGGTGTAGTTAAGATCCCTTGCAAAACAGCAGTTGCAAAACCTGCTCGGGATCTGGAGTATAAAGGAAGATTATAATGCTTGGCAAATGTATGCACGGAGCTCCAAGTAGCAGCTTCTAAAATGTCTTTGGTAGCCACTCCTCGTAGGAAAGCTGTAGTGGTGGCTGTAGCCCTTGTGGAGTGAGGCCTGATATTTTCTAGAGTTGTCTTTCCATGAAAAGAGTAGCAAAATCTAATGCAATTTCCTATCCATTTTGAGATTGTCTGTTTTGAAATTGCTTTTCCTTGCATTCCTGTTGCATATGCTACCAGAAGCTGGTCAGTTTTTCTGTTGGTCTTAGTTCTGTCCAGATAGTAGCGTAATTGCCTGTGCAAATCCAAAGTATGTAGTAGTCTTTCCCCCCTGTTCTGTGGGTTGGGGAAGAATGTTGGTAAGTGAATTGCTTGGTTCAATGATACTCTGGAGACCACTTTTGGCATAAAAGTAGGGTTAGTTCTCAAAGACACTCTATCCTGATGGATGATAAGGAAGGGCTGTACTGCCATTAATGCCTGTAACTCAGAAACCCTTCTTGCTGAAGTGATTGCAAGCAGGAAAGCAGTTTTCCAAGATAAGAACTGTAATTCTGCTGTTGCTGCTGGTTCAAAAGGGGGAAGTGTTAACTTTTCCAGCACGAAGTTAAGGTCCCATGTAGGCAAAGGTGGCTTCCTTGGAGGTTTTACATTTTTAATTCCTCTCAGAAACTGCCTAAGTAGAGGATGAGAGAAGACTGGAGGATCCATGTTGTATTCTGCTGAAATTGCTGATGCATGAATCTTAATGGAGGAGTAAGACAGGCCATCATGGAAAAGTTCTGCTAAGTATTCCAGGATGTTAGCTATGTTTGCTAATGATACATTTTCTCCTTTTGCTGCACTCCAAATGAGGTATCTTTTCCATTTGGCTCAATAAGTTTTCCTTGTGGAGGGTCTGCGAGCCTCCAGGATAATGTCTTTAACCCTCTGAGATAAATCTGGGTTATTTTGTTTTATGTAATATTCCAAGCAGCTAGCTGCAGTGTTTTCAAGTTTGGATGTAGGATCTTGTAGTTGTTCTGTGTTAGAAGTAAAGGACATAGAGGTAGAGGCCATGCGTGTGTCCGGGACATGCTCCTCAGTAGCGGGTACCAATGTTGCCTCGGCCAGTCTGGAGCTATCAGGATTATCCTTGGGTGATCTTCTTTGATCTTCAGTAGGACTTTGTACATCAAAGGAAGAGGTGGGAATGCATATGCTGTCAGGTTTTCCCAACTGAAGGATAGGGAGTCCACCTTCCAAGCAAGTGGGTGGTATGTTCTTGTGCAGAATTTCTTCAATTGGTGGTTGTGTGGGGATGCGAACAGGTCTATTTCTGGTAGTCCCCATTTCTTTGTAATGGTTTTGAATATATCTGGATGTAGCATCCATTCGTGAGCATCCGTGGTAGTTCTGCTTAAGGTGTCTGCTAATGAATTTTCTTTTCCTGGCACAAATTTGGCCTGGAGTTGAATGTTGAGGTTCAGGGCCACGTTCCACAGGTCCATTGCCATCCGGCATAGAGGATATGAGTGTGTACCTCCCTGTTTGTTGATGTACCACATGACTGTGGTGTTGTCCGTCCTTATCAGCAAGTGACCTTGTTGAAGAAATGGTCTGAATGTCTGGATTGCATGTTTCACTGCCAGCATCTCCTTTTGATTTATGTGTAGCTTCAGCTGGTCTTGTGTCCATAGGCCTTGTATACACTTGTCCACCATGTGTGCCCCCCAGCCTAGGTCTGAGGCGTCCGTGGTGATGGTCTGGCTTGGATGAGGTTTGTGGAAAGGCAATCCTCTGTTTAACTGACAGGCCTGAGCCCACCACAGGAATTCTTGCTTCAGGCATGGAATTACTGGAATCTGGGCTTCTAGACTGTGCTTGTGTTGAGACCATACATTCCTTAGGTACCACTGCAACTTTCTCATATGCAGCCTGGCATGCGGAATCAATATTATGCAGGATGCCATGTAACCCAGGGCTTGCAGGACTTTCCTTGCGGTAAGCTGGGTCTGTGTTGTTAATGCCATGAAATAGAGTGGTAGTTGCTTTTGTTTTTCTTCTGTGAGAAATGCCATCTGATTTGATGTGTCCAGTTCTGCACCCAAGAATGTTATCCTTTGGGATGGTACCAGCCTTGACTTTTTCATGTTGACTGTGCATCCCAAGGCTTGCAGCAGTTGTATAACCTTTTCCAAATCTTTTGTTAATTTGGTCTTGTTGTCCGCTTGTATTAGGCAGTCGTCCAGGTATGGGTAAATCTGAATTCCCTGAAGCCTGCAATGAGCAATTACTGATGCCAGGCATTTCGTGAATACTCTGGGCGCAGTAGATAAGCCAAAGGGCAATGCTGAGAATTGATAATGCTCTGATCCTGCAAGAAATCTGAGGTGTCTTCTGCAATCTGGTCGTATAGGGACGTGCAGGTATGCCTCCTTGAGATCTAGAGTCACCAGCCAAGACTCCTTGCCCAGCATGGGAAGAAGTTGCTGTAGGGTCAGCATTTTGAATTTTGGAACAATGAGATATGTGTTCAGAGCGGACAGGTCGAGAATAGGCCTCCATTGATTTTCTTTTCTTGGTACAAGGAAAAGTCTGGAGTAAAATCCTTGTCCTTGTTCCATAGGCGGTACCTTTTCTATAGCTCTCATCCTTAGTAGGTGGTTGATTTGTCTTAGAGCATTTGTTTTTTGGCTTGGTGGCAGGTTTGGCATTCCTCTCTTTTTTGGTAGAGTGTGGAAGTGAAACCTGTAGCCTTTGTCTATTGTCTGTAAAATCCATTTGTCTCCTGTAATGTAATGCCAGTTTACAGAAAATAAGGCTAGCTTTCCGCCCAAGGGTGCTTCCAGTTGTTCCCTGGTAGGTGGCATCAGAGCCAAGTCATTGTGTCTGTCCTGTGGAAGTGGTTGCAGCTGAATCTGTGGCAGTACTTCTCTGGTTGTTAGGCTGCCACTGACGTCCCCTGTAGGCACCCCTGGATTGACCTCTGCCTCTTGGGCGCCTATTTCTGTCTCTCTGTGCTCTGGAGGTGTCTGGAAAGGACCAATTCTTCGAAGGCCAATTTCTACTAAACCTCGGAGGTTGGACCTGTAAGAAATCCTTAACTGTTTGGACAGATTTTGCTTTTTCTTCCACCTTCTTTAGCACCTGCTGTGCAGGGGAGCCAAACAAACTTTGTTTCTCCATAGGAGCATCTAGGAGCTTTGACTTAACATGGTCTGGTAAGGATTGCTCTTTTAACCAGGCATGCCTTCTAATCAGTGTTCCAGTCATAGCTGATCTAAAGGAAGCCTCCAGTGCATCATAGCCACATTTTAAGGAATGGTTACTGACCTGCTGAGTGTTATGTACCAAATCCTGAAGGGACTTACGGTCTAGAGGCAGCTGCTACAGCTTTGGGGCCCTGTGAAATGGTTTCAGGATCTGCGATAGGAGCCTTATACAAATGGAAGTGTGTGTCCGGGACCCTGTAATATCTGTCGGGCTTGGCAGGGGCCGGGGGGAGAGAATCAGGGGCAGTACAGGCATCATTATATGCATCATCAACAACTGTTAGTACTGGAGGAATGGCTAAAGGCCTATGCTATGGTAAATGTAAAAAGGTCCTTAGCCTTTTCCTTGAATCTGAAAAATCCTGGCCCTGCCATTGAAAATGTTCTCTCATAGCATGTAAGGTTTCCCCAAAAGAAAATTCTTCAGGAGGGGAGGCAGAAGGAATGGAGTCTTCTGCATCAGAATCCTCATAAGGAGAATATGGGCCTTCCGGAGGGTCTGAGTTATCTGAGTCATCAGAGGAATAGTCTGTAGAAACAGGATCCGGGGGCTCAGTTCTAGGCCTCTTCTCTGGAGGGGGTTGAGAGGCCCTGTCTGGATGAGGCTGGGATCCCCTGATCAAAGAAATGAGATCCTCAGCCAGGCTGAGCATTTGGGAACTAGAGGTAGGCCTGTGTGAGGGGGTTTTAGCAGGCAAGGCCTTAGAAGATTTAGCTGCTTTAGCCCTGGAAAAAGCCTTGATAGACACAGATGCAGGGGGCCTAGCAGCTCCACGTGCAGGGGTAGATATGTCTAAAGGAATAGTATCTGATAAGTCCTGGGTGCCTGCTACAGCAGGAGTAATTTCAGTAGCAGATTCAGCCAAGCTCTGTGAGGCCTCGGCTATCGGAGGCATGCTTTCGGCCGAAGGAAGAACCGAGGACTCGGTTTCAGCCGAAACCGAGACACTCGCGGTTGGCTTAACCGTGGTTTCAGCTGAAACCGCGGACCGCGAGTGTCGGTCCTTTTCATTACGCTTTTTTAGCTAATTGTGAAGTCAGAGTCTCCGACGGCATTTTGTATGCAAAAGCGGGACCAAAAAACTCCTCTGCAAACTCCGACCGACGTCTAAGTGTCCGTCGGTTGAAGGAAGCACAGGCTAGACAAGCTGATACGTCGTGGTCTGGGCCTAAGCAAGGAAGGCAGTAAGAGTGGAAATCCTTATGAGGTATTTGTTTCCCACAAGTTAAACAATTATTTACTTTTTCTGACATCGGCTGAGGCAAGAAAGAGTCCCCAACGGGGTACTTAGCTTTTTAGAAGTCTTCGGTAGTAGAAATCTCTGGATCTGACCGACCGGCACTTGCGAACAGCTTCTGCTTCGGGCACCACGCGGCAAGAAAGACTGGGGAAAATGGCGTCGGCTGATGCCTTTATACCCAATACACAGCAGCTATGACGTCGGGTGAAGTGCAACATCAGCCGAGGCCAGACCCAGACTTTGGAATCCGGCCGACCGAAGGGCTGCCTGAGGCAGGACAACCCATATGTTAGGACTGCAGATGCATCCTTGAAGGACATCAGATATCCCCAGCTAAGGGTAACAGGGATAGGAGTGGACCCAAGGCATAGAGGGGAAGGAGGGAGGGAAAACCCGACTGCAGTTGCATATCTATCGGACATCTACATTTATGGTAGGTACAAAACTGTACTATGTCCTTCAAGAATGCAACTGCAGTCATAACATATGGGTTGAATACCATAGCTTAGTTGGGGGAGGTGGAATGTTCTAAGAAAAGGATGGTGTAGCTATCAATCCCTGCAGGACTGCAGAAGCAAAGCCTGCTCTGGATCTGGAATATAGAGGAAGGTTATAGTGTTTGGAAAATGTATGCACGGAGCTCCATGTAGCAGCTTCTAGAATGTCTTTTGTAGGCACCCCTCTTAAGAATGCTGTTGAGGTGGCTGTAGCTCTGGTGGAGTGTGGTCTGACATTGGCTGGTACACTCTTTCCATGGAAGGAATAACAGAATCTGATGCAATGTCCAATCCATTTAGAAATAATCTGTTTGGAAATTGCTTTTCCTTGTACTCTAGGGGCGTAAGCTACAAAAAGCTGATCAGACTTCCTACTGGTCTTGGTTCTGTCCAGGTAGTAGCGAAGTTGTCTGTGAATGTCCAAGGTGTGCAACAGTCTTTCCCCTTTGTTCTCAGGATTGGGAAAGAAAGTAGGCAGGTGAATGGCTTGATTTAAAGAAACCCTAGATACCACTTTTGGCATAAAGGTAGGGTTGGTTCGTAAGGAAACCCTGTCTCTGTGAAAGATTATGAACGGTGGTATTGCCATTAGGGCCTGTAGTTCGGAAACCCTTCTTGCTGAGGTAATTGCCAACAGGAAAGCTGTCTTCCATGAGAGAAATTGTAAGTCCACAGAAGCTGCTGGCTCAAAGGGAGGTAGAGTCAGTTTTTCTAGGACAAAGTTGAGGTCCCAAGCTGGTACTGGAGCCTTTCTTGGTGGCTTTATATTCTTGATTCCCCGAAGGAATTGCCTTAACAAAGGATGTGAAAACACTGGTGGATCAGTGTTATATCTAGCTGAAATAGCTGAAGCATGTATTTTTATGGAGGAATATGAGAGTCCATTCTGTAGCATATCTGCCAAATATTCCAGAATGAGAGGGATGTTCAATAATGATGCATCATGACCCTTGCTGGTATTCCAAATGCTGAATCTCTTCCATTTTGCTGAGTAGACCTTTCTGGTGGATGGTCTTCGGGCTTCTGTTAGTATCCTCTGAACTTCCTTGGAGAGAAATAGATTGAGGTTATTCATGGGATCTCCCAAGCTGTTAGCTGCAGCGTCTGAATGTTGGGATGTACTGTCTTGAAGTTGTGTTGAGTCAAAAGTTGGGGCCATTGGGGAAGGGCCCACTTTTTGTTGTGACATATGCTCCGTAGTAGTGGGTACCAGTGCTGACTTGGCCAGTCTGGAGCTATTAGGATCCCCTTGGGCTTCTCTGCTTTGATCTTTAGTAATACTGTGGTCATCAGTGGCAGAGGTGGGAATGCATAGATTTTTAGGAAGTTCCAGTTGAATGAGAGAGAATCTGTTTTCCATGCTTGTGGATGATATGTCCTTGAACAGAACTTTTGTAGATGATGATTGAGGTGGGAGGCAAATAGGTCTACTTCTGGCCTGCCCCATGTCGAGGTGAGTCGTATGAAGATTTCTGGATGTAACCTCCGCTCGTGGGGGTCTAGGAAATTCCTGCTTAGGCTGTCCGCCAGCACATTTTCTTTGCCTGGAACAAACTGGGATTGCAACTGTATGTTTAGGCTCAGTGATTTTTCCCAAAGATTCATTGTCAGTCTGCAAAGGGGGTAAGAATGGGTGCCCTCCTGCTTGTTTATGTACCACATCACAGTGGTGTTGTCTGTCCGTATTAGCAAGTGTCCTTGCTGAAGTTGTTGTCGAAAGGCCTCGATGGCATGCATTACTGCCAGCATTTCTTTTTGGTTGATATGCAGATGTGTTTCCTTTGGAGACCATTGTCCTTGAATACATCTGCCCTCCATGTGCGCCCCCCATCCAAGGTCTGAGGCGTCTGTGGTCATGGTCTGTGTTATCTGAGGTTTTTTGAATGACATACCTGTGTTTGCCTGGCTTACTAAGGCCCACCATAGGAATTCCTTATGTAGGCATGGAATGAGCGGAATGGTTGCCTCTAGGTTGTTGCTGTGCTGAGACCATAAGCTTTTTAGGTACCATTGTAGCTTTCTCATGTGTAGTCTTGCTAATGGAACCAGGAGAATGCAGGATGCCATGTAACCCAGGGCCTGTAGGAATCTCCTTGCAGTCATCTGGGTGAGCTTTGCCAAACCTGTGAAATAATGAGTTAACTTCTTTTGCTTGTCTTCTGTCAGGTAAGCCATTTGAGAGGCTGTGTCTAGTTTGGCTCCTAAGAAGGTTATTTGCTGGGATGGCTGAAGTCTTGACTTTTGGAAGTTGACTGTGTATCCCAGAGCCTGTAGCAATTGTATGACATAATTCAAGTTTTTTGTCAAAATCAGTTTGTCGTCCGCTTGTATGAGGCAGTCGTCCAGGTACGGGTAAATTTGGATCCCCTGGAGCCTGCAATGAGCAATTACAGAAGCCAGGCATTTCGTGAATACTCTGGGCGCAGTAGATAAGCCAAACGGCAATGCTGAGAATTGATAATGCTCTGGCCCTGCAAGAAATCTGAGGTATCCTCTGCAGCTGTGTCGGATAGGGACATGCAGGTATGCCTCCTTGAGGTCCAGAGTAATCAGCCAAGACCCCTTGCCCAGCATGGGAAGTAGTTGCTGTAGCGTCAGCATTTTGAACTTTGGTACTATGAGAAAAGTGTTTAATGCGGACAAATCCAGTATTGGTCTCCATTGAGTTTCTTTTCTTGGAACAAGGAACAGTCTTGAGTAAAACCCCTGGCCTTGTTCTTGTTGTGGAACTTTTTCTATTGCTTTGATCTGAGCAAGCAGAGAAATTTGCTTGATAGCCTCTGCCCTCTGGTTCTGTGGTAGGTTTGGCATGCTTTGTTTTCTTGGTAAGGTATGAAAGTGGAACCTGTAACCTCGGTCTATAATGTACAAAATCCATTTGTCCTTTGTCAATCTGTGCCAATTGTCTGAAAACAGAGATATTTTTCTGCCCAAAGGAGCTTCTGTTTGCTCCTTGGTCAGCGGAAGTAGAGGAAAGTCATTGAGATTGTCCCTGTGGGGCAGGAGAAACCCCTGCGTCACTTCTTTGGTTTGTTGGTTGCCATTGTCGTCCCCTGTAGGAACCTCTGTATTGTCCTCTTCCTCGGCCACGCCTGTTTTTACCCCTTTGAAATCTTTCAGGATTAGGAAAGGACCAGTTTTTTGAAGGCCAATTTCTGCTGAATCTGGGAGGCTGAACCTGGAGGAAATCTTTGACTGTCTGAACTGACTTGGCTTTTTCCTCAATGGACTTTAACACATCTTTAGCATTAGCACCAAAAAGCTTGTTCTTTTCCAAGGGTGCATCAAGAAGTTTTGCCTTAACATGATCTGGTAGAGGTTGTTCTTTTAACCATGCATGTCTACGAATGACCGCCCCCTGTCATAGTTGCCCTACATGAAGCTTCCAATGCATCATATCCACAGTGCAGAAAGTGATTGCTAACTTGCTGAGAATTATGTACAGCCTCCTGCAAAGATTTCCTATCTAAAGGTTCAGAAGAGGCCAATGTTTTCTGTAAATCATCTAGCAGGTAATCCTGATATTGAAACATATGAAAGACAATTGAGAGCTCTCATCGATAAAGTAGTGGAGGTGTAGACCTTCTTCCCCCATCTCTCTAATGACCTAGCTTCCCTGTTGGAAGGTAAGGGATTTTTGGAGGTGGTAGCTGAAACCCCTTTCGGTCCCTGTGAAATTGTTTCTAAATCAACAGCATGGGCCCTAAAGAAATGAGAATGTGCTTCTGGGACCCCATAGTATCTGTCAAGCTTGGCAGGAGCAGGAGGAAGAGTATCAGGGGTAACACTGGAGTCAGAGTACAGATCATCCAAAACATCAAGCACAGGAGGTATAGCTAAGGGCCTGTGTTGGGGCTTTTTAAGGAAGGTTCAAAGGCGCTTTCTGGAATCAGAATATTCCTGGCCTTGCCACTTAAAATGTTCCCTCATGGAATGCAGAACTTCCCCAAAAGAAATATCCTCAGGAGGGGAGGCCGAGGGGATGGAATCCTCTGCATCCGAGTCCTCATAGGTCTGGAAGGGCTCTTCTTGGCTATCAGAGTGAACAGAGTCCTCAGAATCTTCATCTGAAGGGAGAGGGTCTGAGGGTTCAACCCGGGGCCTCTTATCAGAAGGAGGCTGGGATCCTCTCTCTGGATGGGCCTGGGAACCTCTGATCATGGAAATTAAGTCTGCGGCCATAGTCATGATTTGTGTTTCAGGAGTAGGCTGAGGTAAGGCTTTAGCAGTAAGGTGCTTGATCTTGCTGGCTGCCTTAGCACTTGTGTAGGCCTTGATAGACATGGACATGGGAGGCCTAGCAGCTCCACGTGCAGGAGTGACCTTATCCACAGCAATGGTCTCGGGCATTTCCTCGGTTTCAGTATCCAGAGGAAAATCAATAACTGGCGTCGGTGTGGTCTCCGGTATCGGAGGTATCGGTAATGCGGTGTCTTCAGTTCGGAGCGGTGAAATAACCACCTCAGAGGGAACCGGGGCACCCGCGGTAGGTTTTGGCGTGGTGTCGGTGGAAGACGCGGGCCGAGGATGTCAGTCCCGGTCTTTTCGTTTCTTAGGAGTCTGCGATGTCGGTAGTTCCGACGGCATTGTATAAACGAATTTTTCGCCGAAAAAGTCTTCAGTGAACTCTGCCCGGCGCGTGAGAGTGCGCTTATTGAAGCGAGCACAGGCGGCACAGGCCGAGACGTCGTGGTCTGGGCCAAGGCAAGGAAGGCAGTAAGAGTGGAAATCCTTATGAGGTATTTGTTTACCACAAGACAAACAATTATTTACTTTTTCAGTAATTTCTGACATCGGCTGAGGCAAGAAAAGGTCCCCAATGGGGTACTTAGCTTTTTTGATGACTTCGGATTCGAAGAATACAGGAGCTGACCGACTGGCACTTGCAAACTGCTTCTGCTTCGGGCACCACGCGGCAAGAAAGACTGAAGAAGATGGCGTCGGCTGATGCTTATGTACTCCAGCCGCACTGACGTCGGAGAGAAATGCGACATCAGCCGACGTCGGACCCAGACTTTGGAATCCGGCCGACCGAGGGCTGCCTGAGGCAGGACAACCCATATGTTATGACTGCAGTTGCATTCTTGAAGGACATCAAAAGCAGATGTTGAACCTTGAAAAAGGTGGGAAGCTCAACAGACTGGTTTAAATTAGCCTCAGAGCAGACCTTAGGAAGAAAGGTAGGATTTATCCTGATAAGACACTCTGTCAGGTTAAAAGACCAGATATGGAGGTCTGATAAACTCTATGCACCGAGGTAATAGCCACCAAGAAAATTGTCTTCCAAGAAAGAAACTTCAGAAGACAAGATGATGCTGGCTCAAAGGGGGGAAGCATAAGTTGAACAGCACCAAATTTAGATTCCAGGGAGTAACAGGATGTCTGATGGGTGGTCTAAGGTGATGAGTCCCTTTCAAAAAAGCTTTACATAACCTGTGGGACATAATGTTAGAACCTTTGCATCCTACATTAAAGTTGGATATAGAAGCCAATTGAACCCTTATAGTAGCAGCTGCCGCACCATCGTGAAAAAGCGAATATTATGAATAGGAGCGACACAGGGATCAATATCATGCTGAGAAGCCCAATGAACAAATCGCTTCCATTTGCTGTTGTACAGTTTCTTGGTGGCGGCTTTATGAGAAGAAACTAGAATATGTTGTACCACGGAAGACAATTTATATGACCTGGCTAGGTTGGGAAATGGAGCAGCCAAGCTGCCAGTTTGAGGGAGAAAAGAGAGGGGTGAAGAACTCCAGACGAATGAGTCAGGTCTGGCACTGGGTCCAGAAACCAATGTTCTTCCACTTGGTATTGCTGAAGGAAGGGGAACCATATCTGCCGAGGTCAAAAAGGGGCTATCAGAATAACAGTCCTTACCAAGGTTTTGGCTTTCTGTATGAATCTGGGGATCAGAGGGGTTGGTGGAAAGGCATAAAGGAGACCACAGGGCTAATCCTGTACAAGCGAATCCCTTGGGCTATCACTCTGTGGAGGGTACAGGGCGAAGTAGCTTCTGCATTTAGCATTCATCGGGGATGCAAAAAGGTCACAGCAAGGCTGGCCCCATCTGCGGAACATCATCTCCGCCACTTGTTCTTTGAGTGACTACTCATGAGGCAACAGAATGGCTCTGCTCAGTTTGTCCCCTAACACGTTGGATGACCCCAGGATGTGTGTTGCTATCAGAAAGCACCCAGTGAATACAGCCCACTGCCAAATTCTCAGGGCCTCTCGGCATAAGGGGTAAGACTTGGTTCCCCCTTGTTTGTTGATGTACCAGACTACAGACATGTTGTCGGTCTGTATTGCAATCGTCTCTCGAGGAAGAGAGTCGTGAAATTGTTGCAATGCTAGAAACACCGCTCTCAACTCTAGGACACTGATGTGCAAATGGGATTCCATCTCTGACCCAAGTGCCTTGGACAGTTCTTTCCTGAAACAGCCCCCCCACCCTATCAGGGAAGCATCCGTGGTCACCGTGGCTGAGGGGGGGGGGGGTACAAAGAGGTGACCTACAGTTACCTGGTGTCTGTTCAACCACCAAATAAGGCCCTTTTTGCAAGCATTTGTCAGTAGAATCTTGTGTGTCACTGGAAGCTATTGATAAGACCTCTGTGTGAAGAGTAACCATTGGAGTATCCTCATGTGCATTTGTCCCAGAGGACCCGCTATGAGCGTCGCTGCCATGGTGCCCAACAGCTTTAGAACCTGGAATGCTAGAACTCTTCTTTCCATTAACAAGTGGGACAACTGACTTCTTAGAGAGATTACTCTTGCTTGAGGCAATCTGACCAAGGCAGTGGTGGTGTCTAGATCTGCTTCTATAAAGGAAATATGCTGCGATGGCAATAAAGCAGATTTTTTGAAATTTATGGTTATGCTTAACTGGGAACACAGGCTGATTGTGTAATCTCTGGAACAAATCAGTTGATGCCTGGTGGTGGTGGTGAGGAGCCAGTCGTCCAGATATGGAAACACGTGCAATCCTAAACATCTCAGGTGAGCCGTGACCACTGCCACGCATTTGGTGAACACTCTGGGGGCTGTGGTGAGACCAAAGGGCAGTGCTCAGAATTGGTAGTGACTGGCCCCCAGCCGGAAACGCAAGTGATCTCTGGATGGTCTGGCCATTTTGATGTGGTAGTACGCACCCTTGAGAGCTATAGAGCACATTCAATCGCCCATTTCTAGAAGCGGTAGTATCGACTGAAGCGTGACCATCCGGAACTTTTCCTTTTTGACAAAGGTGTTGAGTTTGCTGAGGTCTAAGATGGGCCTCCAGTCCCCCAATTTCTTTGGGACTAAAAAGAACCTGGAGTAAGTTCCGGATCCTATCTGGTCCGCCACGACTGGCTGGATGATTCTTTTTTTTCTAGCAGCTTGTGAATTTCTATGGCTGCTTGATGCCGCAGACTGGGTGGAATGTCTGGGATTCTTGTACGAATAGAAAGGGATTCTGAAAAGGGAATGATGTATCCTCTGGTAACTATGCTTTTTACCCAAGAATCTGATGTAATTCCTAGCCAGGCGTCCGGGTATAAAGCCAAGCGACCCCCGACTGCCTCCAGAGCAGGACAGTCAGGCCTCCTCTCAGGAGCGCTGATAGGGCTTGCCAAGGAACTGCTCCCGATCACCCTGGTTCTGCGGACCTCCTCTGCCACCTGGGCGGCTTCTACCATTATAAGCCCCTCCTCTGCCCCTGGAGGGAGGTTCACTACGTGTGTTTTGGAAAACTCCTCGGGGTTTCCGGAACCCCATTTTTCCACCTTTCTGCCCTTGGGGGTATGGGTCTAGTAGGAGTGGAAAAACAGACTCCTACAGCAGATAGAGTCTTTGCCTCCTGCTCACACCTAATGAGAGTCTCCTTGACTTTGGGCCCAAACAAGGAAGAGCCGTCAAATGGGGTGATGACAAAGGAAGACTTGAAGGCTTCCGTAAAGGAGCATAATCACATCCAGGATTGTCTTTGCAGAGCTATCGCTGAACCTGCTGCCCGGCTCGATCCATCAGCTGCATAAGAAATGAGCCACATGCACGAGTTCACAACAGAATTAAGGGTGTTAAGTTGTACCGTCACCTTCTCAGAGAGTATCATCTGTGTTGCCCTGTTGAGTATCTCCAAGCTCTTTGAGGAGACCTTGCTGAAGACAGGTAAAATGGGTTAAATAGTTAAGCGATCTCATTGCAAATGTCGCAGAAAGTACAGTTGTGTGCCTACCATAAATGTAGATGTTAGAGTGTATTCACTGTTGCAGTCATTACTCTTGGGTTATCCTGCTGGCACGCTACCCACAGTCGGCCAGAATTCCAAAGTCTTGGTCCGGCGTCGGTTGCTGTCGCCTCTTCCCTGATGTCAGAGCGCCAGGAATATAAAAGATGCAGCCAACGCCATTTTCTTCAGTTTTTCTTGACCCAGATGTCAGGTGCCCCCAAAAGGGTAGGCTAAAAAAATTATGCCAGTAAACATGCATACACTAAAGTAAACACTTCATTCATCTACAAGCAAATACACCACATAGGTTGTATAGAATAGAGAAGTACAGCTAAGACCCAGCAAAAGAAAGGGGGATGGTGGGAGGGTAACCTGGACTGCAACAGTGAATACACTCAAACATCCACATTTATGGTAGGTACACAACTGTACTATGTTCATCGTGTTTCACTGTTGCAGTCATTACTCTTGGGTCGAATCCCAAAGCTGAGGATGGGTAGCTGTGGCTAAATAGGATTAGGAGAGGCTATGAGGCCCTGCAGAACTGCAGTGGCAAACCCTGCTCTGGATTTAGAGTAGAGAGGTAAGTGGTAGTGCTTTGTAAAAGTGTGCACTAAACTCCAAGTTGCAGCCTCTAAGATGTCTTTGGTTGATACTCAGAAAGGCTGCTGAAGTGGCTGCTGCTCTGGTTGGATGTGGCCTAATGCCCTTAGGCACTGATTTGCCATGTTGTGAGTAGCAGAAACGAATGCAATGGCCTATCCATTTCGAAATAGTCTGTTTTGAAATAGCCTTTCCTTGTGATCCTGCAGCATATGCCACTAAAAGTTGCTCAGTCTTTCTGAAAGCTTTAGTTCTGTCCAAGCAGAAGCGTAGCTGTCTGTGTATGTCCAGAGAATGCAGAAGTCTCTCACCCTTGTTCTGTGGGTTTGGATAAAAGGTAGGCAAGTGAATGGTTTAGTTAAGGGCCACACTGGACACCACCTTAGGCATAAATGTCGGGTTTGTCCTCAGAGAAACTCGGTCTGGATGGAAAATGATAAAAGGTTCCACAGCCATGAGTGCCTGTAACTCCGAGACTCAACTTGCAGAGGTTATTGCTAGGAGCAGAGCTGTTTTCCAGGATAATAATTTTATATCAGCTGTTGATGCTGGCTCAAAAGGAGGCAGTGTGAGTTTTTCCAAGACATAATTGAGGTCCCATGCAGGTACTGGTGCTCTCCTTGGAGGTCTTATGTTTTTGGCCCCCCTGAGGTACTGCCTTATTAAAGGATGAGAAAAGATAAGTGGTTCCGTATTGTAATGGGCTGAAATGGCAGAGGCATGAATCTTAATTGATGAGAAAGAAAGGCCTTTGTTCAGCACCTCAGTTAGTTATTGTAAAATCAGAGGAATATTTGGTACAGACGTGTCAATTCCTAGTGCCTGGTTCCAAGCACAGAATCTCTTCTATTTTTCTGCATAAGATTTTCTGGCACTGGGCCTCCTGGCCTCCAAAATAACATCTATCACAGCTTTGGAGAGAGGAGTGTTCTGAATGGCTACATTATCCGCCATGCTGCCAGATTTAAAGTCCTGAGTTGGCTGTGCAGGATCGGATTGTTTTGCTGGGTCAGTAAGTGAGAAATTTGAGGCAATGGCTGGACCTTGAGACATGTTCTTTAGAATTGGGCACCAGTGCTGGGGTGGCCAGTCTGGGGCAATCAGTATCATTTTTGGCTTCTCTTGTCTGACCTTTAGGAGTACCTTGGGGAGGAGAGGCAGTGGAGGAAAGGCATATACTGTTAAGTTTTTCCAGCTGAAGGATAAGGCATCCACTTTCCATGCTTGCTTGTGATAAGTCCTTGTGCAGAATCTCTGTAGTTGGCAGTTGTGTGGGAAGGCAAATAGATCTATGTCTGGGCATCCCCATTTCCTTGTTATCATGCTGAAGACTTGTGGATCCAGTTTCCACTCGTGGGGATCCATGAGGTTTCTGCTTAGTTCGTCTGCCAGAGTATTTATCTTTCCTGGCAGGAATTGTGCTTGCAGGTGAACTTGACAAGTCAATGCTGTGTCCTACAAAGTCATGGCTTGTCTGCAGAGGGGGTAGGAATGTGTGCCTCCCTGCTTGTTTATGTACCACATGACTGTAGTATTGTCCGTCTTTAATCAGTAGTTGTCCTGGATGAAGTAGATCCTTGAAAGCTGTCAGGGCATTCTGAACAGCTAGCATCTCTTTTTGATTGATATGAAGATGCATCTGGCTTGCGGGCCATGTGCCCTGAATACATTTTCCTGCTATGTGGGCCCCCCAGGCATAATTTGATGCATCCGTTGTTAGTGTCTGCCTGGCTGTGGGTAAAGTGAATAGCAGTCCCTTGTGGTGACAGGCCTGTGCCCACCATCGAAACTTCTGTTGCAGGCAGGAAAGGACAGTAATTAATGTTTCCAGGCTGTGGCAATGATGAGTCCAAACACTTTTTAGATACCACTGTAGTTTCCTCATATGCAGTCTGGTATACGGAATTAGCAGAATGCAGGATGCCATGAAGCCCAAAGCCTGCAGAATTTTTCTTGCAGATAACTGGGTCTTTGTTGCCAACATTTTGAAGTAAGAAGTCAGTTGCCTTTGTTTGTCTGGCATGAGATAAGCCATCTGGGCAGTTGTATTTAAGCTTGTACCCAGGAATATTATCTCTTGAGAGGGTACTAGTTTTGATTTCTTTTCATTTATTCTGTACCCTAGACAAATTATTAATCTTTTCACAAACGCCAGATGCTTTAGTAGAATGTCCTTGTTCTCTGCTTGAATAAGGCAGTCGTCCAAGTAAGGATATATTTGAATTCCTCTTTGTCTGCAAAATGCAATTACTGGTGCCAGGCATTTTGTGAAAACCCTGGGTGCAGTAGATAAGCCAAAGGGCAGTGCAGAGAAAGTACAGTTTTGTACCTACCATAAATGTAGATGTTCGAGTGCTAATACAGCTGCAGTCATAACAGATGGGTTCTCCTACCGTCAGGTGGGTCCTCGGTCGGCCGAATTCCAAAGTCTAGGTCCGGCGTCAGTTGTCGTCGCTTCTTCCCTGACGTCACTGCGACAGGAGTATAAAAGAACCAGCTGACGCCATTTTCTTCAGTTTTTCTTGCCCCAGATGTCAGGTGCCCCCAGAAGGAAGGCAAAACATAAATTTATGTAGTAAAGCAAATGCAATATAATCAAAAAACAGTAGTTGCAAGCAAATATACCATAAAAGAATACCCCAATGAGGTTGTATGAGGAGGTGTTAGCCATAAGGCCTGTCCCAAGAGGGGAAGGAGGGAGGGAAACCTGGACTGCAGCTGTATTAGCACTCGAACATCTATATTTATGGTAGGTACAAAACTGTACTATGTTCATCGTGCATACAGCTGCAGTCATAACAGATGGGTAGAATCCCAAAGCTAATAAAAGGGTGGCAGGCCCTAAGTGGAACTAGGTGGAGCCAGGATGCCCTGCGAGACTGCAGTGGCAAAGCCCGCTCTAGTTTTGGAGTATAATGGTAGGTGATAGTGCTTGGAGAAAGTATGTACAGAACTCCAAGTGGCTGCTTCCAAAATATCTTTGGTAGGAACCCCCCTGAGGAAGACAGTAGAGGTAGCTGTGGCCCTTGTGGAGTGAGTTCTGATTCCTGTAGGTACAGTTTTACCATGAAAAGAGTAACAAAAGCGTATACAGTGGGCTATCCATTTAGAGATTGTCTGTTTGGAAATAGGCTTCCCTTGAGCACCTGTAGCATAGGACACAAAAAGAGTTGCTCTGATTTTCTGAAAGGCTTTGTTCTGTCCAAATAATAACGCAGCTGTCTGTGAATGTCCAAGGAATGTAGTAGCCTCTCCCCTTTGTTTTGTGGATTAGGGTAAAACGTAGGCAAGTGGATAGCCTGATTCAAGGCTACCCTGGATACTACCTTTGGCATAAATGAAGGATTGGTTCGTAAGGAAACTCTGTCCTGATGGAAAATGATGAAAGGCTGCACAGCCATGAGGGCTTGTAGTTCCAAAACCCTGCGTGCTGAGGTGATAGCTAGAAGGAAGGCTGTTTTCCATGACAAATATTGCAGATCTGTTGAAGCAGCTGGCTCAAAAGGAGGCAGGGTTAGTTTTTCTAGAATGAAACTGAGGTCCCAAGCCGGTACTGGTTGCTTCCTTGGGGGTGTTATATTCTTAGCCCCTCTGAGGAACTGTCTTAAGAGAGGGTGAGAGAATAAAGGAGGATCAGTGTTGTACTCTGCAGAAATGGCTGAGGCATGGATTTTGATGGAGGAGAATGAAAGTCCACTGCTTAACAGCTCGGCTAGGTACTGTAGTATTTGAGGTAAATTCAGTATTTCAGTATTCTGACCCTTTTTCTGATTCCAGACACAAAACAGTTTCCATTTTGCGGAGTAGGCTTTTCTAGTAGAAGGCCTTCTGGCCTCCAAAATGACATCCTGCACCTCCTTGGAGAGTAGGGTCTGCTGTGAATTTAAGGAATTCTCCATGCGGCTAGATTGAGTGTTTTCAGCTGACTGTGAAGAGTTTTGAAGTTGTGCTGAGTCACTAGAAGAGGCATTAGAGGCAGGATCCATGGTGGGGAATGCGTCAGGCTCCTCAGGAGTGGGTACCAGTGTTGTCTTGGCCAGTCTGGAGCAATGAGAATCATCTTTGGTCTGTCTGCTCTGGCTTTCAATAGAACTTTGGCCAGCAGTGGAAGAGGTGGAAAGGCATAAACCGTCATTGTTGTCCAACTGAGAGTGCGTCCACTTTCCAGGCATGTGGATGAAAGGTCCTTGAGCAGAATTTTGTCCATTGGTAATTTCTGTGGGTGGCAAAGAGATCTATGTCTGGCCTTCCCCATGCTTGAATTATCATTGTAAAAACTTGAGGATGCAACTTCCATTCGTGTGGATCTGTCATATTTCTGCTCAGGTTGTCTGCCAGTGTGTTTTCCTTCCCTGGCAGGAATTGTGCTTGAAGTTGGATTTGCAATTCCAGAGCCGTGTTCCAAAGGGACATGGCTAGTCTGCACAGGGGATATGAATGAGTTCCTCCTTGTTTGTTTATGTACCACATCACTGTGGTGTTGTCTGTTCTTATCAATAGCTGCCCTGGATGCAGTAGGTCTTTGAAAGCCATAATAGCATTTATTACTGCTAGCATTTCCTTTTGATTGATGTGTAGGTGCTTTTCTTTTTGTGACCATTTGCCCTGAATGCACCGATCTGTCATGTGCGCCCCCAGGCGTAGTCCGAGGTGTCTGTTGTGATGATTTGTTTGAGGCTTGCAGAATGGGAGACCTATGTTTATTTGGCATGCTTGAGCCCACCACAGAAATTCCTTTTGAAGACATGGAATCAGTGGTATGATTGTTTCCAAACTGTGGCTGTGTTGAGACCATAAGTTTTTTAGGTACCATTGAAGTTTCCTCATATGCAGCTTTGCACATGGGATTAGCAGGATGCAAGATGCCATGAATCCCAGAGCCTGCAGGATTTTCCTTGCAGTCAGCCTGGTGAAGGTTGTCAGTTTTCTGAAGTATTGAGTTAATTGCCCTTGTTTCTCTGGCGTGAGGTAGGCCATCTGGGTGTTTGTATCCAAGCTGGCACCCAGGAAAATTATTGTTTGAGAGGGTATTAGTCTTGACTTCTTTTTGTTGACTGTGTATCCCGGAGATTTCAACAACATTATTACAAACGCCAGGTGTTTCAGAAGAGTGTGTTTGCTATCCGCTTGGATCAGGCAGTCGTCCAGATATGGGTATATTTGTATCCCTTGAAGTCTGCAGAAGGCAATTACTGATGCCAGGCATTTCGTGAACACTCTGGGCGCAGTAGATAAGCCAAAGGGCAATGCAGAGAATTGATAATGGGATGAACCTGCAAGAAATCTGAGGTATCTTCTGCAATCTTGTCTGATTGGGACATGCAGGTATGCCTCCTTGAGGTCCAATGTCACCAGCCAAGACTCCTTGCCCAGCATGGGAAGAAGCTGCTGTAATGTGAGCATCTTGAACTTTTGGTAAGTAAATATGTGTTTAGGATGGACAGGTCCAAAATAGGTCTCCAATCTTTGCCCTTCCTTGGTACCAGGAATAGTCTGGAATAAAACCTTGACCCTGTTCTTGTGCAGGTACCTCTTGAATAGCTTTCATGTCCATGAGATCTGAAATTTGTTTTGTGCTTCTGCCCTTTGATTGTGTGGCAGGTTTGCCATGCCTCTCATTTTGGAAGGGTGTGAAAGTGGAATCTGTAGCCTCTGTCTATAATGTCCAGGATCCATTTGTCTTTTGTGACAATATGCCAATTTTTTTAAAATAATGCCAGTTTTCCACCTAAAGGTGCTGCCATTTGAGCCTTGCTTGGCATGCAAAGGGGAAAGTCATTGGGTCTGCTTTCTGAATGGCTGTGAACTATCCTCACCCCTCTTGGTGTAGGTGTTTGCCATTGTCTGCCTCTAAATGATCCTTGAGATTGCCCTCTACCTCTCGGGCACCTGTATCTACCTCTTTGAGGTCTGTCTGTGGCTGGAAAGGACCAATTTTTTGAAGGCCAATTTCTACTGAAACGTGGCGGATGTACCTGTAGGAAATCTTTCACTGTTTGCATTGATTTTGCCTTTTCCTCCATTTTCTTTAATACCTCCTCAGCTTTAACACCAAACAATACATCTTTTTGAAGAGGTGCATCTAGTAATTTAGCTTTGACATGGTCTGGTAAGGTTTGCTCTTTGAGCCAAGCATGTCTCGATGACTGATCCTGTAACAGCAGCTCTACAAGAGGCCTCTAAAGCATCAAAACCACATTGCAAGGTATGTTTACCCACTTGCTGTGCACTATGCAACAAATCCTGCAACTCCTTCAAGTCTGGTTGTTCAGGTTGTGACATTTTGCTTTTCAACTGAGATAACAAAAACTGTTGATACTTTAACATATGGAACTGACAGTTTAATGCCCTCATGGTTAAAGTGGCCGAGGTGTATACCTTTTTTCCCCACCTTTCTAAAGCTCTGGAATCTCTCTCTGAAGGTAATGGATTTTTGGGAGTGGAAGCCTTAATTCCCTTGGGACCCTGTGAAATAGTTTCTGGGTCAGCCGCATGGCTTTTGTATAGGAATTGGTGTGAATCAGGCACACGGTAATACCTGTCAGGCTTGACTGGGGCTGGAGCTAAAGAATCTGGGTTAAGGCTGCCCTCTGAATACACATCATCTAATATGTCTAAGACAGGAGGTATAGCCAGAGGCCTGTGCTGAGGGAGCAAGAGGAAATCCCTGAGCCTTTTCTTGGAGTCTGAGTACTCTTGGCCTTCCCAGTGGAAGTGTTCCCTCAAGGTATGCAAGGTTTCCCCAAAACAGTAATCCTCAGGGGGGGAGACAGAGGGAATGGACTCCTCTGCATCAGAATCTTCGAAAGGGGAGTAAGAATGTTCCTGGTCCTCAGAATGCTCTGAAGTAATGGAGGCCTGGTCTGAGGAAAGGTATTCTTCCTCCACTCTGGGCCTTTTGTCCGGGGGGGGGGGGGGTTGAGAACCCCTGATAAGAGTAATCAAATCCTCAGCCATTTTGAGCATCTGCTTTTTAGGCATGGGGCCTTGAGAGGGGCCCTGTGGAGCTTGTCTTTTAGAATGCATGGCTGCTTTAGATTTAGTGTAAGCCTTAATGGAAAAAGAAGAAGAAGGCCTGAAGACACCTTGAGAGGTGGCAGGCCTGTCTGAACTCTGAGTTTCCCCGCCAAGAGTGACTTTGGTATCTGTAGTAGGGGTGTGGGCCGAAGAGCCTGCGACCTTGGGCACAGAAGACACCGCTAATGAAGTGTCATCGGTAGTCAGGGGCTGCGTAGGCGCCTCACTGAGAACCGGAGCACATGTAGTCGGCTTTAGCGTGGTGTCAGTAGAAGTCGCGGACCTCGTATGTCGGTCCTTATCTTTACGTCGTTTACTCAAAATTGAGTCGGAGTATCCGACGACATGTTGTAGTTAAACTTTTTGCCAAAATAGTGTTGGGCGTCTGTTGAATGTAGCACAAAAACGACAGGCCGAGACGTTATGGTCTTTGCCTAAGCAAGGTATACAGAGGGAATGGAAATCCTTATGCAGTATTTGCTTCCCACATGAAATGCAATTATTAACTTTGTCTGACATCGGTCTGAGGCAAGAAAAGTTTCCCCAACGGGGTACTTAGCTTTCTAGAAGTCTTCTGTTGAAAAATATTCGTAATCTCAGGAGATGGCCGACCGGCACTTGCGAACTGCTTCTGCTTCGGGCACCGCGCGGCAAGAAAGACTGAAGAAAATGGAGTCAGCTGGTTCTTTTATACCCCTGTCGCAGTGACGTCAGGGAAGAAGCGACGACAACCAACGCTGGACCTAGACTTTGGAATTCGGCCGACCGAGAACCTGCCTGACGGCAGGAGAACCCATCTGTTATGACTGCAGCTGTATGCACAATGAACATTTGGTAGTGCATTGAGCCAGCTATGAATCTGAGGTATCTTCTGCAAGATTGTCTTATTGGGACATGCAGGTATGCCTCTTTTAGGTCCAAAGTTACAAGCAAAGCCTTCTTACCCTGCATGGGCAAAAGTTGCTGCAGAGTCAACATTATGAATTTTGGAACATCCAGAAATGTGTTTAGAACAGACAGGTCCAGTATTGGTCTCCAGGCTTTGTCCTTTCTGGGTACCAAGAAAAGTCTCGAGTAAAAACCTTGTCCCTGCTCTTGCTGTGGTACTCGCTGAATGGCCCTCATGCCCATGAGGGATGACACTTGCTTTTGTGCCTCTGCCCACTGATTGTGTGGCAGGTCTGGCATACCTTTTGCCCTTGGCAGGGTGTGAAAGTGGAACATGTAGCCCTGAGACACTATGTTCAAGACCCATATGTCCTGGGTGATCATGTGCCAATTTCGTTAAAAAAGTGCTAGTTTTTCCCCTAAGGGGGGCTGCCAAGAGATAAGTGCTTTGTGCTGGCAGAGGAAAATCATTGGGACTGTTTCCTGTATGTGGCTCTGATTTGTCTTCTCTGTTTTTGGAGGTAGAAGCCCCCCATTGTTTAGGCCTGTATGAGCCTTGGGGCTGGAATCTGCCTCTGGGGCGTCTGTATCTGCCTCTTTGTGGCCTGTCTGACACTGGAAAGGACCAATTCTTTGTAGGCCAGTTCCTGCTAAATCTGGGTGGCTGTACCTGTAGGAAATCCTTAACTGTCTGCACGGATTTCGCTTTGTCCTCCATTTTCTTCAACACCTTTTCTGCTTTAACACCAAACAAAGTATCATGCTGTAATGTAGCATCTAATAATTTTGCTTTAACATGATCAGGCAGATTCTGTTCCTTTAACCAAGTATGCCGCCTAATGACCGAACCCGTAACAGCGGCCCTGCAAGAGGCCTCCAGAGAATCAAAACCACATTGCAAAGTATGCTTTCCCACTTGTTCAGCTGCATGCAATAAATCCTGCATTTCCTTGTTTTCTGCACATTCAGAATGTGTTAACATTTTCTGTTTAAGCAGTGACATTAAGTATTGCTGATATTTAAGCATATGAAATTGACAATTTAAAGCCCTCACAGCCAAAGTAGCAGAAGTGTAAACCTTTTCCCCCCATCTGTCCAGTGCCCTTGAATCCTTATCAGCGGGGATAGGGTTTTTGCAATGGAAGCCTTGACCCCTTTGGGACCCTGAGAAATAGTTTCTGGGCCAGCAGCAGGGTTTTTATAAAGAAATTTATGTGAATCTGGAACGCTGTAGTATCTGTCTGGCTTAACAGGTGCAGGGGGTAAAGAGTCAGGAGACAGGTCAGACTCTGAAAATACATCATCTACAATGTCTAAAACAGGAGGGATAGCAAGAGGCCTGTGCTGAGGTAGTAAAAGAAAATCTCTGAGCCTTTTCTTAGATTCTGAGTAGTCTTGGCTCTCCCAGTGGAAGTGCTCCCTCATGGTATGCAGGGTTTCATAGGTTCATACTAGGCTATCTGCCCTCGGGCATTTATAAGCCTAGCCAGAGTGTGTTTGGCTTTCGCCACCCATTTTAAATTAATTTTGCTATGCCCTTTTTCGAGGTTAGTATACTGTGCCTCTGTCTAACAGTGACACAGAAGTGATACCCGGGGTAAACCTACTATCTCCCATTCACTCATCAAGATTCCTCTTGAAGAGAGTCAGTGAGGGACTCTGCCTAACCTGGACTGGGATTTTATTCCAGAGTGAAGGGAGCCTCTGGGTTATGAATCTGTCCCTCCAGCATGTCCTATTTATTTCAGTGCTGAGATTCAAGTCTCTCGAGCGTGTAGCTCGATGGGATTTGGATTTTCTGAGGTGCAGCATGTCTATTAATTCCAGGTTGGACATGGCTTTATACATCAGGCACAGATCGACTCTGAGCAGGCGGTATGCCACTGAGTAGAGCTGGAGTTTCTTTAACCGGGCAGCATATGGCATCTGTTTGAGCCCTTTGATCCTCTTGGTGAGGTACTTTTGGGGTCTTTCCAGTTGCTGCAGGTGTCTGGTACGGTACATCCCAAAAAGGGCATTGTACTCTATTATGGGCCTGATGAGGGATGAGTAAAGAGGCACGATGACCTCCCCTGATCTAGATGTGAATCCCTTCATGATTAGGTGGGCTATATAAAATGTTTTTCTAACCACTTTGGCCACATGGTTGTCAAATGAGAGATTGCTATCAACTTGGGTCCCCAATTACTTCTTCCGTACTTAATGGATTACCACCTATGTGGTAATTTGTGGGCACTTTGTTTTTGCCAAAGGGGATGACTATACACTTTTTGGCGTTTAGCTTGAGGCCGTGGCTCTGGCAGCAGTTGTCTGTTTCTATGAGGCCCTTTTCTAGGATGCTTGTGTTGGCTGGAGAGTCTCTTATGGCACCCAGTTTGCAGTCATCTGCGAACTTGGTCAGCCACAGTCCTTCCATGTTAGCCTGTACCTCCGAGAAATATATACCGAACAAGAGAAGTCCCAGGACTGAGCCTTGTGGGACGCGACTTGTAACTGGTTTGGAGTCTGACATGTGAGCCAGTTTGCAACCCATCTAGTGACATAGGGATTTATATTTAAGCTGGTGAGCTTATCTATAATGCCCGAGTGGGGTATTGTATCGAAGGCTTTTGCAAGGTCCAGGTAGGCTGTGTGGACTACCTTCCCCTAGTCAATGGCCTTGGTGAATGTTTGAAAGAAATCGACCAGCTTTAAGAGGCAGGATCTGACCTTAACAAAGCCAAATGGGTAGGATCCAGTGTCTGTAGGTCCCCAATATCTTTATTTATGAGGTCTATGATGATCCTTTCCATAGCTTTGCAGACCAAGCTAGTCAGGCTTATGGGGCGATAGTTTCCAGGATCCGTTGAGGCACCACCTTTGTGGAGGGGGACCACTGTTGCTGTACACCACTCTTTGGGTACATATCCTGTAGTAAGGCTGAGATTGAACAGTAGTTTTATGTTTGGGTTTAGTTCTTCTTGGAGTTCATGTAGGACGCAGCCCGGGACACCGTCTGGTCCCACTGATGCTGTGTTTTTTGCTTTGGAGAGGGCGGCTCTTACCTGAGCATCTGGGATGTCAGGGGGGCAGCACTCTGCTGGGATAGGTATTTGCCCTTTTGGTGGGGAAGGGGGGGGAGTTTGCGCTGAACATGTCAGCTAGGATGCTGGCAATGTCTGTGGGTTCGGTGTATTTTTTGTCATTTTGGACTAATTCTGAGCATATCTGGGAATTCCCACCCAGGTTCCTAACATAACTAAAGAAAGCTCTGTGATTATCCTTAGTGTCCTGTGCAACTTTTCTCTCGAAGCTGGCCTTAGACGATTTTATGAGTGCCCGTAGTTTTTTGCTAATACTGATCAGTGATGCCTTCCTTTTTTGGGATTTTGCTCTATCATGTAGTAGCTTCCTCCTTCTATTGTATAGTTTGTTTATGGCTGGGGTCCACCAGACAGGACGTCTGCCTTTGGAGGATTGGGTCTTGGTTTTATTTGGGATTGCATGATCCATGCATTCCTGAAGGTGTTCACAGAATGCGTTTATAAAGGATTCTGCGGTCTGGGCCGTATTTTCCACAGGCCCGGGGGCTTTGAAGGATTCCACCTCTGTTTTGAGGAGTGTGATATTTGCTTTAGAGAAGTTTTTCACTGTGGTTTTCTGGGCAGGGGCTGGGGTCGGGATGTGAATATCTAGTGAGATTAGTTTATGGTCTGATCTTACCAGTGAGGGATACACTTCTGGTCTGGAGCATAGAGTCCCCATATTGGTGATGATCAGGTCCAGTATGTTTTCCCCACTTGTGGGAGTGGCAACAAGTTGTTCCATAGCATTTGAGTTTATAAATTCTAGGAACCTTTGGGCTAGGGTGTTGGAGCTAGAGTAATGCTCCCAGTCTATGTTAGGGTAGTTGAAGTCACCCAATATAAAGGTGTTTGGAGAGACCTTCATATTTTCCAGTGTTCTCAGGAAGGCCGAGTGGGGTTCCTGGGTTTGCGAGGGTGGTCTGTAGCAGGCTATAAACTGGAAGGCAGTTTTACCCACTGTTAGTTGCACATGGATAGTCTCTGATGCTTCCTGCTGTGCCACCAACCTGGAGGTGTGGGCATCTTTAACGAATATTGATACTCCCCCTCCTTTTGTGGTTCGGTCCAAGTTTTGGGGCCAAAAATCATGGTATGAGGTATAACCTGGTAGTGCTGGGGTGCTCTCGGAAGCCTTGAGCCAGGTTTCTGTTACTGCACAGATATCGATGTTCTCCATTCTAAGGAGAGTTTTGAGTGCGTGCATCTTGAGGTTTAGACTTCTGGCGTTGAGTAGCATTACTCTTAGTTTCTTATCCCTTGTGATACTTATGGAGGTGGGTTTGTCTTTTCAGCCTTGCCTAAAAAAAGGCACTATGGGGGTGGCAAGAGCCTTTGCCAATATCTGAAAGCCTAGGGGTGACAGGTGCAAGCCGTCCCTAGCGAAGCATCGTGGCTTGTCGAGCATGTCATCCCAGGCAGATAGGCATTGGATCCCCTTTGAATGACACCAAAACTTAAGCCAGTTGTTGAAATTGATCATCTTGTCTTCATATTGTGGCATCATTCTTGGTGAGGATTAGATGCTACTCAAGGTCAGGGTCATACCGGCCTGGGCTACATGCTCAGAGAGCTCCTCTATGTCTCTTTTCATGTAGTCCAGGGAGGTACGTCTCAGGTCATTCACATCAGCATGGACAATGACCGAGTCATATTTGTACTTGCCTTGGAGTGACCTGAGTGCTTGTGTTATGTGGTGGATCCTAGCGCCCGACAGGCAGCTCACCGTGACCTTCTCCTTGCTCAGACTGGTGAGCGGGACGTCAGTGTGCCTGACGATAGAGTCACCCATTACAAGTGTATCAGGTGTGTTGTTTAGCCTTAAGGGCTGTGACTGCTCGGCACACTGGCTTTGTGAGCTATGTGTTGCACGTGTTTTGTTTTGGGGTAGCGGTTGCTTGGGTGTCTGCTTTGGAGGTCTCTGCTGCTTAGGCAGATTTTTATTTAGAGCCTCTGAGTATGTTTTTGTGTGTTTATGTGTTTGGTTTGCTGTCGTGGCAGGTCTATGTGAGACTGTAATTGTAGCAAGTGTTGTTTCCTTCTCCTCCTGATTGGTTACGCCAGTACTGAGTTGAGAGAGCTTAGCCTCCAGTTTGGCTATATGGTTGCATCTCTCACATGTGTTGGAATTTGTTGGGAGGAGGAGAGGGTTTGTCTGTGTACATGAGGCAGTTGCAACATTGCCTCAAGATTCCCAGATTCACCAGCTGGACTGAAGAGGAGATTGACAAGTGACCTTTGGACATGCTAGAATAGTATTGGGAATTCCTTTATAATTGAAAAAAAGGGCCAATGGGGAACAAAGTACTCAAGGGAAGTTTGTGAGGGTGTAGTGCTTTTAATTTTTTAGTGCTGACTTATATAATTGCTTTAGTGAGCAAGTGCCAGGCTTAGAGTGGGAATAGGGTGTTTATTATGAGAACTAGATCAGTTCTAAGGGAAAAAGTGAGATTAAGCGGTGCTGCCCAATGCTGCGCTATGCGCAAAATCGCGCAAAGCTGCGCTAAAGCGGGTTTCATACAGGGGGACTTGAAAGAGCTAGAAATTGGCCCAAAACGGCCAAAAGACTACCAGATTCTCCCCAAAAGATTAATCCTCAGGAGGGGTGGCTGAAGGGATAGATTCTTCGTCATCGGAATCCTCATAGGGAGGGAGAGAGTATTCCTGTCCAGAAAAGGAGTCAGAGGAAATGGAAACCTGATCTAAAGATTAATATTCTGTCTCTTGCCTAGGCCTCTTATCAGGAGGGGGATGGGAACTCCTGATCAAAGTAATTAGGTCTTCGGCAATTTTGAGCATCTGTTTTTTAGGCATGGAGGCCTGTCCATGGACTTGCTGCACTTGTTTCTTTGTCTTTAGTGGTGCTTAATCTTTGCCTTAGAAGCTGTAGTCAGTTTTATATATAACTGTGTAGGCCTGAAAACACCCTCAGAAGCTGATGCCTGCTCAGTGGCTCCGGACACATCTGAGGGAATATTTTCCAAGTGTTGAATACCTTGAGTTTCCAGAGGCCGAGTCTGCTCCACGTGGGAGTCGGATGCGGCCTGTGCCTCTGAGGTAGCGGGCGTCAGGGGTTGCGAAAGCGCCTCACTGAGAACCGGCGACTGGCTTAGAAGAAGCCTCATCATCCGTTTTGGACCTCGGATGCCTGTCCTTTTCTTTGCGTTTCTTGTGAATTGCGGTAGTCGGATGGCTATTTGACATCATGTAATTAAATCTTCGGCCAAAGTAATGAAATGCAAAATTGTACCAACGCTTAATAGTGCGTTGGTTAAATCAAGCACAAAAAGTACAGTTGTGTACCTACCATAAATGTAGATGTTCGAGTGTATTCACTGTTGCAGTCATTACACTTGGGTTATCCTGCTGGCAGTCTACTCGCAGTTGGCCAGAGTTCCAAAGTCTAGTTCCGGCGTCTGTTGCTGTCGCTTATTCCCTGACGTCAGTTTGCCAGGGGTATAAAATATGCAACCAACACCATTTTCTTCAGTTTGTCTTGCCCCAGATGTCAGGTGCCCCCAAATAGGAAGGCTGGGAAAAAAATTATGCCAAAAAACATGCATGTAATAAAATAAACATTGCCTTCATCTACAAGCAAATACACCACATAGGTTTTATAGTGTTGAGAAGTACAGAAAGGTCTCAGCAATGAAAAGGTGGATGGTGGGTGGGTAACCTAGACTACAACAGTGAATACACTCGAACATCTACATTTATGGTAGGTACACAACTGTACTATGTTCATCGTGTTTCACTGTTGCAGTCATTACACTTGGGTAGAATCCCAAAGCTGAGGTTGGGTGGCTGGGCCTAAATAGGATTTGGAGAGGCTACCAGGCCCTGCAGAACTGCAGTGGCAAAGCCTGCTCTGGATTTAGAGTAGAGAGGTAAGTTGTAGTGCTTGGTGAAAGTGTGCACCGAACTCCAGGTTGCAGCTTCTAAAATGTCTTTTGTTGGTACTCCTCTGAGAAAGGCTGCTGAAGTGGCTGCTGCTCTGGTAGAATGTGGCCTAATGCCCTTAGGCACTGACTTGCCATGTTGTGCATAGCAGAAGCGAATGCAGTGTCCTATCCATTTTGAAACTGTCTGTTTTGAGATAGGCTTTCCTTGTGATCCTGCAGCATAAGCTACAAACAGTTGCTCAGTTTTTTTGAAAGCTTTTGTTTTGTCCAAGTAGAATCGTAGCTGTCTGTGTATGTCCAAAGTGTGCAGAAGTCTCTCCCCTTTATTCTGGGGATTCAGATAGAAAGTTGGCAAATGAATGGTTTGGTTAAGAGCCACACTGGAAACCACCTTTGGCATAAATGTTGGGTTTGGCTTTAGAGAGACCCTGTCCTGATGGAAAACGATGAAAGGTTCCACTGCCATTAATGCCTGTAACTCTGAGACTCTTCTTGCTGAAGTTATTGCTAGGAGCAGAGCAGTTTTCCATGTTAAGAATTTTATATCAGCTGTATTGGCTGGCTCAAAAGGAGGCAGTGTGAGTTTTTCTAAAACAAAATTGAGGTCCCAAGTAGGTATTGGTGCTCTCCTTAGGGGTCTTATGTTCCTTGCCCCTCTGAGGTACTGCCTTAGTAGTGGATGTGAAAAAATAGGAGGTTCCATATTGTAATGAGCTGAATTGGCAGAGACATGGATCTTAATAGATGAAAAGGATAGGCCTTTGTCCAGCATCTCAGTTAGGTATTGTAAAATCTGAGGTATATTAGGAACAAGTGGTTACAGTCCGTGTGCCTGGTTCCAAGCACAGAATCTCTTCCATTTTTCTGTGTAAGATTTCCTAGTGCTGGGCCTCCTGGCTTCTAAAATGACATCCATAACAGCTTTAGAGAGAGGTGTAGTCTGAGTGACTATGTTATCTGCCATGCAGAAATTGACTGTGTAGAATCTGATTGTTTTGTTTCAGAAGATGAGGGATTTGAGGCAAAGGCCAGGCTGGGCCTTGAGACAAGCTTTTTAGGATTGGGTACCAGGTCTGGTGCAATCAGGATCATTTTTGGCTTCTCTTGTCTGACTTTTAGTAGTACCTTGGGAAGAAGAGGCAGTGGAGGGAAGGCATAAACTGTCAGGGTTTTCCAGCTGAATGAAAGAGTATCCACTTTCCATGCTTGTGGGTGATAAGTTCTTGTGCAGAATTTCTGTAGTTGGCAGTTATGAGGGGAGGCGTCACCATTTCCTTGTTATCGTGCTGAAGACCTGTGGATTTAGTTTCCATTCGTGTGGATCCATGAGATTTCTGCTTAGTTCGTCGGCCAGTGTATTTTTTCTTTCCTGGCAGGAATTGTGCCTGCAGATGTACTTGATAGGTCAGTGCTGTGTTCCACAAAGTCATGGCTTGCCTGCAGAGGGTGTATGAATGTGTGCCCCCTTGCTTATGTACCACATAACTGTGGTGTTGTCCGTCTTTAGTAATCATTGTCCTGGATGTAGTAGATCCTTGAAGGCTTTCAGGGCATTCTGTATAGCTAGCATCTCTTTTTGATTGATGTGAAGATGCATTTGTTCCTTGGGCCACGTGCCCTGAATACATTTCCCTGCCATGTGTGCCCCCCAGGCATAATTCGATGCATCCGTTGTTATTGTCTGCCTGGCTGTGGGTAAGGTGAAAGGCTGTCCCTTGTTGTGGTGACAGGCCTGGGACCACCATCGAAACGCCTGTTGTAGACAGGGAATTATAGTAACTATTGTTTCCAGGCTGTGGCAGTGTTGAGTCCAGACACTTTTTAGATACCATTGTAGTTTCCTCATATGCAGTCTTGCATATGGAATTAGTAGAATGCAGGATGCCATGAAGCCCAGGGTCTGCAGAATTTTTCTTGCAGGGAGCTGGGTCTTTGTTGCCATCATTTGAAAGTAATGAGTCAGTTGCCTTTGTTTGTCTGGCGTGAGATAAGCCATCTGGGCAATTGCATTTAAGCTTGCACCCAGGAATATTATCTCTTGAGAGGGCACTAGTTTTGATTTCTTTTCCTTTACTGTGTACCCTAGGCAAATTAGTAATCTTTTTACAAACGCCAGATGTTTTAGAAGAAAGTCCTTGCTCTCTGCTTGAATAAGGCAGTCGTCCAAGTAGGGGTATTTTTGAATTCCTCTGTCTGCAAAATGCTGCAATTACTGGTGCCAGGCATTTTTTGAAGACCCTTGGCGCAGTAGATAAGCCAAAGGGCAGTGCAGAGAATTGGCAATGCTTTCAGCCAGCTATGAATCTGAGGTATCTTCTGCAAGATTGTCTGATTGGGACATGCAGGTATGCCTCCTTGAGGTCCAAAGTAACTAGCCAAGCCTTCTTGCCCAGCATGGGTAGAAGTTGCTGCAGTGTTAACATTTTGAATTTTGGAACATCCAGGAAAGTATTTAGAGTTGACAAGTTCAGTATTGGTCTCCAGGCTTTGTCCTTTCTGGGTACCAGAAAAAGTCTTGAGTAAAATCCTTGTCCCTGTTCTTGCTGTGGTACTCTTTGAATAGCTCCCATGTCCATGTGAGCAGCAATTTCCTTTTGTGCCTCTGTCCATTGGTTTTGTGGCAGGTCCGGCATACCTTTTGATTCTGGAAAGGTGTGAAAGTGGAACTTGTAACCCTGAGAAACTATATTCAGTACCCATTTGTCCTGGGTGATTATGTGCCAATTTTGTGCGAAAAGTGTTAGCTTTCCCCCTAGGGGTGCTGCCAAAAAGTAAGTGCTTGGCCTTTGTAGAGGAAAGTCATTGGGACTGTTTCCTGTAAGGTTGTGATTTGTCTTCTCCTCCTTTGGGGGCAGAAGCACCCCATTGTTTAGGTCTGTAGGAGCCTTGGGGCTGAGATCTGCCTCTTGGGCACCTGTATCTGCCTCTTTGCAGCCTGTCCGACACCTGAAAGGACCAATTTTTTGAAGGCCAGTTTCTACTAAACCTAGGCGGTTGAACCTGTAAGAAATCCTTTACTGTCTGCATAGATTTTGCCTTATCCTCCATTTTCTTTAACACCTCTTCTGCCTTAACACCAAACAAAGTATTATGCTGTAGTGGAGCATCTAGTAATTTTACTTTAACTTGTTCAGGTAAACTTTGTTCTTTCAACCAAGCATGCCTTCGAATAACAGAGCCTGTAACTGCGGCTCTGCAAGAAGCCTCTAATGAATCAAAACCACATTGCAGAGTAGGTTTTCCCACTTGTTCAGCTGCATGCAATAATTCCTGCATTTCCTTATTGTCAGGATTTTCTGAATTTGTAAGCATTTTCTGTTTTAATAAAGACATGAGGTACTGTTGATATTTAAGCGTGTGAAACTGGCAGTTTAATATCCTTACAGCTAAAGTAGCAGAAGTGTAATTTTTTCCCCCCATCTATCCAGAGCTCTAGAATCCCTATCAGAGGGGACAGGGTTTTTTGCATTGGAAGCCTTAACCCCTTTGGGACCCTGAGAAATTGTTTCTGGGTCAGCAACAGGGTTTTTATAAAGAAATTTATGAGAGTCAGGGACCCTGTAATACCTGTCTGGCTTGACTGGTGCAGGGAGTAAAGAATCAGGAGACAGACTGGATTCAAAGGACACATCATCAACAATATCAAGCGCAGGGGGGATAGCCAGGGCCCTGTGCTGGGGCAGTAAAATAAAGTCTCTAAGCCTTTTCTTGGATTCTGAATAATCCTGGCTCTCCCAGTGGAAATGCTCCCTCATGGTGTGTAGAGTTTCCCCAAAAGAATAATCCTCAGGTGGAGAGGCTGAAGGTGTAGATTCGTCAGCATCAGAGTCCTCATAGGGAGGGTGAGAATAGCCCTGATCTGAAGAAGAATCAGAGGAAATAGAAACCTGGTCAGAGGAATCATAGTCAGTATCTTGCCTAGGCCTTTTGTCAGGAGGGGATGGGAACCCCTAATCAAAGTAATTAAGTCTTCGGCCATTTTAAGCATCTGTTTCTTTGGCATGGATGACTGTCCAGGAGAATTCTGTACTTGTTTCCTTGTCCTTAATGGTGTCTTTGACTGTACCTTGGCTGCTGCAGAGGACTTAATAGTAAGCTGTGAAGATCTGAAAACACCCTCAGAAGCAAATGCCTGCTCAGCGGCTCCGGACCCATCTGAAGGAATAGTTTCCGTAGGCCCAATATCTTGAGTATCCAGAGACCTAGTTGTCTCCACGTGGGAGTCGGATACGGCTTGTGGCTCGGAGGTAGCAGGTGTCAGGGGCTGTGAAAGTGCCACACTGAGAACCGGCGAACTGGCGACTGGCCTAGAACGTCGTCTGTTTTGGACCTTGGATGTCTGTCCTTCTCTCTGTCTTTGCACTTTTTGTGAATTCCAGTCATTGGTTGTTCCGATGGCATTATATAGTTAAACCTTCGGCCAAAATAATGTAAAGCAAAATCAAACCGACGTTTAATAGTGTGTTTGTTGAATCTAGCACAAAACAGACAACTAGTAACGTCATGGTCAGGGCCTAGGCAAGGAATACAGTAAGAGTGAAAGTCCTTATGAGGTATTTGCTTCCCACAAGAAATACAATTGCTAACATTTACTGACATTGGTCTGGAGCAAGAAAAAGTTTGCCCAACGGGGTACTTAGCTTTACTGAAGACTTCAGTTCTGAAACTCTGTTTTGAAAATCTCAGGAGTCGGCCAACCAGCACTTGCGAACTGCTTTTGCTTCAGGCACCTCGCGGCAAGAAAGACTGAAGAAAATGGCGTCGGCTGCATCTTTTATACCCCTACCCCTCTGACGTCAGGGAAGAGATGACAGTAACAGACGCCGGATCAAGTCTTTGGAATTCAGGCCGACTGCGAGTAGCCTGCCAGCACGATAACCCAAGAGTAATGATTGCAACAGGAAAACACAATGAACATCTAAAGATGCGTTTCCCGTACCTGTCCATCATCCTAGAGTCTCTGTTAGGAGGATGGACAGAAGAAGAGGTTTCTGACATCTCTTTCGTGGTGGCTGCTGCCGCCACCACCATGGCATCAACGGGAACTCCCTTATTAAGAAAAGACCTGTCTTGGGGGGGGGTGATAAATTTGTTGGGTCTCCGAGGGTCCGGGTCCATGGAATCAGGAGACTCCCATGCCCTTCGAGCGACCAAATCCATTAATTCGTCAAAGGGCAGAGAAACCCAGGATGTGGAAGGTTGAGACCCAAAGGCCTTCAGGAACACCGACTCATCCTCAGTAGGCGTAAGGGACTGCCAGTCACCCCTCTGCCTTAGTATTTCCAATACGTCTGCAAACGAGACATCCTCTGAGGGGGACCATGGGGACCCTTCTGATCCCTCTAAATCAGTGTCTGATGTTAAGGATTTCTGAGGGGAATCCAAATGCCTCCTCTTGCACACTCTTCCTACGGACCTCATCAGTGGGGGCATCTGGGGATGTCTCCGTAGAGCAGGGGTCACCCGATGGGGTCACCTGAGGCTCTGGGTCTCGATGCTTGGTAGGAACCTGTAATGTAGAGACAGAACACGGCCCTTTAGGGGAGGAAGAGGAAAGATCCGAAGAGGTAAAGGTCTTTGCAGACATGACCCTCCTCATGGCATCGAAGGCACCAGTGTCTCAGCACAAGGAGTCCGCTGGTTCTGAGGAAGATGGCAATCTCCTCGGGGCCAAAGCCATCTGCACCAAAGCTCCGAGAGGGAATGTCGGAACCGAAGCCTCGGTTTGACTCTCCCCACCGGAACCAACAAGAGTGTTGGCTCCGATATTCTTTGATCGGAACTTAAGAAATCAAGGTCAATGGGGCTGAGGGCACTGAAACTGGCCTCGGCTCCGTGGGTTCCACAACTATCAGATCTTCTCTTTCCGGCTCCGAAGGCTCGACTAGCCTTGGAGAAGGAGTAAAACTCTTAACAGGGAGGGTCGCAAGCTTCCAAGTCAGTTGAGACGAAGCCGAAAGTAATTTGGCCAGAGCCGGGTTCTCCAAGAGTCTCTGCACCACGCAGTCTACATCGATGTCCGAAAGTGTCCTGGAAGAATGGGTCGAAGGAGCCGAAGAAGCCACCGACCTAAGGATTGGAGACTTCAACACTTCAGACACCAGTTCCAACACTGGGATTTGGCTCCGAGATATGAGTTGGGTGCACGGCTCCAAAGACTGAGGAGCCGGTGACCGAGTCTTCCCAGAGGGGCTCGGAGACTAGGACCTAGGCTCAGAGGACACCTTTGAAGATTTTGACCCCTTCGAGGTCTTGGAGGTCTGGTCAGTCTTGTCCAATGCTTCCTGAAAGTCTGGCTTCAACAGCCCTCTATCCACAAACTTCCTTCACCTTTCTAACATAACCTTGCCACTGAAGGAGTGGCAGATAGAGCAATCCTCTTGTAAATGTACTGGCCCAAAGCAATACACACAAGAAACAGGATTATCAGTAATGGACATTTTCTGCCCAGAGGTACACTTCTTAAACCCCGACTTCTGTTTTTCAGACATGACAAAAATCAAAACACAAATTATCAGATCCCTGATAATATATATCTAAATAACAGAATTATCAGATAAACAACTCTAGAAAGTTCAGATCCCTGAAGAACAATCTAATAAGAGTAAAGTAATATATACATATATAGACAAATTATAACACCAGTATGTTCAGATCCTAAAGAAACAGTCTAATTATGCACTCTATGTGACAAACAACAATGGGATAGGGAAACAACCTGACAGAGCCCTGTCAAGTAAAACGCCAACTAAAGGATGGCCAAAGGCCTTTGAAAAAAAAAAATAAAAAACAAATATAACACTGCAGTTAACTCACTGAAAAAAAAAACAAATAGCTGAAATATATCTAAAGAACAGTATTATCAGACCCCTGATAAACTATAGATATATATATAAAATTTGCCCAAAGACTGGTCCGAGCTTCTCTGAAAATCGTGCGAGCCGTTGCAGCGGCAAACTAGATCTGGAGTTGGTAAGAGAGCATGATGGGATACTGCGCCTCGAGCTACTCAAAGATCTTGAGCTTGGAAAGCGGCCGACTTGGAGCCGATGGATCGGCTCCATACCCACCTGTAAGAACAAACGGCGAGATGGAACTTCACATTCTAGCTTTTTTGCAACACAAATAGGTGGAGGATCACAAAGTTGTTGTACAGAGATGGCTTCCACTCCACAAAAGTAAAGTACTTCTTCTTCTATTCAAATGTAATTAGGATGGATGGTTGGGAAAACCACAAATTCATCACAATGTAGAACTGACGTCCCTCATGGATAGGGAAGTACATTTCCCAACATATCCTTGTTCTGTGCACCTTTGGGTTTTTCATAAGCAAAATATAAAACTTATGGGAATGTTGGGCTAAGCCTCTTAAGATACTCGCAGATCTATAGCCCAATAACTATGAACCTATGAAAAGATTAAGCAAGAGTATTCAAAATGAGCAAAAGTATTCAAAATGAGAAGTTTTTAAATACAATGAGGAATTTATTCCATTCTACATTATTTCAGTCAAGAGTTATGTACATTTATTTATGGTTGTAAGCTTTTCACACTGTCCTCCAACTGCTGTTTAACTGCTTTAAGGCATCTAAAAGGATTTCTACATTATCTTCTGGTTAACTAGTGTTGGCAGTACTTCATTAAACGGATAGAAAAAAAATACTAGACCATTGTATGCATTTCTTAAAGTGTCCCTTTTCAGGGCTGACCTAGGAGCAGTAACTGCTAACTGACTTGCTCAGCATTCATACAGTAGACAAACAGAGGTGGTAGGAGTCAAACTCTGAACCACTGACTACAGAAAGCAGTTCATTAACAGTTCAGAGCCATAATTCTCTGTACTAATTGCCAAAATCTTTCTGTGTAATCAAGCTGTCAATTCTTCCAACCTGTTTTTTTTTTTTTTTTAGTTTTTTAATGTATAGTCCTTCCACACCCACCCATTGTGGGACAAAACATAGACACCTCTGCTGTTGATCCATCAGTTTGAACTTCCTTAACATCTACTTATACAAGATATAGTATAAATCCTGGAATCATACTGCTCCTACAAAAGCAAAATGGAGGAGTGAAACTCACTGAAAAACACATGCACTAAAGTGTAGGTAACAAGTGCCCCAGTACTCTAAACACAAAGTCAACAGTTGCTTTATTTAGTGTACATTACTATTTATTATACTTCATTGCAGTACAATATTACACATTTTTCTATTTGTTATTTAGTCAAAAACGTGGCTTCATTTACACTTCCCATTTTATACAGTTTTACTGTATGTTACTTAAGCAAAGCTACAGGAATCATGAACAAAATGTTATGACTATTTACCGTAAAACTAATCTGTGAATAGGGTTCTGGCTGCAGAGCTGCTATAGTTTGTGCTGCAAACATCACGTACAACCATCAGGACAACTTGCTGCACAGAACTTTACCAAATTAAAAATCACAGCCTACAAGCCCACAGTCCACCACTTCTTCTGGTCTTTGATCACATAGCATGCTTTGGGGAAACTGAAGATAAACGGAGTAGCTGGAGACAACCCATTCACAGAGTGGAAGTACATGCATATTTCCACACAACAGTGAATGGAAGTCAGAGTGAAGCTCAGCCCTAGAACGGTGCTGCCAAGATAAAATCCTTAGCACAAACCTTCTAGGTGGCTGTCTTAACGAAATATGATCGCTTAACCTGTGTTTTTATACTAAATAAAGACTTTCGTTTTGACTACAACAGTGGTGATTTTTCCATCGTGGTGAAACCTTCTGTATATTTTGTTCATCATGACCCTGATCATTGTGGTTCTAAAGAAAGACTTAGCCATTTAGGTAACATCAGTATGCAACACCTGGCAAAGGTGTTCAGGGAACACCAATGAATTGTTACACAAATTATCATTTACAGAAATCCTAACTCATTCCCTTCAGTGGAGCTGTGGAAGTTTGCACTGTAACTTCCAGTGGGTGGACCCTAAGCTTTTTGATATTTCAAACAAATATTCATATCTCTGGAACCACAGGGGTTACTAAAGAAGTGCAAATTTCAAACTCTTCAGCAAAAACTATTTTATAGTGGTAGTATTATTTAGGTTCTAGGCCTTAAACTGGATATTATAAAAGTCACAGTGAACACAGTAAATACCAAGTTTGTAATATTTTGTAAACAGCTTAACAATATCTTAACAAATACGCGAGATACCCTCATATGTCATCAACATTTTGATCATTTAGTGGAGAGCTTTCATATAAGGCTAGGCAGTTCCATTTGTACTACTTGGTTGCTGAGATCTTTAGAAAAATGTGACATTTACAACAATATTAACTATTTTTCGTATAATATTCATTTATATCTGTTTACCTGCACTAGACAGAGGTCTGTTTGCCATTGGGTAAGCTTTAAGATGAAATCTTAAAATTCCTTGTATGTAGTGTGGTTTTGGAATTATTAAAGCAAATATGAACAAATGTTTGATGCCTGGAGGCATCAGTAGGATGCAACTGCAGAAGCAGCTGGGCAGGTGTCACTTGACTGCAATGAGGACTGCAATGAGCTAAAGAATACAACACATGTTGAGACAGCTTGGTAGACTGCGATTCTGGAGCAGCCTGTTTAGTCCAAAATTTGTTCTAACAAAAAGCAAACAAATTGGACGGCTACTTAAAAAAAAGATGTTTACTGCCCTCAAAACCTCTAGCAAAAGGAACAAACAACTGGTCATTCTTCCCCTGGGATTTGGTTCTGCCAATAGAATACTCGAGCTGCCCAAGTATACCAGTCAGTGAAGCATTCTCCTCAATTCCGTAAATGAACAGAATGGCTTTGTTTACATAGATTTTCTGGTGACCCAAGATCTCAAAGACACACTTGTCGTGTCGTCGTCGTGTTCTTTCGGCTTTTCCCAGTTAGGGGTCGCCACAGCGGAACTCCTGTCCTCTAATGATTGGTAGTTGATTTTTACGTGCCGAGTTACCAGACCCGACGCACAACCTTCAACTAAGGTACGCCCATTCACGCATGTGATACACTAACATGCAAAAATCTCTTTTTGGATGTTTCATTATGTAACTTTGCAACAAAGAAACTTTCATGTCAGAGTTTACTACTACAGGAAATAAAATCCTACAAGACAACTTCAGCTCAAGTGTCCCAGGCCAGAACCGGATCCCAGATGAAAGGCTACAGAAGAAAGGCCGTCCTTCGAAAGGCTTCACAGTCTTCAAGTCAAGTCAAAGATAAGTCTTAGCTAACATCAGCATTAAAAATGGCTGCCAAATAAACATTAATGAAGAATGACTAAGCCCAGTATTAGTTTTCTGAAAGACTATTTGACAAATCCCGTGGCAGGAGCAAGAAAAGAAATCCATATTTGGGGAAGCAGCCAACATGAAAACGTCTTCCATTTAAAAAAAAAAAAAATTAGAAAACTATTTTTGTAATTTTTTTAATCCGAATTGTGACATCACCCAACCAGTGCCCCACATCCATGCTGGGTATACCAGCTCATCTTCTTACCTGTCTAGACTTACCCCAGCATTGGTGGGGCCAGTCATGAATCCTAAAAGTGTCCTGGGGGCTCGGCCAGCTCCACTTTTGTCCTGTTGTTTTTTTTCCCCCTCTCTCCTCATTTTATGCCCTACCTACTCCCTGCCCTGCCTCCTGCACTCAATCATGTCCAAGGGCAGCTTCCCTCCTTGGATCACATTGACTAGCACCCTCCCACCTGGGACGGGCATATCCATCCCTCCCTATCACTATTTCAATTGTCTTGGACACTTACAAAATCCAAGTTGATTGGTCCGTACTCAGGAGTTTTTCTCTCTCTATGCCACTGAAACAATCAAAGACAGACCATTTTTATCTGTACATCTAAGAGAAATACTGAAAAGACAATAGAAAAAGTACCTGGTCAAGAAAAAAAAAACACGATGTGACTAATACAGCACATACATAAAAGTAATTCAATGCCTTTAAGATAGTATAGAGAACAAAAATACATTTTTGTCACTACAATCTATACTCTTGGACTCTTTGATGGGGGGGGGGGGATGAAAGGCTGCAGCCTGAGGAAAAAAAGTTAACTTCGATGCACTTGGTGAAAAGTACAAAACTGCTGTACTAAATCTTGAATTGAGACAGAAGCTCAGCAACCATTCAAACAAACTGTCTTTACACTGTCTCACAATATAAGGCTGGCAACAGAAGAGATAGAGGTAGAGTTTAACAGCAGGTGAAGGGGGGGGGGGGCAGCTCTCTTTGGCACAGTCAATTTCTGGAGACATTTTCAACTGGCAGCTAGCACTTAGGAATAATCATCTTCCCCTAGGTCACATCTGGTTAGAACTGGTGAGTGCATTAGCAGTGTTTACCAAAAAATGCAGCACAATGCATGCCAGTTAAACACACCTTTATCATCATTTGTTTAGAACTAAAACACTCATAAGTACAAAACTTAGCAGGCCACTAAAATTATGTAGTTCCAAGGTAAGAAGGAAAATATTACAAGCTATTTGCTCAGTGGGGATTGCTAATGAAAGGAGACAAATGTCTAAGGCCTCAACAAAAGACTATGTTTAATACTGCTGGAAAAAGTAAAAATGACATATATGAATGTCCTGAGAATAAAAAAAAATTAGCAGGTATTGTGTTCTTGGGTGCATTTTCCTCCAAAAGGTTTAATGTCAGTACAGCTCTTTTGATTTTGGATGTTTTTAAAAGTTGGGTCTTCTGCTTAACTTACATGGGTAAACCCCTGTGCAGTTATAAACCCAGGAATACAGAAAGTGTGAAGTAATTCTGTATTTAAAATGAAAGATAATTCAATCTTTGAACAAATTATTCAGTAAAGACACTTAGTCTAGTTTAATATAGTTCATTGAGATCTGGGTGTCAATAAGGACCTCCTCATTTTACACACACAACACACACTGCATTTGCCTGATTATTTGCCTGACTAAAAAGTGTTTTGTGGCAAGGGAAACAACAGACCCAGTTTCAGCAGAGAACTTGGCGGGGGTATGAATGTTTTGGGACACAAATGTTATTAATGTGTTGTAGATGCTAGTCATTTTCCATTTTGTAAATTAAATCACAACCAAAGCAGTTTCATAGGAGTCTACCCATGTTAATCCCAAGTATCCCCATTTGTTCTTTTTCGGTTGTTCACAGAATTCATTTATTAGCAGAGTAGGTCTGTGATCAACACCAGCTACCCCAGTCCATGAGGGACAAGAGACACCACTCCAAGGGCAAATTTGTTATCACCCATCCAATTATCTAGGTTGCATCTGAATAGGTGAGGAGCTTCATTTTACGTGAACAGAAGCCTACGCCAGAGAAGCAGCTGTCTCTGGGAGACATACGTCTCTCAAGCATGTTCTGTTAATGTCACAAGCTAGGCTGAGATCCCTAGAGCGAGTTACTCTTCTGCTATTAGACTTGCGGCTGTGCAGTATTTCCATTAGGGCAGGGTTGGCGATTGCCTTATCGGCCAAGCACAAGTTACCTCTCAGCAGCCTACAAGATACAGAGTAAAGTCACAGGGCATTCAGCCTATCCACATAGGTCATAGTTTGGAGTCACTGTTTTTCTTAGAGAGAAACCTCTGAGGTCCCACAGTGTGTGTGTGTGTACCATCAGCGATTCCACTGCAGTTGGTGTTACTCGCTTTTTGGTGTTTCTGCATCAGAAGAGTTGGAATATATAAGTATGGGGGGGGGGGATATTTACCCACACGTGGGTGGTATAAAGGAAGTTTATTTTTTTTTTAACTGTTCTCTAGGCAGATACTGTTTAATGTATCTTTGGTGGTATTTTTTTTTGCTTTGTAGGTTTGTATGATCACACGTACAGGCATGCACTGTGTTTTGTTCACTGTTTTGAGGTTTACTATTAATTCTAGTCAACCATAGATGATATAAGCATTCATATACATATATACACACACACGGGATACATATGTGTATGTATGTACATATACATGCACAGACATTTGAATGATATACATACACACAGAGTATACTTGTACAACACAAATACACAGTACTTCATGTGTGTACATACACACACACATATATATATATATATATATATATATATATATATATATATATATATACGAAATGTATATTATAAATTATACGCACACACAAAATATATATGAATAAGTTTCAAAACTTCTGCAAATGGTCGAGACCACAAGATTGAAGTTTTGGAACTCTGAAGTTGTAATAAAAAAATAAAAAAATAAATAAAATTTTTATGTTTTTGCAGGGGGGAAAAGTCCTCCTGCACCCCCCACACCCCCTGCTAAACAAATATATCAACTCCAAGATCACACTACCGTGAGGAAAATGGTAAAATTTCCTGTTACGCACTGTACAGTGAGCTCTACTCAAAAGGCTTGAAGTTCTGGAAACTTCGATATTGTGATCTTGACCATTTACAGTTGGAAATTTTGAAATGTAAAGCTTGTGAAGGGAATATATATATATATATATATATATATATATATATATATATATATATATATATACATACATACACACACACACACACACACACACACACACACACACACACACACACATGGAATACACATATGTACACACAGAATACATATATGGAATAATGTTAAAAGACCATATGCAACTATCACCTGTAATGCAAGCTGATAGTTTTCTGTAGGTTGGTGAAAAAAAAACACTGAATGGCTTGTCTGCCTTAGAAGGAACTACCTTGCTATGTAACATTTACAACTGCATAGTGATGGAAATGCACACCTATTTGCATTACTAGCCACTAGGGGGTTCTTCACAGTTTGAAAATGTACCAAAGATAGAATAGTACAAACCATTAAAATGAATACCTAGTAAGATCAACCATCTATGAATATGAACAAAATTACCTTCTTTAAATGGCTCACTTGCACACTTGTTTTTAATATGTATCTACACATCAGACGATGGCCCTGAGTTGGACAAAATGCTAACTTTTCAAAAGTTAACTTGTACAGTATGACCAACATGGTACAATACTGACTAAACTTATGTCTCGGGTAATGCACAGACACAGTGGTCACTTGGGTCAAACTTATTTATCAAACCCAGTGATAAAAAATAATAATCCACTTAGAAAGAACTGAAGATGGTAGTGATACACACAGCCAATTGCAAAATATGTAATATTTTTAGAAGTGAAATACAACTGCAAACAAATCCACTACAAGCAGACTTCAGACTAACATTTGTTATCTGCTGATATATCACCAATGAATAGCTCTCCAGACTATGTCAACATGGATGACTACAGAAAAAAAAAATTATATATGGAAGATCATCACTTTATACCTGTAGAAGTCACTCTCTGGATCACTGTGTTGAAGCTGAAATGGCAGTCTCGGAACTTTGCTATCCAATGGGAGAAGATCATCTGGAACAGGAGGAGAAACAGGACGAGGAAGGGGAAACAGAGACTCATTCTCTTCAGTTTTAACTCCCTCTGCTGGGGGAGGTGTTTGATTCTGGGCAGCATAAATAAGACTCCTTAGGCGCCTGTTATATTGGATAAGCTGAATGGTATGTAGAGTGAGGCTGCAAGGCTCTGACGGGATGTCCAACATAGTAGTGGGTCGGGGCTTGTTTGCTGATGGCTGATGCAAAGGTGGATCCTGGACCTCAACTGTCCGAAATTCTCGCTGCAGCAAGTCAAAAGAACTTCGACTGGCTTGGCTAGCAGAAACAGGAATCTCACCCCAATATTTCATCATTGCTATAGCAAGGTATACAGTCACTTCCCCAGCTGAAAATCTGAGAAAGAAAATGGTACCAACAAGACAGCTGGGTTCAAGTACAAAATAATCAGTTCAAAGGAATCAGCTTGAAATGATGCACAAAATGATCAAAAGAATCTCAGTTCAAATATCTATGGAGAAGAGGCTTCCACTTGCACTGCTAAACCTTAAATCTTGCAGCTTGTAAATGAAGTGCTAAATGTCATCAGGCTCTAAAAGAAACAAAAAAACATGTAAAAGGTCAATTAAAGTGTAATCAGAATTTTTTTCCAACATTTCTGCTGTACCAAATTAATTAACACCATTGCTACATTACCTATTCTAACCATATTGCACCTTTTCTTTTCTCCTTGCAAACAAGCCCATAATCCTGACATTAATCCATTCCACTCCTTCTCTTATCCTCTGATAAATCATACCCTTACCAATCCTCTCCCATTCATTCCCCACCATTCTAAATTAAACTACACTTTAAAAACATGTTCACGTCCGCTTAGAGATCACTATTCACTTAGAAACGCCCAAAACAGTCTCACACTTTCCAGGCCAAGATTCAACAAGCAACAGGAGAAAAACCCTTTTTAAAATCACACCTTAGCGAGCTTTAAAAAAAAAAAAATCACTGACAAAATTTCTTCATGAAGGTGCCAAATTGCTTGCGCTCCTGCGATACTGGCAAAGGCTTAGTACCATCAAACCCATTCCTTCAATTAAAAAAAGGATTATTTTTGTCTACCTATTGAACTGTATCTACTTCTTATAAAGTGCATATCTCTAACTCCTCTGTACATATTGTATGTACACGTGTGTATTCTATTAATGCCCATACTTAATGCATATAAAATGAAAACATTTACCCATATCTTACCCAGTTCCTTGTTAACAATGTAAAATTATTTTTCTCATTTGCTATGCTTAAGACCCAGATCATGACTGAAAGTGGTCTGCTGACAAGCTCACTTATAAAACGGGTAAAACAAAATCCAAGAGGCTCCAAAACAAAGCAAATCTAAGCCTGAAGGTCATGAACAGCAACAGTTTTATTTGGTAAAACCACTTAAAACCAAAAAAAAAAAGATACATGTATATTAAGTGCTTTCGTCCCTGCTTTTCATCAGAATATATAAACTGTTAAGATACAAAACTTTTATACACACAACCATGAGCAATGACAACAATTCCTTTGATGTTTCAAGACAGTGTGTCTCCAACCATTCTTAGGCAAAGTAGCATCACAATGCCATCTGGTGTACGGAAGATTTGAGTGTACTTCACCCTAACAATGTGTAATCTTGCAAGCCAGCTAAAAAACTGTAAACTTATCAAACAGACTATATTTTTATATGGATTCACTTCATACTCTCGAAATACTGAAACATCGAATTTCAGCACCTCGAAACTATGAAACCGAATCCACAAAACACCAAAACTACAAAACCTAGCATCCAAAACCAAGAAATTCAAAACACCGAACAAACCGCATACACTACTCATACATACACCACAACACCCACATCAAAACATAAACAAACAAAAAAGTACAGTTTTGTACCTACCATAAATGTAGATGTCCGAACTGGATAGCATCTGCAGTCATAACAACTGGGTTGTCCTGTCGTCAGGCAGCCCTTCAGTCGGCCGGATTCCAAAGTCCGGGTCCGGCTTCGGCTGATGTCGCACTTCACCCGACGTCATCTCTGTTGGTCTTCGGGTATAAAAGCATCAGCCGACGCCATTTTCCTCAGTGTTTCTTGCCCCAGATGCCAGTAGCCCTCTTGAAGGCTAAAATTTGGATAGATGCCAATGTTTCCAAAAGATAGAGGTAAACACAAAAATAAGCATGTATGTACATATATACAAACAAATACACCATAAAAGACTCCCCCCCCCACCAGCTAGCTATTAGGAGGGTAAACACCCTAGGAGTACCACAGAGGGAAGGAGGGAGGGTAATCCTGACTGCAGATGCTATCCAGTTCGGACATCTACATTTATGGTAGGTACAAAACTGTACTATGTCCTTCATGGATGCATCTGCAGTCATAACAACTGGGTAGAATACCATAGCCAACTAGGGGAGGAGGATAAAAGTAGATTATGGTGTGTTTAGGATCCCTTGCAGTACAGCAGTGGCAAACCCTGCTCGGGATCTGGAATACAGAGGCAAATTATAATGCTTGGCAAATGTATGCACGGAGGTCCAAGTAGCCGCCTCAATAATGTCTTTGGTTGCCACTCCTCGTAAGAAGGCTGTGGTAGTGGCTGTTGCCCTTGTAGAATGAGGTCTTATGTTCTGTGGAATTGGTTTTCCATGGAAGGAGTAACAGAATCGTATGCAATTTCCTATCCATTTGGAGATTGTCTGTTTGGAAATAACTTTTCCTTCCCTTCCTGTTGCATAGGCTACAAAAAGTTGGTCAGTCTTTCTGCTATTTTTGTTCTGTCCAAGTAGTAGCGTAGCTGTCTATGCACATCCAAGGTATGCAGTATTCTTTCCCCTCTGTTTTGTGGGTTGGGAAAGAAGGTAGGTAGGTGGATTGCCTGGTTTAAAGACACTCTGGATACCACCTTAGGCATAAATGTAGGATTAGTCCTCATGGACACTCTATCTTGGTGGAAGATTAGGAAGGGTTGCACTGCCATTAAGGCCTGTAGTTCTGAAACCCTCCTTGCTGAAGTAATTGCCAGTAGGAAAGCAGTTTTCCATGACAGGTGTTGTAGGTCTGTGGTTGCTGCTGGTTCAAAGGGTGATAGTGTCAACTTTTCTAGCACAAAGTTTAAGTCCCAAGCTGGTAATGGTGGTTTCCTTGGAGGTTTTACATTCTTGATTCCTCTGAGGAACTGCCTGAGCAAAGGGTGCGAAAAAACAGGTGGATCAAAGCTGTATTCTGCTGAAATAGCTGATGCATGTATCTTGATGGAGGAGTAGGACAGGCCTGAATGAAGAAGTTCGGCCAGATACTCCAGAATGTTAGGCATATCTATGTTTGACACATCTTTTCCTCTTTCCGCACTCCAAATGACAAACCTTTTCCATTTTCCAGCATAGTTCCTTCTTGTTGAAGGTCTGCGTGCTTCAAGAATAATGTCTTTAACTCTTTTGGAAAGTTCTGGATTAGCTGCTGCTATGTGATGTTCCATGCAGTCAGTTGCAACGTTTTAGGTTTGGATGTATGATGCTGTAGTTGTTCTGTGTTAACATCAAAGGCATCAGGGTATTGGCCACATATTGTTCGAGACATGCTCCTCAGCAGTGGGTACCAGTGTTGTCTTGGCCAGTTTGGAGCTATCAGGATTATCCTTGGACGTTCTTCCTTGATTTTTAGTAGTACTTTGTGTATCAAGGGAAGAGGTGGGAATGCATATGCTGTTAGGCCTTTCCAGCTGAAGGAGAGCGAATCCACTTTCCATGCTAGTGGGTGGAATGTCCTTGTGCAGAATTTTTTGAGCTGGTGATTGAGAGGTGATGCGAATAGATCTATCTGAGGCATTCCCCATTTCTTTGAGATGGTCTTGAAGATGTCCGGGTGCAGCTTCCATTCGTGGGCATCCCATGTGGTTCGGCTTAATATGTCTGCTAGAGTATTTTCTTTTCCCGGTACAAATATTGCCTGTAACTGGATGTTGTAGCTGAGTGCCAGGGCCCACAGCTCCAAAGTCATTCTGCATAGGGGGTATGAATGAGTGCCTCCCTGTTTGTTGATGTACCACATGACTGTGGTGTTGTCTGTCCTTATCATCAACTGGCCCTCTTGGAGAAATGGTTTGAACTTTTGGATTGCCAGTTTTACTGCCAGCATTTCTTTTAGGTTGATGTGCAGGTGAAGTTGATCCTGTGTCCACAATCCTTGCACGCATTTGTCCAGCATGTGGGCCCCCCATCCTAGGTCTGAAGCGTCTGTTGTGATGGTCTGGCTTGCTTGACATCTGCGAAAGGGTAGGCCTGGGTTTGACTGGCATGCCTGAGCCCACCATAGGAACTCCTGTTTTAAGCATGGAATTAGTGGGATTTCTGTTTCTAGGCTGTGCCTGTGTTGGGACCATAAATTCTTTAGGTACCACTGTAGTTTTCTCATATGTAGTCTGGCAAATGGGACCAAGATTATGCATGATGCCATGAAGCCCAAGGCCTGCAGTACTTTTCTTGCTGTTAACTTGTTCAGTCTTGTTAGTGCCAAGAAGTAAAGAGGAGTTCTTTTGTTTTTCTGTAGTCAGGAATGCCATTTGTTTTACTGTGTCCAATTCCGCGCCCAAGAATGTCCTTGTTTGGGATGGTATCAGCCTTGACTTTTGTAAATTGACTGTGTATCCCAGTGCTTGTAGCAAGTAAATGACCCTTTGTAAATCTGTTGTCAGCTTGCTTTTGTTGTCCCCTTGTAGCAGGCAGTCGTCCAGGTATGGGTAAATTTGAATTCCCTGTAGTCTGCAATGGGCGATTACTGATGCCAGGCATTTTGTGAATACTCTGGGCAGTAGATAAGCCAAAGGGCAATGCTGAGAATTGATAGTGCTCTGATCCTGCAAGAAATCTGAGGTATCTTCTGCAGATTGGTCGAATGGGGACGTGCAGGTATGCCTCCTTGAGATCTAGAGTTACCAGCCAAGACTCCTTGCCCAGCATGGGAAGAAGTTGCTGTAGGGTCAGCATTTTGAATTTTGGGACAATGATGTATGTATTTAAGGTGGACAGGTCGAGAATTGGTCTCCAACTTTTTTCCTTTCTTGGAACTAGGAATAGTCTGGAGTAAAACCCCTTTCCTTGCTCTGCTGTTGGCACTCTTTCCACAGCTCTCATGTTTGCTAACTCCATTATCTGTTGTAGTGCCTCTGTTTTTTGATTTGGAGGTAGATTTGGCATTCCTCTTTGACTGGTAAAGTGTGGAAGTGAAACCGTAACCTTGATCTATGGTTTGTAAAATCCACTTGTCTTTTGTTATGTAGTGCCAGTTCTTTGAAAATAAGGTTAACTTTCCGCCTAGAGGAGCTGCTATTTGCTCCCTGGTAGGCGGATTTAGGGTTAAGTCACTGTGGTTGTGCTGATGTAGTGGCAGTGGTTGTGTCTGTGCCTCTGTTGTTACCTTGCCACTGTCGTCCTCTGTAGGCACCTCCTCTGGATTGGTTTCTGCCTCTGGAACGTCTATTCCTGCCCCTTTGAAATTTTGTGGAGTCAGGAAAGGACCAATTTTGGCAGGCCAGTTCCTGCTAAACCTTGGGGTTGAACCTGCAAGAAATCTTTAACCGTTTGAACAGATTTTGCCTTTTCTTCCATTTTCTTCATAACCTGCTGGGCAGGTGTACCAAACAAACTTGTCTTATCCATAGGAGCATCTAGCAACTTAGCTTTAACATGATCCGGTAAAGCTTGCTCCTTTAGCCATGCATGCCTTCTTATCACTGTGCCAGTCATGGCTGATCTAAATGAAGCCTCCAGTGCATCATAGCCACATTTTAAGGAATGGTTGCTAACCTGTTGTATGTTATTTACCATTTCTAATACATATTTCTTATCAAGAGATTCATCAGTGGTTAGTTTTTAGTTAACTGATCAAGCATAAACTCTTGGTATTGTATCATGTGAAACTGACAGTTTAAAGCTCTAGCTGAGAGAGTAGCTGAAGTGTAGACCTTTTACCCCATCTGTCTAATGACCTTGCTTCCCTTTCAGAAGGAATAGGGTTTTAGCTATGGTCGCGACTACTGCCTTGGGACCCTGGGATATAGTTTCGGGTCTGCAAGAGGGGCCTTGTAAAGGTGGTGATGAGTATCTGGCACCCTGTAAAATCTGTCTGGTTTGGCAGGGGCTGGGGTAAAGAATCTGGAGCGGAGCAGACATCATTGAAAGCATCATCCACCACAGAGAGAACAGGAGGTATAGCTAAGGGCCTGTGCTGTGGGAGGTGCAGAAAGGTCCTAAGTCTTTTTCTGGAGTCTGAAAAATCCTGTTGCTGCCATTGGAACTGCTCTCGCATGGCATGTAAGGTTTCCCCAAAGGAGAATTCTTCTGGTGGGGAAGCAGCTGGAATGGATTCTTCAGCATCAGAATCTTCAAAATTGGAGAAAGGAGCCTCTGGCTGGTCAGTTATGTCTGATTCATCAGCAGAATCATCAGAGAACACTGGCTCAGGGGGCTCTGCCCTAGGTCTCTTCTCTGGGGGCTGAGAGGCCCTGTCTGGGTGAGATTGAGATCCTCTAATTAATGAAATTAAATCTTCTGCCAAAGTAAGCATTTGAGAACTAGAAGAGGGCCTGGTTGTGGGGGGTTTAACAGGCACTGTTCTAGTAGTCTTGGCTGCTTTAGCCCTGGCGAAGGCCTTAATGGACATGGCTGCTGGAGGCCTAGCAGCACCACGTGCTGGGGTAGAGACATCCAAGGGAATGGTGTCTGATAAGTCAGTGGCAACCACCGTAGTGGATAAAATTTCTGAGGCCGATTCAAGAGTGGTAGCAGGGGCCTCAGTTGTAGAGATAGGTTCAGCTGTACTTTGATCAGTTTTCTCGGTTTCGGCGAAACCGAGACACTCATGTTTGCTTAACCATGGTTTCGGCGAAACCGCGGACCGCGATGTCGGTCTTTATCTTTGCGTTTTGGCAGATTGGGTAGTCGGAGGATCCGACGGCATAATGTACGCAAAATCAGAACCGAAAAACTGTTCTGCAAACTCCGACCGACGCCTAAGCGTTACGTCGGTTGAAAGAAGCACAGGCCGAACAGGCTGCTACGTCGTGGGCTGGGCCTAAACAAGGCAGACAATAAGAGTGGAAATCTTTATGAGGTATTTGTTTCCCACAGGTTAAACAATTATTAACTTTTTCTGACATCGGCTGAGGCAAGAAAGAGTCCCCAACGGGTACTTAGCTTTAGAAGTCTTGTAGTATTCGGTAGAAGTAATCTCTGGATCCGACCGACCGGCACTTGCGAACAGCTTCTGCTTCGGGCGCCACGCGGCAAGAAAGACTGAGGAAAATGGCGTCGGCTGATGCTTTTATACCCGAAGACCAACAGAGATGACGTCGGGTGAAGTACGACATCAGCCGAAGCCGGACCCGGACTTTGGAATCCGGCCGACTGAAGGGCTGCCTGACGACAGGACAACCCAGTTGTTATGACTGCAGATGCATCCATGAAGGACATCTGCACACATACACAACTCATACACACATAAGCAGGGGGTCAAGCCCCCTGCGCCCCCCTACTTATATATACTAATTTTGAGATCAAACAAACAGGAAACAAAAGCAAACTCGCACATTCTCCAGTCCCTCACACATACATCAAACATATCAGCACACTCAAACACACTCTAACCTCCATTCAAATCCCTTACAAAACACTCACTTACCTGACAAAACACCTAGATTCATACACGGCACTGCTCACCATAAACACACAATCCCGGACATCACGTAGCGTAAAGCCATAACCGCGAATCAGAGATATTCGAATTCACAATTATAAACTTTTACTGTTTTAAACATTCGGGTTTATAGTCTCAAGATACTGAAATTCGACATTTCAGTATTTCGAGATTATAAACGGCTCCCGTTTTTTTATATATATATATATATATATATATATATATATATATATATATTAGTTTCTGTAACGAATTTTAAGATTAAAAAATAAAATAAATAAAAATCAAATCACATTAAAATCATATACATCAAAAATCACTCCGAGAAAACTAGTACCTAAAAATAACATTCAATCCATGCATTAAGATGGTAAAAAAATATATTGGTAAAAATATTAAAACCAATTATAAATGACAATAGGGGCATTCAATTAAAGAGTATATAAAGTGCAAGTCATAAATCATTTCCTTAAAGGGGCTTGAATAGGAGGAAAAAATGTGCATCAAGTATAAAGTTCACATAAATAGCTTGGAACTTAAAAGCGCAAACCCATACCGAAGGGGCTAGAGTATTATTGTACCATTCGCCCCTACCTCTGATTCATTACTTTGTCAATACTTTAAATTTCAACAGGGGTGCAATGGAACCACGTTAAGTCCAGGCCAACCATGGGCATTCAAAGTCAGTTTCCAGTATAACTGTACACATGGACCTCCCCTCATTCCCTCCTTTAATACTTCTATAACTACAAACTTAAATGTGTGACTTTTGTTGTCCAAAACATTTCTTGCCAAGGCATTGCTGGGGTTCCCTTTGTTGACGTTATACTGGTGTTCGTAAATTCTTTCCTTCAACCTACGCTCAGTTTTACCTATGTAAAAACATGGGCACTGTTGGCATAATGCCGCATAGTCCACCCTCCTAGAATTACAGTCAAAATTTGTCCTAACTTTGAATTCACTGCCTTTGATAAGAAACCTGTCACACATTAGATTGAATTTACATTGGGAACTAACTACCTGGTGCATGTATGTGCATGAAACATCAAAGGAATTGTTGTCATTGCTAATGGATGTGTGTGTAAAAGTTTTGTATCTTAACTATTTTTATATTCTGATGAAGTTCCTACAAGGGACGAAAGTACTTTATATACATGTATTTTTGTTTTGGTTTTAAGTGGTTTTGCCAAATAAAAAATAAGTTATGTACCTACCATAATGTTCCATGTTAGTTGTCTTCATCTCACCTTTCTTGCTGGTTGGGATCGGAGCCGATCCTCAGCTCCAACACGGCCATCTTCTATAGCTCGAGAGCTGTTTACTGGCTCAAGGCTAACCCTTATCCCATAATGCCTAGCGCTAGCTACCCAGATCTCATTTGTAATAGCTAACCCCAGACATAGCCAGAGAATCAACCTACCCAAACAAACAGGTTGAGCAAACCTGTCATACTCTGTCGGTAGAGGAAACAAACCAGAGAACACTCAGCCAGTGAAACCAAAACTCCTCTTGATCCAATAGGACAGGGGGACGGAGGGTGGGATGCAAGAAAGAAGGCAAGATTAAGACAACTAACATGGAACGTTATGGTAGGTACATAACTTCTTTATGTTAAGTTGTCTATCTCGCCTTCATTCTTACTGGTTGCGACAGCATTCCTAGCCCCTACAATCCTGGGCGGCTCACTGGAATAGACTCTTCAGAACAGTGGAACCAAAGTCAGCTCTGCTCCTGGAGAACATATCTAGCTTGTAATGAGAAATAAAGGTATGAGTATTTGCCCACGTAGCAGCTGCACAGTTAGAATCCATGGGCAACCTAGATTGGAAGGCTACAGAGGTGGCCAAAGCCCTAGTAGAATGACCTTTGGTTTGATAGGCAAAGTACAGTTTTGTACCTACCATAAATGTAGATGTTCGAGGATCCCATTGCTGCAGTCCTAACTATTGGGGTATAGTCCGCATCCAGTCGGCCCGAATACCAGAGTATAAGGCTGACGTCGGTCAGGGCGCATTAGACTGACGTCAGTACGTCAGGGTACTAATGCGCATGACCGACGCCATATCCTCAGTCTTTTCTTGCCCCAGATGTCAGAAGATCCTAGAAAGACAAGGCCCAAAATACCTGCACCAAAAATATGTACAATATATACAAGAATATATACAAAAAATATATATATAAGCATGTAACCTCACCTACACAACCACCCCTAAACACAGAGGGGAAGGAGGGAGGGTAAATTGGACTGCAGCAATGGGATCCTCGAACATCTACATTTATGGTAGGTACAAAACTGTACTATGTTCTTCGTTCCCCATTGCTGCAGTCCTAACTATTGGGTAGAATCCCAAAGCAGAGGTAAGGGAGGCTGGCAAATCATAAAGAAGCAGGAGCTGACAACATGCCTTGCAAAACAGCTGTGGCAAAACCAGCCCTAGACTTAGAGTAGATAGGTAGGTGATAATGCTCAGAGAAAGTATGCACTGAACTCCAAGTAGCTGCTTCCAAAATATCCTTAGTTGCCACCCCCCTTAGAAATGCTGTTGAAGTGGCAGTAGCCCTAGTGGAATGAGGCCTAATCCCAGCTGGAATCTCCTTGCCATGATGGGAATAACAAAATGCAATGCAAAAGCCAATCCACCTAGAAATAGTTTGTTTTGACACAGGCTTGCCCTGTGAACTCAAAGCAAAAGAAACAAACAACTGCTGAGACTGCCTAAAATCCTTAGTCCTGCTTAAATAATAACGCAATTGCCTGTGTACATCTAAAGTGTGCAAAATCTTTTCCCCTTTATTTTGGGGATCTGCATAAAAAGTAGGCAAATGAATAGTTTGGTTTAAAGCCACACTAGAAACCACCTTAGGCATAAAGGAAGGATTAGTGCGTAATGATACCCTATCCTTATGGAAAATCAAAATGGCTCTACTGCCATAAGGGCCTGCAACTCAGACACCCTTCTTGCAGAAGTAATAGCCAACAGAAAAGCAGTCTTCCAAGACAAGTATTTCAATTCAGCAGTAGCCGCAGGCTCAAAAGGTTGTAGAGTAAGTTTTTCCAACACAAAATTGAGATCCCAAGCAGGAGTAGGAGCTCTACGTGGGGTCTTATATTCTTTGCCCTCTAAGAAACTGCTTGAACAAAGGATGCGAAAACAATGGTGGGTCACAATCATAGTGAGCTGAAATTGCTGCAGCATGAATCTTAATGGAAGAGAAGGACAAACCTTTGTCCAATAACTCAGTAAGGTATTGAAGAGCCACACTCAAATTAGGCTCAGAAACCTGCAAATTCTTTGCTGTACTCCAAAATAAGAATCTCTTCCATTTTTCTGTACACTTTCCTTGTACTAGGTCTTCTAGCTTCCATAATCACATTTAAAACTTGTTGAGGAAGTTGAGACCTGCTGTGTTTCAACACAGAAGATGCCAGGCTGTTAGATGAAGAGAGTGAAGCTTGACATTGAGCAGATGACCATCCTTCTGAGATAACAGATGAGGAATCAGAGGTAAAGGCCATGGAGGCTTCCTTACCAGACTCCGTAGTAGTGGGTACCAGTGTTGCGAGGCCAATCTGGAGCTATCAAAATCATCCTTGGCCTGTCTTGCCTGACCTTTAATAGTACCTTTGGAAGAAGAGGCAGAGGAGGAAAGGCATACACATGAAGGTTTTTCCAACTGAAAGACAGAGCATCCACTTTCCAAGCTGTGTGATGAAACCCCTTTGTGCAATACTGTGGCAGCTGGTGGTTTAGTGGAGAAGCGAACAGATCTATGTCTGGAGTTCCCCATGACACTGTCAGTTTTGAAATACATGAAGATCCAGTTTCCACTGTGGGGATCCATGATTTGTCTGCTTAACACATCTGCTAAGGAGTTCTGTGCTCCGGCAGAAACCTTGCCTGAAGAGTCAATTGCAAGCTTAGCGCAGTCTCCCATAAAATCATTGCTTGCCTGCATAAAGGATAAGAATGTGTTCCCCTTGCTTGTTGATGTACCACATGACAGTTGTGTTGTCTGTTAGAATCAACACCTGCCCTGGAAGAAGTAACTCCTTGAAAGCCATTAATGCAAACTGGACTGCTAACATCTCCTTCATGTTGATATGTAGATGCTGTAGTCTGGCAGGCCACTTGTCTTGTATCCACTTTCCATTTAGATGAGCTCCCAAGCAATGTCCGAGGCATCTGTCGTTAAGATCTGACTCGCCTCTGGCCGGGTCACAGAGAGTCCCTTGTTTAGGTGACATTCCTGAGCCCACCACAAAAATTCTTTTGAAGGCAAGGTATTATTTGAATGACAGTGTCCAAATCCTGGCAGTGCTGTGTCCATACATTTTGAGATACCATTGTAGCTTCCTCATATGCAGTTTGGCATTGGGAAGCACCAGAATACAAGATGCCATGAACCCTAATGCTTGAAGGACTGTCCTTGCAGTCAGCACGGACTGATGAGATAGTTGATGGAAGTAAAGTGATAGACTCTTTTGTTTGTCCGGGGTTAAAAAGGCCATCTGGGCTGCTGTATTCAGTCTCACACCCAGAAAGCACATGTCTTGAGAGGGTACTAAACTGGACTTTATTTCGTTCACAGAATACCCTAGGCATCTTAGCACTGCTATGACATGTTCCAGATGCTGTAGAAGGTCTTCCTTTTCTTGAGCCAGAATCAGGCAGTCGTCCAAGTAAGGATAGATTTGAATTCCTTGAAGCCTGAAGTAAGCTATCACTGGAGCCAGAACCTTTGTGAATACTCTGGGCGCAGTAGATAAGCCAAAGGGCAATGCAGAGAACTGATAATGAGAATTTCCAGCTCGAAACCGCAGATACTTCCTGCAACTTAGCCTTATAGGCACATGAAGGTAAGCTTCCTTGAGATCTAAAGTTACCATCCAGTGATCTTTGCCCAGCAGAGGTAAAAGTTGTTGTAACGTCAACATCTTGAACTTGGGAATGTCCAAAAACGTGTTGAGGAGAGATAAATCCAAAATTGGCCTCCACGTGTTCCCCTTCTTTGGTACTAGGAACAGGCGAGAATAAAATCCTAGGCCCCTTTCTGATACAGGGACTGGCTGAATGGCCCCTATCTGGAGTAACTGAGAAACTTGCTCGTGAGCCTCTTTTCTTTGTGTAGGAGGAACGTCTGGCATGCCTTTGAAAGGGGGCATTGTATGGAAATAAAATCTGTAACCGTGGTGAATGATATCCAACACCCATTTGTCTTGAGTAATTAAATCCCAATTTTCTGTGAAAAGAGACAGTCTTCCTCCCAAAGGAGCTGCCAGACGGGAATCTACTGGCAGCTGAAAAGACAGGTCATTGGGTCTGTTTACGAAAGGACTGACCCCTGCCCTCACCAGAAGTCTGAGCAGGTGAACTCCCTGTTCTAGGCCTAAAGAACCTTGAGCCCTGCCCCTACCACGTCTAGACCTACCCCTAGACTGGGAATCATAAGCAGGATATGTCCACCCCTTAGCAGGCCAATTTCTACTAAACTTTGGTGGCTGCACCTGCAAAAAATCTTTAACAGTTTGCATAGACTTAGCCTTGTCCTCCATTTTCTTTAAAACTGCTTCCACAGGCGATCCAAACAACACATCAGACTGTAAAGGAGCATCCAAAATCCTTGTCTTAACATGCTCAGCTAAATTCTGATCCTTCAACCAGGCATGCCTGCGAAGAACAGAACTGGTAGCAGCCACCCTCGAGGAGGCTTGTACAGCATCAAAACCACATTGCAAAGAATGCTTACCCACTTGTTCAGACACATGAACCAAATCCAGCAACTCTTTACACTCAATACCTTCCGCCAAAGCATCCACCTTAGATTTCAATTGTGAAAGGAGATAATTCTGATATTTTAGCATGTGAAACTGACAATTCAATGCTCTCATGGCTAGAGTGGAAGAAGTATACACTTTCTTTCCCCACCTATCCAAAGCCCTTGCCTCTTTATCAGTGGGAACAGGATTTTTAACCACAGAAGCTTTAACACCTTTAGGCCCTTGAGAAATAGTTTCTGGGTCCCCTAGGACTCTTAAACAAATACTTATGAGCTTCGGGCACCCTATAGTACCTATCAGGCTTAACAGGAGCAGGAGGCAAAGAGTCAGGGTTCAGGGAAGCCTCTGCAACAACACCTTCCACCACATTCAACACAGGAGGAATAGCTAAGGGCCTATGCTGGGGTAAAACAAGAATTCCCTAAGCCTTTTCCTGGAATCAGAGTAATCCTGGCCTTCCCATTTAAAGTGCTCCCTCATGGAATGCAGAGTCTCTGAAAATGAGAAATCCTCAGGAGGAGAAGCTGTAGGAGTGGAATCATCCACATCAGAATCAGAATAAGTAGGATACTCCTGCAAGTCTTCCAGAAGACTCTGAAGCCTCTGAACACTGTTCAAAACTATCAAACTCGGTTCCACCCTAGGCCTCTTATCAGGCGGGGCATAGAACCTCTAATCATAGTAATCAAATCTTCTGCCATTTTAAGCATATGTTTCTTAGGTACAGAACCGAAATGCTAGGAGAAGCCCCACTGAAGCTGAACTAGGCCTACCTCTCAAAGAAGTTTTGGCAACAGAAGGAGAGGCTCTAACTACCTTGGGAAGAGAGGGAAGAACAGTCACCTGAGAAGCCCCTCAGCCTGGCCTACCTCCTGAGAAGGCACATCCTGTAACAGTAAAGTTTCTGCCTGGGACTCCATGGAAACTCCTGGCAAAACCTCTGGCTCCACTGAGCCTTCTAAAGAACCGGCGTCTGGGACTGCGGTTCATCAACCCTAGGCTTCGCTGTTTTGTCCTTGCGCTTCTTGGAAGCGGGCCGGAGCATCCGGCGGCATTTTATAATTGCAACGCTTCCCAAGCACTAACCTGGCACAGTCTAACCTCCTCTTAATAGTGCGTTTGTTAAACCTAGCACAAGAGCGGCAACCAACAACGCCGTGCTCAGGCCCTAAAAAGGTATACACAAGGTATGGTAATCCCTATGAGGTATCTGTTTCCCACAAGAAATACAGTTATTCACTTTTTCTGACATCCGGTAAAATACTGAGGCAAGAAAAAACCAAAATGTTCCCCAACGGGGTACTTAGCCAACTCTGTTTCGGTCTGAAACTCCGGTTTCGGAAATATTTCAGAACGCCAACCTGCACTCGCAAAACTGCTTCTGCATCGGACCATGCGGCAAAAAAGACTGAGGATATGGCGTCGGTCATGCGCATTAGTACCCTGATGTACTGACGTCAGTCTAATGCGCCCTGACCGACGTCAGCCTTATACTCTGGTATTCGGGCCGACTGGATGCGGACTATACCCCAATAGTTAGGACTGCAGCAATGGGGAACGAAGAACATCTCTTTGTTTCTCAATTGATAAATGAAAGTAATAATGTGAAGCAACCACCTGGATAAGGTCACTTTGGAAACTGGGAGACCCTCTTTGCCAAGGGCATAGTAAAGGAATAGTTGATCCGACTTTCCTATGCAAGTAGAAACGCAATTGTCTATGAATGTCCAATTGGTGTACTTTGTATTCTGCCTTGTTGGTGTGGTTAGGGAAAAACACAGGAAGGTCTATAGATTGGTTTAAATTGTTTTCTGAGCAGACGTTCGGAAGGAATGAGGGATTTAGTCCTCAGATCAACCCTGTCCTTATGAAAAACCAAGTATGGAGGACGAACACATAGTGCCTGAAGTTCAGAGACGCGTCTGGCTGAAGTAATAGCTACCAGAAAAAGTGTTTTCCAAGATAGAAACTTAATGGAGGAGGATGCTGCAAGTTCAAAGGGGGACATAATTAAGGAGGTTAGTACCAAATTAAGGTCCCAAGGAGGAGGGGGATCTCTCACTGGAGGTCTAAGGAGAATAGTCCCTCTTAAAAAGGCCTTACAGAGCTTATGAGACATAATGTTTGAATTTGACAACCCAACATGAAACTTAGAAATGGCTGCCAATTGAACCCTGATTGTAGCAGAAGCGGACCCAGAATGAAAAAGCTGTGCTAGGAACTCCGGACTGGGGCTGAAAAAGGAGCTACATTCCTAGCCTCTGCCCAACAAGAAAAACGTTTCCATTTGCTAGCATAAGTCTTTCTAGTTGTGGACTTGTGAGAGGAGACAATCTCACGCACGGTCTGGGAAATGCTGGGAAGCCTGGCTAAGGTTGGAAGTGGAGCAACCAAGCTGTGAGCTAGAGTATTTGGAGGGACTGATGCAGCCAGCCTGATTGATGAATCAGTAGATCTGGAATCGGATCCAGAGTCCAGGGCTGACCTAGAAGATAATGGTGCAGGAACGGAAACCATATCTGTCAAGGCCAGTAGGGGGCAATGAGGATCATTTTGCAACCCAACGATATTGCTTTCTGTAGGAGTTTCAGTATCAGGGGAAACAGAGGGAAGGCATAAAAAAGTCCCTGAGGCCAATCATGGACTAGAGCGTCTCTGGGTATGTGACCTGGAAGCGGAAGGAGGGAAAAGTAGTTGCTGCACTTGCTGTTGATGTGGGTGGCAAAAAGATCGCAGGAAGGCTGTCCCTATTTGCAGAAGATCAGATCCGCAACTACCTGATTCAGAGACCATTCGTGAGGCATGAGAATAGAACTGCTGAGCCTGTCCGCTATGACATTGGACCTCCCAGGGATGTGCGTCGCAATCGGAAATCATTGAGAAGAAATCACCCACTGTCAGAGTCCGAGTGCTTCTCGACATAGGGGGTAGGACTTGGTTCCGCCCTGCTTGCTGATGTACCAGACAACTGACATGTTTTCCGTTTGAATCGCAATGGTCCCAGAAGGGAGAGAGTCTTGAAGAGCTTGCAACGCTAGGAGCAAGGCTCTCATTTCTAGGACGTTTATATGCAGGTGGTACTCGTGAGGCTGCCAAGTGCCTTGGACTGTCCTGCCCTGATAATGCCCCCCCCACCCTATCAGGGAGGCGTCTGTGGTCACTGTGGCTACCGGAGGGGGCTGAATGAAGGGTCTGCTCTGAGTCACTAGTGGGGAGACCATCCACCAGGAAAGGTGCCTTTTGCATGCTTCTGTGATCATGATCGTGTGAGACATGGGCAGCTGCTGAAAAGACCACTGTGTGAACAGAAGCCACTGAAGGATCCTCATGTGAAAGCGGGCCAGTGGGATTAGAAAAATGGCTGCTGCCATAGAAAGTACAGTTGTGCACACTTACTATAAATGTAGATGTTTGAGTGTTTTCACTGTTGCAGTCATCACTGTAGGGTTCTCCCTGCCGGCAGGCAGTCCTCGGTCGGCCAGAATCCCAAAGTCTGGGTCCGGCGTCGGCTGTTCAGCCATGCTCCCGAACGTCAGTGCGCCAGGAGTACAAAGCTGCCAGCCGATGCCATGTTCTCCAGTTTTTCTTGCCCCAGATGTCAGGAGTCCAAAAATGAGTCAAACCCCATACCCTTTGCAAATAAACCTCAGAAGAAGGGTGAAGAAGGGGACCACACAAATGAAAAAGTAAGAGGGGACAGGAGGGAGGGTAACCCAGACTGCAACAGTGAAGACACTCTAACATCTACATTTATGGTAAGTGTACACAAACTGTACTATGTTCATCGTGTTTCACTGTTGCAGTCATCACTGTAGGGTTGAATCCCAAAGCAGAAGGAATGGGAGGTGGTCATAAAGTAGAGGGGGCGGCTAGAAGGCCCTGCAAGACTGCAGAAGGAAAGCCTGCCCTAGACTTAAAGAGGTAGATTATAGTGCTTAGAGAAAGTATGCACCGAACTCCAAGTTGCAGCTTCCAAAATGTCTTTGGTGGGAACTCCCTTGAGGAAGACAGCTGAAGTAGCAGCAGCTCTGGTAGAGTGAGTCCTAATTTTTCCTGGAATTTGCTTTCCATGGTGAGTGTAACAAAAAATTATTCCATGAGCAATCCATTTAGAAATAGTCTGTTTTGAAATGGCTTTGCCTTGGGAACTTGAAGCATAATAAACAAACAATTGTTCTGTTTTCCTGATGTTCTTGGTTCTATCCAGGTAGAAACGAAGTTGTCTGTATACATCCAAGGAATGCAAGATCCTTTCCCCCTTGTTTTGAGGATTCGAGAAAAAGGTTGGCAGATGGATAGTTTGATTTAAGGCCACTTTGGAAACCACTTTAGGCACGAAAGTAGGATTAGTCCTTAAAAACACCCTATCTTGGTGAAAAATAATATAAGGTTCCACAGCCATGAGTGCTTGTAACTCTGAAACTCTCCTGGCTGAAGTTAAAGCTAGCAGAATAGCTGTCTTCCATGATAAGAACTTGATGTCAGATGTTGCAGCAGGCTCAAAAGGAGGTAGAGTGAGTTTTTCCAGAACATAGTTGAGATCCCAGGCAGGGATGGGTGGTGATATTGGAGGCCTGAGATTTTTAGCTCCTCTGAGAAATTGTCTCAAGAGTGGATGGGAAAAAATTGGAGGGTCTGTATTGTAATGTGCAGAGATAGCCGAGGCGTGTATCTTTATGGAAGAGAAGGATAGACCCTTATGAAGCATGTCTGTCAGGTATAGTAAAATCAGAGGGATATTAGGAGTGAGAGTATCCGAATTTTGATCATGCATCCAGGTGCAAAATCTTTTCCATTTTCCTGCATAAGATTTTCTGGTGCTAGGGCGTCTAGCCTCTAAAATAACATCCATAACCTGTTTGGGAAGGGGAGGATTAATCAAGGATCCTGAATTCGCCAAGCTGCAAGGCTGAGAGTTTTGACATGAGAGTACAGAACCTGACCCTGGTGTTGGGACAAAAGATTTGGAGTCTGAGGTAAAACCCAAGGGGGGCCCTGGGAAAGATTCATCAGAGTTGGGTACCAACATTGATGAGGCCAATTTGGGAACAGTAAAATCATCATCTTGGGCTTGTCCTGTTTGATCTTCAATAACACCCTTGGAAGAAGAGGTAGTGTTGGAAAGGCATATCCCGAGAGGTTTTTCCAACTGAATGAAAGTGCATCCATTTTCCATGCTGACTTGTGGAACGTCCTTGTGCAGAAAGTCTGTAATTGATGGTTGAGGGGGGATGCAAAAAGATCTATGTGCAGGCAGCCCCAGACTGCTGTAATCATCTTGAATATTTGGGTGTCCAGCATCTATTCGTGAGGGTCTGACAGGTTCCTGCTCACGCTGTCTGCCAAAATATTTTGTTTCCCTGGTAGGAACGAAGCTTGTAGGTCCACTTTGCAAGCTTGAGCTGTGTTCCATAGAGTCATGGCTAGTATGCAAAGGGGGTAGGAGTGTGAACCCCCTTGCTTGTTTATGTACCACATAACTGTGGTGTTGTTTGTCCGTATCAGGAGTTGTCCTGGTTGTAGAAGATCCCTGAAGGCCAAGAGAGTGTTCTGAACAGCTAACATCTCTTTTAGATTGATATGCAGATGCTTCTGATCCTTTGTCCAAAAACCTTGCAGACATTTTCCCTGTAAGTGAGCTCCCCATGCGTAGTCCGAGGCGTCCATAGTTAGTATCTGGTTGGCCGGAGGCAGACTGAAGGCTTTCCCTTTGTTGTGAAGGCATGCCTTGGTCCACCAAAGGAATTCCTTTTGTAGACAAGGCAGGATGGTAATCTGTGTCTCTAGACTGTGTTGGTGTTGGGACCATACACTTTTTAGGTACCACTGTATTTTCCTCATATGTAGTCTTGCATAAGGTATGAGGAGGATGCAAGAGGCCACGTAACCCAATGCCTGCAGGAATTTCCTTGCAGTCAGCTGGGCTAGTGACGCTAAGGTTTTGAAGGTTGAGGCCAGCTGTAACTGTTTTTCAGATGTCAGAAATGCCATCTGGGTTGCTGTGTTTAGAAGAGCACCCAAAAAGGTCATCTGTTGTGGGGGTGTCAAATTTGACTTCTTTATGTTGATACTGAATCCCAGGAACTTGAGAAAATTCTGAACAAGTTCTAGATGCTGGAGTAAGACATACTTGCTGTCTGCTTGAATGAGACAGTCGTCCAGATAAGGGTAGATTTGAATCCCCTTGAGTCTGCAAAAAGCTACTAGTGGTGCCAGGCAATTGGTGAAGACCCTGGGCGCAGTAGACAATCCAAAGGGCAGCGCAGAGAATTGATAATGTTTCGAGCCGGCCCTGAACCTGAGGTATTTTCTGCACTCCTGTCTGATAGGGATGTGTAGGTATGCCTCCTTTAAATCCAGTGTTACCATCCATGCATTTTTGCTCAACAGTGACAGTAGCTGCTGCAGTGTAAGAATCTTGAATTTTGGTATCTGCAGGTAAGTGTTCAAGAGAGACAGGTCCAGGATGGGTCTCCATGAATTTTGCTTTCTGGGAAGTAGAAAGAGCCTTGAGTAAAATCCTTGCCCCGTTTCTGTAAGTGGAACCAGTTCTATGGCCCTCACAGACCTGAGGGTATCCACCTGGTTTAAGGCCTCTGACCACTGATGTTTTGGTAGGTCTGGCCATCCGTTTGGTCTTGGTAGGGTATGAAAGTGGAATTTGTAACCTCTTGAAACTACATCCAGAACCCACTTGTCTTGGGTTATGCAAGTCCAATTTTGGTGAAATAGAGAGAGTTTTCCTCCGAGTGGGGCTTCCAGGTAAGAAGTTCCTGCAGCCCAGCAGGGGGAGTCATTGAGTCTGCTTTCTATGGGTTTGTGGCCTGTCCTCTCCACCCCTGGGGGTGGAAGCAGTCCACTGTCTAGGTCTGTAGGGGGTCTGTGCTTGGGGCCTTCCTCTGGAGCGTCTATATCTACCCCTCTGAGGCCTGTCTGAGTAGGGAAAGGGCCAGTTTTTTGTTGGCCAATTCCTACTAAATTTGGGGGGCTGTACTTGTAAGAAATCCTTAACCGTTTGCATGGATTTTGCCTTATCCTCCATTTTCTTTATCACTTCCTCAGCCTTAGATCCAAACAAAACATTATGCTGAACAGGAGCATTCAGTAACTTAGCTTTTACTTGATCAGGTAAATTTTGTTCCTTTAACCAAGCATGCCTCCTAATGACTGTGCCAGAGGCAGCAGCCCTGCAAGAAGCCTCCAAGGCATCAAAACCACAGTGTAAACCATGCTTCCCCACCTGTTCAGTGGCATGTATCAAATCATGTAATTCCTTATTGTCTGCACATGCAGAAATAGAAGCTAGTTTTTGTTTCATAACAGACAGAATAAATTGCTGGTATTTTAGCATATGGAATTGACAGTTTAAAGCTCTACCTGATAAAGTTGCAGAAGTGTACACTTTTTTGCCCCATCACTCTAAAGCTCTGGAATCCTTATTAGTAGGAATAGGGTTTTTAGCAGAAGCGGCCTTAATCCCCTTTGGACCCTGAGAAATGGTTTCAGGATCAGCAGTAGGATTTTTGAAAAGGAACTGGTGAGAATCAGGGACCCTGTAATATCTGTCAGGCTTAGCAGGGGCTGGGGAAAAAGAGTCAGGAGTTAAATTAGCCTCAGAGAAGGCATCATCCACAATATCTAAAATGGGAGGGATAGCCAGGGGTCTAATGTTGGGGAAGTAGAAGAAAATCCCTAAGTCTTCTCTTAGATTCCGAGTACTCCTGTCCTTCCCAGTGAAAATGTTCCCTCATTTCATGTAAAGTTTCCCCAAATGAAAAATCCTCTGGGGGAGAAGCTGAAGGAATGGATTCCTCAGCATCAGAATCCTCATAAGGAGGAAAAGAATAATCCTGGTCAGAGGAAGACACAGAAGAAATAGATGCCTGATCAGAAGAATCATAGTCCAATTCCTGCCTTGGTCTTTTGTCTGGTGGGGGATGTGAACCCCTAATCATGGTAATCAAGTCCTCCGCCATTTTAAGTAACTGCTTCTGTGATCTGGGTTCCGGATCAGAAGAAGCTTGGCCTGGTGTCTTAGCCTTGGAAGGAGTCTTTGTCTTTGGCTTTGCCTTTATCAGAAGCTGTGTAGGCCTGAAAACCCCCTCGGAAGCCGGTACCTGCACAGCTGCTCTGGACCCATCCGAGGGAGAATTGTCCGAAAGTCCTGCAGCTGGAATACTCAATAGCCTAGTTGGCTCCTCGTGGGAGTCCGTTTCGGCAATCGGTTCGGAAATGGGCGACGACAGGGGCTGCGACAGCGCCTCAGTGACGACGGCCGAACCAGAAGCTGGCTCTGTTTGTAAAGCGTGGTCTGTTTTGGACCTCGGAGGCCTGTCCTTATCCTTGCGTCGTTTGTGAACTCCGGTAGTCGGAAGAGTGTCCGACGACATTTTGTAATTAAATCGTCTACCAAAGTAGTGAAAAGCAAAATCGTACCTACGTTTAATCGTATGTTGGTTAAATCTAGCGCAAATCTGACAACTAGCTATGTTGTGGTCAGGGCCTAAGCAAGGAATACAGTAAGAATGGAAATCCTTAAGAGGTATTTGCTTCCCACAAGAAATACAATTATTAACTTTTTCTGACATCGGACTGGAGCAAGGAAAAAGTTTCCCCAACGGGGTACTTAGCTTTGAGTAGAAGTAAGTCAGTCTTCGGACTGAAGTTCGGGAAAAAATTGTCAGGAGTCAGCCGTCCGGCACTTGCGAACTGCTTTCACCGCACGGCAAGAAAGACTGGAGAACATGGCGTCGGCTGGCAGCTTTGTACTCCTGGCGCACTGACGTCACGGAGCATGGCTGAACAGCCGACACCGGACCCAGACTTTGGGATTCTGGCCGATCAAGGACTGCCTGCCGGCAGGGAGAACCCTACAGTGATGACTGCAACAGTGAAACACGATGAACATCTCAAAGTTTGAATAACGAACCCGACTTGGATTCTTTTGCTCTGCATCAGAATTTGTACTTGCTGACGAAATGTAGACACCCTTTCTGGTGGTAGCTTTGCATAAATGTTCCTTGTGTCTAAGTCTGCACCTACGTAGGTGATAGATTGACAGGGCAACAAGGCAGATTTTTCTAAATTTATTGTAATGCCTAACTGGGAGCAGATTGTGATTGTGTAGTTCCTGGCTTGAAGAAGTTGATGCCTGGTAGTAGAGGTGAGGAGCCAGTCGTCTAGATATGGAAACACCTGGAATCCTTGACGTCTCAGGTGAGTCGTGACAACTGCCATACATTTGGTGAACACCATGGGGGCTGTGGTGAGACCAAAGGGCAGAGCTCTGAACTGGTAATGACTGGCTCCCAGCCGGAAGCGAAGGAATCTCCTGGAGCGCCTATCCATTTTGATCCTAAAGATCAATGGAGCACATCCAATTGTCCTGACCCAGAAAGGGTAGAACGGACTGTAGCGTGACCATCCGAAGCTTGTTCTTTAAACAGACTTGTTTAGTCTGCTGAGATCCAGAATCTGTCCCCAGTCCCCTGTCTTTTTTGGTACCAAAAAGAACCTTGAGTAAGTTCCGGATCCATGGTAGTCTGCCGGAACTTCCTGGATGACTCCTTTTTTCTAGCAGTCTTGAAACTTCTATGAATGCTTGGTCCCTCAGATTGGGTGGAACATCAGGAAGGGATTTGCTCGAAGGTGGGGGTGGGGGGGGGGGGTGAGAGAAGGGAATTTTGTAACCCCCGGACATAATTGATCGTACCCATCTGTCTTGTGTTAAATTTAGTCAGGCTTTTGGGTACAGTGAAAAGTCTTCCCCCGACTGCCTCCAAAGGCGGGCAGCTGGGCAACCCTTCAGGGATGCTGAAAGGGCTTCTCAGAGAAGGAGTCTCTGTTGCCCTGGTTCTGTGGACTCCCTCTGCCACGAGGGCAGTGTCTATTGTTGTTATTTCCCCCTCTGCCCCTGGAGGAAAAATCACTACGTGTGTCAGGCGAGGCTCCCTGAGATTTTAGGAACCACATTTTACCACTCTTTTGACCCTTGGGGTATGGTCTGGAAGGAGTGGAAAAACTGACTCCCACGGCAGAGAGAGTCTTGCCTTCTTGCTCACACCTAGTCAAAGTGTCTTTCACCTGCGGTCCAAAAACAAAGGAACCATCAAAGGGGGGTGCTGGTGAATGACGCTCTAAAGTAGACATGTCCAACCTGCGGCCCGCAGGCCGCATGCGGCCCTCAGAGCTCTTCCATGCGGCCCTCAACCTTTAACTGCAATGTCGATGTATGCATGCCCCAAAACACTTTTTTTATTTTATGATTTTCGCTCCCGTGACCTGTAACGCTAATGTCGGTGTGCGCATGTGCCAAAGCACCCTTCTAGTTTTGTTTTTGAGCCAAAAAACGGTCAGTGTGTTTACGCCATTATTTTGCGCCGAACAATCAAGTGTGTGTGTTCTCGCTGAAGAGGGACTCATGTATGGATTTGCCGCTGTTGCCTTTGAAAGGGACAGCAATTACCTGTGTTAATAGGCAAGTATGGAGTGAGTGCATGCATGAAAGCAGAATTCTGTGTGTGAAAGTAGAAGAGTGCGTGTGTGTGTATGTGTGTATATGTGTGCATGACAGAGAGAGAGAGACGCATGCACAAAGAGGCTAACAATGATCAGTCGACCTGCTGAACACAAACAAGTTAGCTCACAAATATATCATACATTAACAGTACACTTTCATTAAATTGTGGCTTTCCTGACAGGGAGAGTGTTGTATTGAACATGAACTCATACCTCTTAACTGTATGGATTTTCAAATAATGTCTGTATTTTTGCCTCATCTTCCAATTTGTGTCTTTTGCTTAGGAAATAAAAGTAGTCATCCTAGGTAATGCAGTTCCACGGAGTAAGAATGAGACAGCAGCCTAGGGTTAATGGGTCAGTAGTGGACTGACTATGTGGGACTGCAGCATATAAAGTTGTATTGTTTTTTCAGACAAACAAAAAAGCACCTAGTACTGTTTTTTCATTGGTGGGTTCTAAGCAGTGGTAGATTGGACAACAGTAAGTATAACTTTGGTGGATCATCAATACTGGCAAATCAAGTGGACACAATGTCATTTTTTAAATGTTGGGGATTTTAGTGTGTATGTGTGTGCTTATGTGTTGGGAGTGCTGCAACAGTAGATGATTATTAAAGACAGAGACTTACGGACTGTGGAGAATATGTTTCTTTGTTTCAAAACCTAATACTTGGGTACGCATGCCAGAAGTAGATTTTTTAAGACATAGCTTCTTGCCATTTACAGTGGATGGATATTTACATTTAATGGACAATGTATTAGCGTGGGCCTGTGGGGTTCTGAAGGATGCAAAGTCTACCACTGCCAATGTCTTGTAAAGTGACCTGGAAATGGATATTGGGATGTTACTGAAAAAATATAGTAAGTGGACTTAGAAATATAGTTTAATTAAACAAAGTATACTTTCAATTTACAGGCCATAATTTAATTTAGTCCAGGTAGTCCAGATACTGGTAGATTGTATACCATTAGACTTAATTGGGGAGAGCTGTCATTCTGGGGAAACAAACAGCCCTAGTTTCAGTGAAAGCTCTGTGGTTGCTTGCAGGTAGGAAGTTGCAGGATGTTGCTGCAATGTGTTTTATTTATTATTTTTCATGCATTTGTCATTTCAAAGCATGGTTTTCCTTGATGCAAAAGAAGGCAGGACTGAATGAGCCATATAATGTTTAACTGATAATAATGGGATGGAAAGATTATAAGTGATGTATAATGTTTGTAGCTACAGTTGTTTCAATGGTGTCTGTAATGCATAAAGTACAGTTTTGTACCTACCATAAATGTAGATGTCCGATAGATATGCAACTGCAGTCATAACATATAGGTTGTCCTGCCTCAGGCAGCCCTCGGTCGGCCGGATTCCAAAGTCTGGGTCCGGCGTCGGCTGGTGTCGCCTCCTCTCCGACATCAGAACGGCTGGAGTATAAAGGCATCGGCAGACGCCATCTTCTTCAGTGTTTCTTGCCCCAGATGCCAGGTGCCCTCCTAGGAAGGCTAAATTTGGTGAATGGATAAACAATTCCAGACATGCACAACGGTAATAAACAGATACACCATAGCAGATACCCCCAGCTAATAGGAATAGGGGTAGTGGACCCATAAAGAAGGTTGCAGAGGGGTAGGAGGGTGGGAAAATCCGACTGCAGTTGCATATCTATCGGACATCTACATTTATGGTAGGTACAAAACTGTACTATGTCCTTCAAGAATGCAACTGCAGTCATAACATATGGGTTGAATACCATAGCCAAGCTGGGGGTGGTTGGAACTAAGAAAGTGATGGTGTAGCTAAAATGCCCTGCAGGACTGCCGAAGCAAAGCCTGCTCGGGATCTGGAGTATAAAGGCAGGTTGTAGTGCTTGGTAAATGTATGCACGGAGCTCCATGTAGCAGCCTCTAGAATGTCCTTTGTAGCCACTCCTCTTAGGAAAGCTGTGGATGCGGCTATAGCTCTGGTGGAGTGTGGCCTAATATTGGCTGGCACACCTTTTCCATGAAAAGAATAGCAGAATCTGATGCAGTGTCCAATCCATTTGGAAATTGTTTGTTTGGAGATTGCTTTTCCTTGTACTCCAGCAGCATAGGCTACAAGCAGTTGGTCAGACTTTCTGGTGGCCTTAGTTCTGTCCAAGTAGTAGCGTAGTTGCCTGTGTATGTCCAAAGTATGCAGCAGTGCTTCCCCCGTTTTGAGGATTGGGGAAGAAAGTAGGCAGGTGAATGGCTTGATTTAGAGACACCCTGGAAATTACTTTTGGCAGGAAAGAAGGATTGGTTCTTAGAGAGACTCTGTCCTGATGAAAAATGAGAAAAAGGAGGTACTGCCATGAGTGCCTGTATCTCCGAGACTCTTCTTGCTGATGTGATTGCCAATAGGAAAACCGTTTTCCATGAGAGAAATTGCATTTCTGAAGTTGCTGCTGGTTCAAAGGGAGGAAGAGTTAATTTTTCCAAGACGAAATTGAGGTCCCATGCAGGTACTGGCGGTTTCCTGGGAGGTTTGATATTCTTTATCCCTCTTAGGAACTGTCTTAGCAAAGGATGTGAAAACACAGGTGGATCACAATTGTATTTTGCTGAGATTGCTGAGGCATGAATCTTTATGGAAGAATATGAGAGACCAGTATGAAACATTTCTGCCAAGTATTCCAATATCTGAGGTATACTCAATACTGTTGTATCCTGACCCCTGTTAGCATTCCAGATGATGAATCTCTTCCACTTGGCTGAATAGGTTTTTCTGGTGGAAGGTCTGCGTGCTTCCAGTAAGATCTCTTGAACTTTTTTGGAAATTGAGATATCGGAAGTAGTTATGGTAACCTCCAGGCTGTCAGATGCAATGTTTTCAGGTTTTGATGAACAGTCCTGTAATTGTGTTGTGTTAGAAGCAGAGGCCATAGGGGCAGAGGCCACAGTTTGGTCCGAGTTATGCTCAACAGCAATGGGTACCAGTGCTGTCTTGGCCAGTCTGGAGCTATCAAAATGCCTGTTGGTTGTTCTGCTTTGATCTTCAGTATCACCTTGGTCAGCAGTGGTAGAGGAGGGAATGCATAAATTGTTAGGGAATTCCAGCTGAAGGAGAGAGCATCCGTTTTCCAGGCTAGAGGATGGTGGGTCCTTGTACAGAACTTTTCCAGGTGATGATTCATGTGAGAAGCAAAGAGATCTATGTCTGGTTTTCCCCATGTCCTTGTTATTTGTGAGAAAATGTGAGGATGCAGCATCCATTCGTGCGGATCCAAGAAATTTCTGCTCAGCTTGTCCGCCAGTACATTGTCCTTGCCTGGCACAAACTGGGATTGCAAATGTATCTTCAGACTTAGGGATTTTTCCCAGAGAATCATTGTTAGTTTGCAGAGGGGATAAGAATGAGTGCCTCCCTGCTTGTTTATATACCACATAACAGTGGTGTTGTCTGTCCTTATTAGCAAATGTCCTTGTTGAAGTGATTTTTCGAAAGTCTCGATTGCATGTATCACTGCCAACATCTCTTTTTGGTTTATGTGCAGATGCCTTTCCCTTGGTGTCCATTGACCTTGAATGCATCTGCCCTCCATGTGCGCCCCCCATCCATGGTTTGAGGCGTCTGTTGTAATCATTTGACCTGCTTGAGGTTTGTTGAAAGACATGCCTTTGTTTAACTGACTTGTTTGCGCCCACCACAAAAATTCTCTTTGCAGACATGGAATGAGTGGGATTACGTCCTCTAGGCTTTGGCTGTGTTAGGACCATAAGCTTTTTAAGTACCATTGCAGCTTTCTCATATGAAGTCTTTCCAAAGGTATCAGAAGAATGCAAAATGCCATGAACCCCAGGGCCTGCAGGATTTTCCTTGCAGTCAGCTGGGAGAGCTTTGCTAGGCCTTTGAAGTACACTGGTAACTGCTGTTGTTTTTCCTCTGTGAGATAAGCCATTTGTGTTTTTGTGTCCAGCTTGGCTCCTAGGAAAATAATCTGTTGGGATGGCAGAAGTCTGTTGGGATGGCAGAAGTCTTGATTTCTGAATGTTGACTGTGTATCCCAAGGCCTGTAGTAACTGAATGACATAGTCCAAGTTTGCCATCAAGGTTTGTTTGTTGTCTGCTTGTATGAGGCAGTCGTCCAGGTAGGGGTATATTTAAAACCCCCGGAGTCTGCAGTGTGCCACTACTGATGCCAGGCATTTCGTGAACACTCTGGGCGCAGTAGATAAGCCAAACGGCAATGCTGAGAATTGATAATGCTCTGTCCCTGCAAGAAATCTGAGGTATCTTCTGCAGCTTTGTCTGATTGGGACATGCAGGTATGCCTCCTTGAGGTCCAGAGTGACCAGCCAAGACCCCTTGCCCAGCATGGGAAGGAGATGCTGCAACTTCAGCATTTTGAACTTTGGCACAATGAGATAAGTATTTACAGTAGACAAGTCCAGTATAGGCCTCCATTTGTTTTCCTTTCTTGGAACAAGGAACAGTCTTGAATAAAATCCCTGGCCTTGTTCCTGTGGAGGGACCTTTTCTATTGCTTTTATATTTAACAGCTGTGAAACTTGAATGAGTGCCTCTGCCCTTTGATGAAGTGGCAGGTTTGGCATGCCTTGTCTTATTGGTAAAGTATGGAAGTGGAATCTGAAACCTTTGTCTATTAAATCCAGAATCCAGTTGTCCTTGGTTAAGATATGCCAGTTTTTTGAGAATAAGGATAATTTTCCGCCCAAAGGTGCCTCTCTTTGAGCCTTTGTAGGCGGTATGAAAGTCAAGTCATTGTGGTTGTCCTTGTGGTGCAGCTGGACTGCCTGCGCCACTTCTTTGATTTGGTGGTTGCCATTGGCGGCCCCTGTAGGAGCATCGGTATTGCCCTCTACCTCGGGCACGTCTGTTTTTTCCCCTTTGAAACTTGTCAGTGTCTGGAAAGGACCAATTCTTTGAAGGCCAATTCCTGCTGAATCTGGGTGGCTGAACCTGGAGGAAATCCTTGACTGTCTGTACTGACTTAGCTTTTTCCTCAATGGATTTCAACACATCTTGTGCATTAGCACCAAAAAGCTTCTGTTTTTCCAGAGGTGCATCAAGTAACTTTACTTTGACATGGTCTGGCAGTGGCTGATCTTTTAACCAAGCATGTCTATGTATCACAGCCCCAGTCATAGCTGCCCTACATGAAGCTTCCAATGCATCATAACCACACTGAAGAAAATGATTGCTAACCTGCTGAGTGTTATGTACTAGATCCTGCAATGTCTTTCTATCAATAGGCTCAGGAGAGGCTAGCTTTTTCTGTAAATCATCCAGTAAAAAATCCTGGTACTGAAACATATGAAAAAGGCAGTTAAGTGACCTCATGGCCAGGGTGGTAGAGGTATAAACTTTTTTACCCCATCTCTCCAGGGACCTAGCTTCCCTATCCGCTGGCAGTGGATTCTTGGCTGTGGAAGTAGCCACTCCCTTGGGGCCCTGTGAAATAGTTTCTAGATCCACAGAATGGGCCTTAAAGAGATGTTTGTGGGTGTCAGGGACCCTATAATATCTGCCTGGCTTGACAGGAGCAGGAGGGAGAGAATCAGGGTTAGCACTGGAGTCGGAGAAAACATCATCCAGGACATCCATAACTGGAGGGATAGCTAAAGGTCTGTGCTGGGGTAGCATGAGGAAGGTACGTAGCCTTTTCCTGGAATCAGAGAATTCCTGACCCTGCCATTTAAAATGCTCCCTCATAGAGTGTAGGACTTCACCGAACGAAAAATCCTCTGGAGGAGAGGCAGAGGGAATTGATTCCTCAGCATCAGAGTCCTCATAGGCCTGGAAGGATTCTTCTTGGGTATTTGAATGTTCAGAATTCCCAGAGGCTTCATCTGAAGAGAGGTTGTCTGCCTGCTCAGTTCTGGGCCTTTTCTCTGCAGGTGGCTGAGAACCTCTGTCTGGATGAGGCTGAGACCCCCTGATAAGAGAAATAAGATCTGCAGCAAGAGACATGATCTGTTTATCAGAAGAAGGGGCCTGGGCAGTAGGTTTAGGATGGGCCTTGGCCTGGCTGGCAGCCTTAGCACGTGCAAAGGCCTTGATGGACATGAATACAGGAGGCCTAGCTGCCCCACGTGCAGGAGTAACCATTCCACAGGAATTGTGTCGGGTAGATCCAGAACTTCGGCACCGGTGTAGACTCCGAGACCGAAGGACGTGATAACGCTGTGTCGTCGGCCTGGAGCGGTTGAATTACCCCTCCGAAGGGACCGAAGCACTCGCGGAGGGTTTAGGAGGAGTATCGGTGGAGGACGGGGGCCGAAGATGTCGGTCCCGGTCCTTTCGTTTTTTGGTAGATTGAGTTGTCGGTTGTTCCGACGGCATGATATAAGCGAAAGATTCTCCGAAAAAGTCTTCGGCAAATTCTGCCTGGCGCCTGAGAGTGCGCTTATTAAAGCAAGCACAGGCCGAGAGGTCGTGGTCTGGGCCCAGGCAAGGGAAGCAATAAGAATGGAAGTCCTTATGAGGTATTTGTTTACCACAAGACAAACAATTATTAACTTTCTCAATTTGTTCTGACATCGGCTGAGGCAAGAAAAAAATGTTCCCCAACGGGGTACTTAGCTTTTAGATGATTTCGGTACTGAAAACACAGGAGCTGACCGACCGGCACTTGCAAACTGCTTCTGCTTCGGGCACCGCGTGGCAAGAAAGACTGAAGAAGATGACGTCGGTCGATGCCTTTATACTCCAGCCGTTCTGTCGTCGGAGAGGAGGCGACACCAGCCGACGCCGGACCCAGACTTTGGAATCCGTCCGACCGAGTGCTCCCTGAGGCAGGACAACCCATATGTTATGACTGCAGTTGCATTCTTGAAGGACATCTATTTTTGGGCCTGTGTCCCACTTTTATTTTTCGCTTTGTCCAGACTTCTTGCTCTAAGGTTGAGAGGTATGGTTCCATACTAAATCAAAAGTTGTATTTACCTTGGAAGACTTTTCGGCATAATTATGAAAGAGAGAGCCTTTTTAATATCTGCTTATTTCCAATATAAATTGTAATGTAACCTTGCAAATAAACTTATTAAGTTACTTTACTTCTTTTGGAATTGATTCATCTGCTCGGACATAAGCATAGAGTGCTAATGTGAGTTTGATTTCTTGCAGGAGTCTGTGGTTTACATAATCACAATAACTTTTTGTGTTTCTGGGTGTGTAATCAATTTAACAATTTTAAAGATGTTTTCCAAAAATAAATAAATATATAACAAATAAATAATCCTCTCTACACTTTGAGCTATTGACAAAGTCTGGGAATTTGTTTTTTTCAAAAGCATTACAGCTCAGTAAACTGTCAGTCTGTGAGTAACTTCTGCACAAATTAAAATGTCTGAATGTCAAATGGCTTTAGATTGTAGGGAAGTTTACTTTTTATTTATTTTATTTTATATTTGTTTACCGGGAAAGTCCGACTGGACACAGGTCCATTTTCAGTGGAGGCCCGGGGAGAAAAGCTCCAGAAATAACACAAAACAATATAATACAATACATGAGAGAGAGAGACAGCAAATTATGGATGTAGTACTCATACGATATGGCAGAGATTACATCTCGTAACAGTGAGAATCAGTGAGGTACAGAATAAACTTAACACTTTTTTTACAGTTATAATTACAGCAAGGCAAATATCAATGAGTTAAGTTTTTAGGAGAAAGCTGTTTGTACATAGCTGAAGCTCTGAAACAATCTTTTGGTATGGATTAACTGGGGATTGACACAAGTTACATGTTTACACCAGTATGTAGCATTATAGTTTATGGTTTTCTTATTGATTTACTTTTTGCCGAGCAGTTGTTTGTTGATTTATTGATGGTCCTTTTGGTAGTGGGAAATTACATGGATGAATCCATCTCTATTATGACTTTTTTTTTCAGATATTTTGACTTCCAGACAATTTCATTCAGTGAGTGGGTGTCGTGATTACTGAGGTTGCCTATTTTACAAGTAGGGGCTTGTGTGTGTGTGTGTGTGTGTGTGTGTGTGTGTATATATATATATATATATATATATATATATATATATAAATAAGAGAGAGAGATTTAATATGTATTCTGAATATAATTTTGCAAATGGAATTCTTACTTAAACATGCCCCTCTTTTTGGGCAACTAGACTTGAGTAACCAATATTAGATCTTAGCCATCCAGCTGGGAAAGGTTAGTATGTGGATTTTCCATCTGGTTTGTTGAAGGCTATGCTACTTACCCAAGGATTACATTTATGGCTATCCATCCAGCCATCGTGTTGCTGAACTACATTGTTTGATAATGAGAGGAGCTTTTTACAGAAGTTGAAGGTTTTTGTGTCAAGAACCTGTCCATAAAAAGTGGCTTGTTTATGTTGCAGTGAAGGCTGTGGTCTTTGTAGTGAGCGTTTTAAGTATAACCAGTATTTCTGAGGTAGAGGAAGTCTCTTAAGGCAGGATCTTTCTTAGCTTGGAAAGCAAGCCATTGATGAAATTTATAGGGGCCAGTGAGAGACAGAGGAAAGCAAAAAGCTTTTTAGTCTGTTTGGATAACTACGTGAACTTTGAACATTTTTGTCGAAATGGTTGTAGTCTTTCTTTTGGCAGGGTGTTTTACTGAGGCACATGCTAAAAGGGGCATTGCACTCAATAATGGCTCTTGTAAAGGAAGAATACAGGGATGTTATGACCTCCTTGTCACTGGATGAGATACCCTTACTAATGAAGTGGGCCATGTAAAAAGCTTTCCTTACAATCGGAGACAACGTGGTGGTCAAAAGTCAGGTTTCTATCAACCTGGGTGCCAAAGTACCATACGACTCAATGCGTGCTTACAACGTTGTTAATTAATGTGATAATTTGTGGGGACATCATTCTCCTCAAAAGGGATGATGATGTATTTTTTGGCATTTAGCTTGAGGCCATATTTCCAGCACCAGATATTTGTTTGGATGAGACCCTCTTGTAGCTTATTCAGAATTGTTTTATTAAGTCAGTAATATGAATTCTTTACTTTATTGCAAATTTGTTGGGTTATTTTTGTGGATTATAGTATTGTAGGACTGCTGATGTTGACATTTTATGTAGTTGGACTGCTGGAATGTTTTTCCAATGAGAAATGCTAGTGATGTAGTGAATATATGTTTATTTGTAAAAAAAAAAATATATATATATATATATATATATATATATATATATATATATATATATATATATATATGTATATATATATATATATATATATATTTAGATTCTAAAAGATCATTCTGTTGGCATCAATGGCAAGGTAAGATACTGGTTCACCAAACTTTATTAAAAGCAGGTAGAGCTGTACTAATCTCAGACAAAAGACCAGAGCAGTTGCAAACAAATGTGAGCAAGTGAGTGTACTTAATCTGGTGTGGGATTTTGGGTGCTGGATCCAGCTCTGCATATGTATACAAACACATCAGTCTAATAAAAACAGGCTTCTTGTTTCACTGTTTTTGATCAAATGCTGAGATCCCAAGCAGCATAAAAGGACACTGACCTTCTGAACCTAAACCACTGGCTCACCTTCAAAAAATTTCTCCTTACCCCCCCCCCCCCCCAAAACACACACACACACGTACATGTGTGCGTGTATGCCAACTAATCAACAAGTCTACATGCTTGAACACCATTGCCTTACTTTATCCATGGCAAATTAATGCAATTACCAGAACGCAGGACACACCACCTAATCAATATTACTCTGCCCTTGGTTGTCTTCCTCACACACTGCCGCATTTGTACCGCTACTTTATTGGTAAAAACTAAGTTTCTGCTTCCTGCAAATACGTGCATACCTCATCTCCTTGCCTACCATCATCTTATAACGCTTACCTTTCTCAGTCCCTTTACTTCTTTGGACTCTGTCTTTACTATTTCTTAATCTCCAAGCTTCTCACGCTTTACTTGCCGATCTTCTGATTTCACTTTTCCTCTTGCAAAATGTACATGATGTAATTTATTTTTCAAAGTATTTCTCTTTTTTGTGACTAGTTAGTACTGCACTTGCGTTTTTGTTTTGTTGCTACTATTTTTGAATATAACTGGGGCTATGACTGGAGTTGGTTATCTGTAATCTGCGCTCTACAATAATAACCAAAATGTAAATAAATAAACAACATAAATGGAACGGCTCACTAAATAAAAAATGCTACTTAACACAAATACATGATAACTCACCCAAATCAGCCTCTTTGAAAAATGCTTGCTAGATTTTCAGCGTCTTTTACTAGGTCTGCAAGATCAAAATTAAAAAGAAAAAAAGCAAGGGCATATAAACTTTTTAATTCGTTTGTTACATAGTCCATACTTTGAATAGCTATCAGGTCGAGACAGATAAACAGATACTTCCCATAACCAACCTGCATGCCTTCCTCGACTTTTCAAGCACACATCAGGAAACAGAGAAACAAAACTTCTCCGGGTACGGCAAGATTATCTGTCCCTCGCGTTTTTCCTGCAGCTGGTGATAATGCAAACTAAAAGTTAATCAGAGTGGTTCTAGTTTTTTTGCATGGCAGGCTTATTGAAACCACGTGGACATGGATTGGTAAAGGCGATCAATTTTAACTTTGTCTATTAGTCATCAAACTATTCAGTTGTATAGGGCTTCCGCTATGGGACTGTAGATACAGGCGGATTATTTATAAGCATGGAACGCTGACAATGGCGGAATCCAGTAATACAGATCTGAGTGCAGAGGACAACAAAGCCCCAGAAACTGACCAAGTTAGGGAACTTGGGGGAAATATGGAAAATGAGGTGCTTATAAAGAGGGAAGGAGACGACAAGGGAGAGAAAACTAAGCCAATCAAGGAGGTGTTTAAGATACCATCTCTGCCTATCTTCTCAGAAGCACCTGGAGGCTTGCACGGGGAAGTGTCTCAACAAAATGTGAGACAAGGACAATATGATGAGAATAACAAACACAAAGTGAAAAGTCTTAAAAGGGAGATCCGCGCAGAGAGGGATGATAGCACTGGTCTTCTAGAGGGCTGTGCTGATGGCAGCCCTGTAAACTCTGCTCAAGATGTTGACCATGGGACCACAGCAGTGACTGGTAGCAGTGTTGAAGCTAAAAAGAAAAAGGGGCCTAGTGGAGGGTTAACAAAACCGAACTCTTCGGAAACAGTAGTATGCCCTCCTTTGCCATACCAGGAACCTTCTTGGAGCGGGACTGCTGACTCCTGTTATAGCTTAGAAGTTCTTAAGAATGGCTTCATAATCTCTACTCTTCCCCTTACTAAAAAAAAGTTTCTATGTTTTTGGAAGGTTGCCGTTCTTTGGAGCACCAGTCAATTTCACGGTACCATGCAGTGCTCCAGTTTAGGCTTGTGATATCAGAAGAACATCAGAAAGGATTTTACATATATGATCTTGGCAGCACTCATGGCACGGTGGTGAATAAAGTTAAAATTCAGCCCAAAGAATATTTCAGGTTAAAAGTTGGACACATAATCAAATTTGGGGGCAGCAGTAGACTATTTATCCTACAGGTAAGTTGATGTAAAAGAAATTATACATAGATTTGAGGTTGAGATTTAGAGAAAATGAAAACCCAACACATGCTATGTCTTAGACTATCCTTAACATACATCTAGAAGAAGGCCTTCAAACTTATGAAGTGGCTGGTCATTAACAGTATGCATGCCCAGGAGTGATGGTATAGTAGGGTAACCACCAGTCCATCTTTATGCAGTTCTGTGTTTAGGCAGTAGTGCCCTGTATAAAAATAATAATAAAAAAAGCTAAATCTTGAGATTCTAGGACATATGAGAAAAAATTTAGCAAACTTTTTATAAGTAAAAAAAAAATGTGTCTGACATACCATAATATTATACAAAACATCTACATAACTATAAGCTTATTTTGGCAGAAAGTTACTTTACATTGCTTGAGGGGCACTGTTTGTCCTGCAAAAGCAAATGTTTCCATGGATAATTTCCTATTCTGGGCATTGGAAAAGGTGGCAGCCTTGTTGAGTAGATTAGGACATGCAATGTTGGCGTATGCAGGTATGGGCAAGGAAGGTATGATGATAACTCGAGCCCAGTGCTGCTGTCAAGTCTGTCAGTAGTAGGAGTTAACAATTTAACATACCTGAATCATCTCTCTCAAACTCACTCATTAATACAACTGCTACTAAAACTTTGTCCCAAATTCTAAACCCCCTACACTTTACTGCTGCAGTTGCTGTTTAAGTAGGTGGTAACAAATTGCCAGTAGTTATGTCACTATCACGGTGGCCAGCACTTGTACTGGGCATCCTGGTGTGTGTTAATCTACACAATCACTGCTCAAGTAGCAGGTATTGCAGTAATCCAGACATGGAAAATCAACCAGTGAACTAACCAGTGTAGGAAAATACTGTTGTAGTAAAGTATGTTTGGTTTAGTTGATCTTTTCCTGATGACAATTACTACAAACAGTATAACTCAAAAATCTGTTTATTTTCATGCAGATTATCATCATGTTCCTTAGACATTCATTCCGGCTTATTTAGCCTCTAAAAGGGGTGTCCAACCTTTTGGCTTGCTAGGGCCGCATTGAGTGAACAGAAATGGTCTTAGGGCCGCATATAAAATATATCATATAGTTAACTCTTTCGTTGCTCCGGAAGACCACAGTCGACCTCCTGGCTGTACTGTAGGTGCATTTGAACAATGAATAAATATAATAAATGCCTAATATTTGCCTTAAAATTCTAATTCTCATTCTAATTCTAATTCTCTAATCTAATGGTTAACTCTAACATCTTAGTTAATATATATATATATATATATATATATATATATATATATATATATATATATATATATATATATATACACACATATATATATTTTTTTACAAATAAACATATATTCACTACATCACTAGCATTTCTCACTGGGAAAACCATTCCAGCAGTCCAACTACGTAAAATGTCAACATCAGCAGTCCTACAATACTATAATCCACAAAAATAACTTAACAAATTTGCAAAAAAGTAAAGAATTCATATTACTGACTTAATAAAACAATTCTGAATAAGCTACAAGAGGGTCTCATCCAAACAAATATCTGGTGCTGGAAATATGGCCTCAAGCTAAATGCCAAAAAATACATCATCATCCCCTTTGAGGAGAGTGATGTCCCCACAAATTATCACATTAATAACAACGTTGTAAGGACGCAATGAGTCGTATGGTACTTGGGCACCCAGGTTGATAGAAACCTGACTTTTGACCATCACGTTGTCTCTGTTGTAAGGAAAGCTTTTTACATGGCCCACTTCATTAGTAAGGGTATCTCATCCAGGGACAAGGAGGTCATAACATCCCAGGGACAAGGAGGTCATAACATCCCTGTATTCTTCCTTTACAAGAGCCATTATTGAGTGCAATGCTCCTTTTGGCATGTGCCTCAGTAAGACACCCTGCCAAAAGAAAGACTACAACCATTTCGACAAAAATGTTCACAGTTCACATAGTTATCCAAACAGACTAAAAATCTTCTTGCTTTCCTCTGTTTCTCACTGGCCCCTATAAATTTCATCATTGGCTTGCTTTCCAAGCTAAGAAAGATCCTGCATTAAGAGACTTCCTCTACCTCAGAAATACTGGTTATACTTAAAACGCTCACTACAAAGACCACAGCCTTCACTGCAACATAAACAAGCCACTTTTTATGGACAGGTTCTTGACACAAAAACCTTCAACTTCTGTAAAAAGCTCCTCTCATTATCAAACAATGTAGTTCAGCAACACGATGGCTGGATGGATAGCCATAAATGTAATCCTTGGGTAAGTAGCATAGCCTTCATCAAACCAGATGGAAAATCCACATACTAACCTTTCCCAGCTGGATGGCTAAGATCTAATATTGGTTACTCAAGTCTAGTTGCCCAAAAAGAGGGGCATGTTTAAGTAAGAATTCCATTTGCAAAATTATATTCAGTATACATATTAAATCTCTCTCTCTTATACACACACACACACACATACACACACAAGCCCCTACTTGTAAAATAGGCAACCTCAGTAATCACATGACACCCACTCACTGAATGAAATTGTCTGGAAGTCAAAATATCTGAAAAAAAAATCATAATAGAGATGGATTCATCCATGTAATTTCTCACTACCAAAAGGGCCATCAATAAATCAACAAACAACTGCTCGGCAAAAAGTAAATCAATAAGAAAACCATAAACTATAATGCTACATACTGGTGTAAACATATAACTTGCGTCAATCCCCAGGTTAATCCATACCAAAAGATTGTTTCAGAGCTTCAGCTATGTACAAACAGCTTTCTCCTAAAAACTTAACTCATTGATATTTGCCTTGCTGTAATTATAACTGTAAAAAAAGTGTTAAGTTTATTCTGTACCTCAGTGATTCTCACTGTTACGACATGTAATCTCTGCCATATTGTATGAGTACTACATCCATAATTTGCTGTCTCTCTCTCTCTCATGTATTGTATTATATTGTTTTGTGTTATTTTTGGAGCTTTTCCCCCCGGGCCTCCGCTGAAAATGGACCTGTGTCCAGTCGGACTTTCCTGGTAAACAAATGTAAAATAAAATAAAATAAATAAAAATAAACTTCCCTCCAATCTAAAGCCATTTGACATTCAGACATTTTAATTTGTGCAGAAGTTACTCACAGACTGACATTACTGAGCTGTAATGCTGACCTTCGCTTTTGAAAAAAACTAATTCCCAGACTTTGTCAATAGCTCAAAGTGTAGAGAGGATTATTTATTTGTTATATATTTATTTATTTTTGGAAAACATCTTTAAAACTGTTAAATTGATTACACACCCAGAAACACAAAAAGTTACTGTGATTATGTAAACCACAGACTCCTGCAAGAAATCAAACTCACATTAGCACTCTATGCTTATGTCCGAGCAGATGAATCAATTCCAGAAAAAGTAAAGTAACTTAATAAGTTTATTTGCAAGGTTACATGGCAGTTTATATTGGAAATAAGCAGATATTAAAAAGGCTCTCTTTTTCATAATTATGCCGAAAAGTCTTTCAAGGTAAATACAACTTTTGATTTAGTATGGAACCATACCTCTCAACCTTAGAGCAAGAAACCTGGACAAAGCGAAAAATAAAAGTGGGACACAGGCCCAAAAATAGTTATGCATTACAGACACCATTGAAACAACTGTAGCTACAAACATTATACATCACTTATAATCTTTCCATCCCATTATTGTCAGTTAAACATTATATGGCTAATTCAGTCCTGCCTCGTTTTGCATCAAAGAAAACCATGCTTTGAAATGACAAATGCATTAAAAATAATAAATAAAACACATTGCATCAACATCCTGCAACTTCCTACCTGCAAGCAACCACAGAGCTTTCACTGAAACTGAAGCTGTTTGTTTCCCCAGAATGACAGCTCTCCCTAATTAAGTCTAATGGTATACAATCTACCAGTATCTGGACTACCTGAAATAAATTAAATTATAGCCTGTAAATTGAAAGTACACTTTGTTTAATTAAACTATATTTCTAAGCCCACTTACTATATTTTTTCAGTAACATCCCAATATCCATTTCCAGGTCACTTTACAAGACATTGGCAGTGGTAGACTTGGCATCCTTCAGAACCCCACAGGCCCACACGAATACATTGTCCATTAAATGTAAATATCCATCCACTGTAAATGGCAAGAAGCTATGTCTTAAAAAATCTACTTCTGGCATGAGTACCCAAGTATTAGGTTTTGAAACAAAGAAACATATTCTCCACAGTCCGTAAGTCTCTGTCTTTAATAATCATCTACTGTTGCAGCACTCCCAACACATAAGCACACACATACACACTAAAATCCCCAACATTTAAAAAATGACATTGTGTCCACTTGATTTGCCAGTATTGATGATCCACCAAAGTTATGCTTACTGTTGTCCAATCTACCACTGCTTAGAACCCACCAATGAAAAAACAGTACTAGGTGCTTTTTTGTTTGTCTGAAAAAACAATACAACTTTATATGCTACAGTCCCACATAGTTAGTCCACTACTGACCCATTAACCCTAGGCTGCTGTCTCATTCTTACTCCGTGGAACTGCATTACCTAGGATGACTACTTTTATTTCCTAAGCAAAAGACACAAATTGGAAGAGGAGGCAAAAATACAGACTATTTGAAAATCCATACAGTTAAGCGGTATGAGTTCATGTTCAATACAACACTGTCCCTATCAGGAAAGCCGCAATTTAATGAAAGTGTACTCAATGTAAGATATATTTGTGAGCTAACTTGTTTGTTTTCAGCAGGTAGACTGATCATTGTTAGCCTCTTTGTGCATGCGTCTCTCTCTGTCATGCACACACACACACACACACACACACACACACACACACACACACACACACACACACACACACACACACACACACACTCTTCTTCTACTTTCACATACAGAATTCTGCTTTCATGCATGCACTCACTCACTCCATACTTGCCTATTAACACAGATAATTGCTGTCCCTTTCAAAGGCAACAGCGGCAAATCCATACAGGAGTCCCTCTTCAGCGAGAACACACACACTTGATTGTTTGGTGCAAAATAATGGCGTAAACACACTGACCCTTTTTTGGCTCAAAAACAAAACTAGAAGGGTGCTTTGGCGCATGTGCACACCGACATTAGCGTTACAGGTCACGGGAGTGAAAAACACAAAATAAAAAAAGTGTTTTGGGGCATGCATACATCGACGTTGCAGTTAGAGGTTGAGGGCCGCATGGAAGCGCTCTGAAGGCCGCAGGTTGGACATGTCTAAATAATGGAAACATTTCAGAACTGTATTAAAGGCAACTCAGTATTGGTTTACTGAGCTGCAGACAAGTGTTTGCTATACTAAGAAGGAATTCAAGCTATCTTCCAGCGAATTAAAGACCTTATATTTCTGAGGTGTAGAAAATTAAAGTTTGATATTTGCTGCATGATAATGATACCTTTAACCCCTTCCTTTGAATGACATTGGCAGTTATTACTTTTTTCTGAATTTATTGTTTATCCCACTGGAATTTAGGATTCTCAGTCAGGAATTTGTTTTCCTGTCTGCTTGCAGGAAGACCACAGACAAGCCAATGTATGAAATATAGATGTCCATTTGGTAATTGCCAATGGGTACATATCTAATGTTTATGTATGAAATTATACCTTTGTTAACATAGTATGTCTGATTTGTATTATTTATTCTTTGCAGTAGCTGAAAGATGTAATTTTGTTTGTCCATGTTTAGTTCAGATACATGTACACCAAACAGTTGTAAGACTACTGTATAAGAATTTGTTAGTCTTTTGTCCTGTAAAAAGGTTGAAAAGGGTCCCCATACCAGTTTATTACCCCTGATAAACTGTAAACAAAACAATATTTAAATCTGACTATTTCAACTGCTGTCCAATCTTCACCATTTCCTTCAATGGCTAATCTGCTATAACCTTCTCCGAGAGCCTTCCAAAACAATGCTGTCTGTAACTCCAGAAAGGCTTGATAATCTCCCAAATCAACTTGTCATTGCTGTCCTAAATAACTGCCTGAGTGGAACCACAGATTCCTTCAAAATCCTAAGACTTTGGCTTAACCAGTCTCTCAGCTTCTACACACAAACTCGAAGTCTGGAATGAATTCTTTACTCTCCTGGATGAAAAAAATCTCTGCCTTCCTTTTGCCAGACCAGCTGTTGGCAAAGGAGTTATCATAGCCAAACTCAAGTATGCCCTTCTCATAACATCAACTACCTCCAAACATATATGTTGTACATTCCATCTGAACATTCATTGTACATTCCATCTGAACATTCATTCCACAGATTCATAACACCTCCAACCCCCTCAAGAACACCACTGCTTCACACTGAAAATGTTAAACGTAAGATCCACCCTACTCGTGGGTACCAAACATCTTTAAAGTGCTACACCATCAGGCCTTCATTCCTGTCTGCTAAACTGCAAGAAAAAGCATCCTCCTACAACTTGTGTAGCATATCAAACAGTCCCCTCACTCTTCACAACAAGATCTTGTTTGCAGCCTACCAAATATGTCATCTTCATACTAGCACCTTCGCCCTCCTACCACCGCCTTCAGGGTGTATAAAGAATTAAACTGCTTCAAAAAAAGATCTTGTTTTGCATCTGCAGAATCAAGCCAAATGCTTCTACATCCACAATGGGCACAACGCTTAACTATTTTTCACTAACCTCACCAGTCCTCCTCCACCTCTTCTCCAGTGCCCTACATCTAATCCCTAAACCAATACTAAAACTTATCCTCACTTTCCCTGTATCTAATCCTTCTCACTATCTCCAAATGTGCATATAACATACTTGTGCATGTTGTGTGATTTTACCACCTGCTTAAATTTACTACACCTTTTTTGTGTTAATTACCCACAACAAAATTACTATCTGTGTATGTGCTACTACTATTGTATAACCTCTGAGTATCTCTTTAGTTTCCCAGGAAACTCAACAGATGGTCAGCCTTGGTCAGTGTACAACCCTAGTAAATATACTAAAATAATAATTCCAGCTAACACTAGAATGTTCAGGAACTACTCTATGGCTACCGTCTTGCTATTTAGTGATAACCTGATAAAACTTCAAGTCCCCCCCCACCCCAAAAAAAAAAACCCAGAGAACACTGTTGCCTACGCAGAACTGTTCACAGAAAACCCTATACAAACATGTTGACAGCTGCTTAGAGGCAGCTGTACCCACCAAGAATATGTGCAGAATTAACTCAGAAAACATGCCACCTTGATGGAATCACAACGTCAATAGTTTGTATAAGAGAAGGAAAAAAATCATGGCAAAAATTAGGAGGCATAGCACCCAGCATGATAAAAGTGCTGTAATCAAAATGCACAACTCGGAAGATAAATAGTCTAGCAAAGCCAAATTTGAGGTAATTTGTCCTCCTAGGACAAAGACAACCTCAAGACATTCTTTAACTATGTCCGCAACCACAAAGGAGATGTATAATTGTGTGCAGAGCTCATCGTTAATGGAGTTACCTAGAACCAGAAAATTCAGCAAACCAAATGACAGACAAATCCAGCTCTAACTGTATCCCTGTCTTTCTCCTAGACTCCCCAAAGTAAATATCAAATATAGCACCCCTAGTATCACTAGAGAATAGATCCGCAACGCTGTTTTTAAGGCCAAGCAGTATGTGCCCTGAAATATCACAAGCTGCTTTCTAAATAGCCTGAAACGTTAACCTGTTAGGCTGTCTGGAATCAATAGTTAACTGTAGCCTCTGAATAGGTTTCGTGCCTCATGAATGGAAAACGGCAAACCTCAGTCCTCTGCATAAAGGTGGGCCAACTACAGACTCCTAAGTCTCACTGATCTCCTATGCAAAGCCAAGGAATGAAGCATCATGGAAATGATCAGTAATGACATAGGAAATGTCCAGACACTGAACCCAACCCTGACTGATTGCGTCAAGGGTAGGTCATGCCTATTCAGCCTGATGAACTTCTTTGAGACGGCCACTAAAAGCCATAAGCAATGGATGAGGGCAGAATGGTTCACACTGCCTACCCTGACCTGATCAAGGCATTTCAGTCAACACACCACTTGGGCATTGTTGAGTGGTTAGGTATAAACCCTTACATTACCCGGTAGGTAGCCCACTGGCTCACAGGACCATGGAAGTTAGAATTGTGGAGTCCACGTCAACAAAGTAGAGGACGGTCACTACCGGAGTCACACAAGGATCGGTCCTGCAACAACTCCTTTTTGGCTTATACTTCTCTGAAGTCAAGGCCAACGTCAAGGGCGTTCGGTTGACCAAATTTGTAGACGACTGCAAATTAGGAGCAGTTACAGAATCCCCCACCGACACACATGTTCTGCAAAAAGGGCTGACGCAGACGAATAATAGGCGTCAGAGCCATGGACTAAAACTAAGTGCTAAGAAATGCATAATTTCCTCTTTGAAGTCCACAACCCCTGCTGACTGTCATATTGACAACACACCCCTAGGAGATAGCCCAGTAATCAAAGACTTTGGACATACATAAATAGTAATCTAGACTATGACCATTGTTGTGAAAATCATTCTATGTTGTATAAGTTATAAATAAATGTATATCATCTAGGTCCATGGAGGTCATTGTTCTGCTGTATTTGGCATTCATCAGACATGTTATTGAGTACAGTTCCCCCTTTGGTATGTATATAACCAGGCATATCCAGCAAATGGAACGTCCACAAAGGTTTCTCACTAAGAGTGCAGGATGGCATAAACATGTCCTATGCAGACCTCCTCAGTGCCTTATCCCTGTATTCTGTTTCCTTTTGGCTGTTGAGGGGAGATCTATACCTGGCATACAAGTCATCATCACATCCCACTCTGATGGATCTCCTGCATATCTGCAAAACAAGCAGGACCAGAATTACCCATTATAATGACTTAAACGCTGCTTGTGATATAAATAGAATCCACTAGAGAGATGGGTGTGTATCCTAGAGACTACCCATTCTCTGGAACAGACTCCTCATCCATGTGAAGCAAAGTTCCTCCCTAACGTAATTCAAGTGTAATTTGGGCAATTGGATGAGAACAGGAAATCTGTCTCTAATGGACAAAGGCAGTCTGTAAATGGTTCATCTGGTAGGCCCCTTCTTGTTAATGTTTCATCTCCTAAGCCCCTGCTTGCACTTACCAAGGGTACCAAAACATTTAGACATTTGGGAAGCATGGCTAGACTTAAAAAGAGCCAATGTCCATTACCCTTGTACACATATGATCATATAAAACTGGAATGACCTTGGAGTGAAAAAGATTTTGCTGTTATCCTAACCTACCCTAGCAGCCATATTGTTTGCTGCTATACATTTAATTGCTGATGCATAAAACATGGTGGTTACTTGGTGATTGTTGTTCTTTGTATGAGTTCATGCTTCTTACTCATACGTTTATACTAGGCTATCGGCCCTAGGGCCTATACAAGCCTAGCCATAACAATTCCCTGGCTACTTCTTCCCACAATATTTACTTATAAAGCTTGACTCAGACCTGACTAGCATTTCCTATTGTACTGGTTTAGTATATCATGCTTTGTTTGGTTACTTTGTATTCAAACATGTCTCTTTTTAATGCACCTGTGCCTTATAAATGGTCGATTTGAATGTCTTCTAGTTCCTTTGGTTAAGCCTCTGTGAATTATAGTGCCCAAGTGCAAAGTGTGCTATACTCTATATTTTGAGTGTCCCTTCTTTCATTAGAAGCCAGCATCAGAAAAATGCCATTTTGTTTCATCGTTGTGTGCTTTTCATTTCCTCTAATTCAGTAGACATGTCCAACCTGCGGCCTGCGGGCTGCATGCAGCCCTCAGAGCTCTTCCATGCGGCCCTCAACCTCTAACTGCAACGTCGATGTATGCATGCCACAAAACACTTTTTTTATTTTGTGTTTTTCGCTCCCGTGATCTGTAACGCTAATGTCGGTGTGCGCATGCGCCAAAGCACCCTTCTAGTTTTGTTTTTGAGCCAAAAAAGGGTCAGTGTGTTTACACCATTATTTTGCGCCGAACAATCAAGTGTGTGTTCTCGCTGAAGAGGGACTCATGTATGGATTTGCCGCTGTTGCCTTTGAAAGGGACAGCAATTACCTGTGTTAATAGGCAAGTATGGAGGGAGTGAGTGAGTGCATGCATGAAAGCAGAATTCTGTGTGTGAAAGTAGAAGAGTGTGTGTGTATATGTGTGCATGACAGAGAGAGAGACGCATGCACAAAGAGGCTAACAATGATCAGTCTACCTGCTGAACACAAACAAGTTAGCTCACAAATATATCATACATTAACAGTACACTTTCATTAAATTGCGGCTTTCCTGACAGGGAGAGTGTTGTATTGAACATGAACTCATACCTCTCAACTGTATGGATTTTCAAATAATGTCTGTATTTTTGCCTCATTTTCCAATTTGTGTCTTTTGCTTAGGAAATAAAAGTAGTCATCCTAGGTAATGCAGTTCCACGCAGTAAGAATGAGGCAGCAGCCTAGGGTTAATGGGTCAGTAGTGGACTAACTATGTGGGACTGTAGCATATAAAGTTGTATTGTTTTTTCAGACAAACAAAAAAGCACCTAGTACTGTTTTTTCATTGGTGGGTTCTAAGCAGTGGTAGATTGGACAACAGTAAGCATAACTTTGGTGGCTCATCAATACTGGCAAATCAAGTGGACACAGTGTCATTTTTTAAATGTTGGGGATTTTAGTGTGTATGTGTGTGCTTATGTGTTGGGAGTGCTGCAACAGTAGATGATTATTAAAGACAGAGACTTACGGACTGTGGAGAATATGTTTCTTTGTTTCAAAACCTAATACTTGGGTACGCATGCCAGAAGTAGATTTTTTAAGACATAGCTTCTTGCCATTTACAGTGGATGGATATTTACATTTAATGGACAATGTATTAGCGTGGGCCTGTGGGGTTCTGAAGGATGCCAAGTCTACCACTGCCAATGTCTTGTAAAGTGACCTGGAAATGGATATTGGGATGTTACTGAAAAAATATAGTAAGTGGGCTTAGAAATATAGTTTAATTAAACAAAGTGTACTTTCAATTTACATTCCATAATTTAATTTAGTTCAGGTAGTCCAGATACTGGTAGATTGTATACCATTAGACTTAATTACGGAGAGCTGTCATTCTGGGGAAACAACCAGCCCTAGTTTCAGTGAAAGCTCTGTGGTTGCTTGCAGGTAGGAAGTTGCAGGATGTTGATGCAATGTGTTTTATTTATTATTTTTAATGCATTTGTA